>NC_059432.1:11179983-11479983 GCF_021028975.2 Sphaerodactylus townsendi
CCCCCCCACCCCCCCCCCCCCCCACCCCCCCCCCCCCCCACCCCCCCCCCCCCCCACCCCCCCCCCCCCCCACCCCCCCCCCCCCCCACCCCCCCCCCCCCCCACCCCCCCCCCCCCCCACCCCCCCCCCCCCCCACCCCCCCCCCCCCCCACCCCCCCCCCCCCCCACCCCCCCCCCCCCCCACCCCCCCCCCCCCCCACCCCCCCCCCCCCCCACCCCCCCCCCCCCCCACCCCCCCCCCCCCCCACCCCCCCCCCCCCCCACCCCCCCCCCCCCCCACCCCCCCCCCCCCCCACCCCCCCCCCCCCCCACCCCCCCCCCCCCCCACCCCCCCCCCCCCCCACCCCCCCCCCCCCCCACCCCCCCCCCCCCCCACCCCCCCCCCCCCCCACCCCCCCCCCCCCCCACCCCCCCCCCCCCCCACCCCCCCCCCCCCCCACCCCCCCCCCCCCCCACCCCCCCCCCCCCCCACCCCCCCCCCCCCCCACCCCCCCCCCCCCCCACCCCCCCCCCCCCCCACCCCCCCCCCCCCCCACCCCCCCCCCCCCCCACCCCCCCCCCCCCCCACCCCCCCCCCCCCCCACCCCCCCCCCCCCCCACCCCCCCCCCCCCCCACCCCCCCCCCCCCCCACCCCCCCCCCCCCCCACCCCCCCCCCCCCCCACCCCCCCCCCCCCCCACCCCCCCCCCCCCCCACCCCCCCCCCCCCCCACCCCCCCCCCCCCCCACCCCCCCCCCCCCCCACCCCCCCCCCCCCCCACCCCCCCCCCCCCCCACCCCCCCCCCCCCCCACCCCCCCCCCCCCCCACCCCCCCCCCCCCCCACCCCCCCCCCCCCCCACCCCCCCCCCCCCCCACCCCCCCCCCCCCCCACCCCCCCCCCCCCCCACCCCCCCCCCCCCCCACCCCCCCCCCCCCCCACCCCCCCCCCCCCCCACCCCCCCCCCCCCCCACCCCCCCCCCCCCCCACCCCCCCCCCCCCCCACCCCCCCCCCCCCCCACCCCCCCCCCCCCCCACCCCCCCCCCCCCCCACCCCCCCCCCCCCCCACCCCCCCCCCCCCCCACCCCCCCCCCCCCCCACCCCCCCCCCCCCCCACCCCCCCCCCCCCCCACCCCCCCCCCCCCCCACCCCCCCCCCCCCCCACCCCCCCCCCCCCCCACCCCCCCCCCCCCCCACCCCCCCCCCCCCCCACCCCCCCCCCCCCCCACCCCCCCCCCCCCCCACCCCCCCCCCCCCCCACCCCCCCCCCCCCCCACCCCCCCCCCCCCCCACCCCCCCCCCCCCCCACCCCCCCCCCCCCCCACCCCCCCCCCCCCCCACCCCCCCCCCCCCCCACCCCCCCCCCCCCCCACCCCCCCCCCCCCCCACCCCCCCCCCCCCCCACCCCCCCCCCCCCCCACCCCCCCCCCCCCCCACCCCCCCCCCCCCCCACCCCCCCCCCCCCCCACCCCCCCCCCCCCCCACCCCCCCCCCCCCCCACCCCCCCCCCCCCCCACCCCCCCCCCCCCCCACCCCCCCCCCCCCCCACCCCCCCCCCCCCCCACCCCCCCCCCCCCCCACCCCCCCCCCCCCCCACCCCCCCCCCCCCCCACCCCCCCCCCCCCCCACCCCCCCCCCCCCCCACCCCCCCCCCCCCCCACCCCCCCCCCCCCCCACCCCCCCCCCCCCCCACCCCCCCCCCCCCCCACCCCCCCCCCCCCCCACCCCCCCCCCCCCCCACCCCCCCCCCCCCCCACCCCCCCCCCCCCCCACCCCCCCCCCCCCCCACCCCCCCCCCCCCCCACCCCCCCCCCCCCCCACCCCCCCCCCCCCCCACCCCCCCCCCCCCCCACCCCCCCCCCCCCCCACCCCCCCCCCCCCCCACCCCCCCCCCCCCCCACCCCCCCCCCCCCCCACCCCCCCCCCCCCCCACCCCCCCCCCCCCCCACCCCCCCCCCCCCCCACCCCCCCCCCCCCCCACCCCCCCCCCCCCCCACCCCCCCCCCCCCCCACCCCCCCCCCCCCCCACCCCCCCCCCCCCCCACCCCCCCCCCCCCCCACCCCCCCCCCCCCCCACCCCCCCCCCCCCCCACCCCCCCCCCCCCCCACCCCCCCCCCCCCCCACCCCCCCCCCCCCCCACCCCCCCCCCCCCCCACCCCCCCCCCCCCCCACCCCCCCCCCCCCCCACCCCCCCCCCCCCCCACCCCCCCCCCCCCCCACCCCCCCCCCCCCCCACCCCCCCCCCCCCCCACCCCCCCCCCCCCCCACCCCCCCCCCCCCCCACCCCCCCCCCCCCCCACCCCCCCCCCCCCCCACCCCCCCCCCCCCCCACCCCCCCCCCCCCCCACCCCCCCCCCCCCCCACCCCCCCCCCCCCCCACCCCCCCCCCCCCCCACCCCCCCCCCCCCCCACCCCCCCCCCCCCCCACCCCCCCCCCCCCCCACCCCCCCCCCCCCCCACCCCCCCCCCCCCCCACCCCCCCCCCCCCCCACCCCCCCCCCCCCCCACCCCCCCCCCCCCCCACCCCCCCCCCCCCCCACCCCCCCCCCCCCCCACCCCCCCCCCCCCCCACCCCCCCCCCCCCCCACCCCCCCCCCCCCCCACCCCCCCCCCCCCCCACCCCCCCCCCCCCCCACCCCCCCCCCCCCCCACCCCCCCCCCCCCCCACCCCCCCCCCCCCCCACCCCCCCCCCCCCCCACCCCCCCCCCCCCCCACCCCCCCCCCCCCCCACCCCCCCCCCCCCCCACCCCCCCCCCCCCCCACCCCCCCCCCCCCCCACCCCCCCCCCCCCCCACCCCCCCCCCCCCCCACCCCCCCCCCCCCCCACCCCCCCCCCCCCCCACCCCCCCCCCCCCCCACCCCCCCCCCCCCCCACCCCCCCCCCCCCCCACCCCCCCCCCCCCCCACCCCCCCCCCCCCCCACCCCCCCCCCCCCCCACCCCCCCCCCCCCCCACCCCCCCCCCCCCCCACCCCCCCCCCCCCCCACCCCCCCCCCCCCCCACCCCCCCCCCCCCCCACCCCCCCCCCCCCCCACCCCCCCCCCCCCCCACCCCCCCCCCCCCCCACCCCCCCCCCCCCCCACCCCCCCCCCCCCCCACCCCCCCCCCCCCCCACCCCCCCCCCCCCCCACCCCCCCCCCCCCCCACCCCCCCCCCCCCCCACCCCCCCCCCCCCCCACCCCCCCCCCCCCCCACCCCCCCCCCCCCCCACCCCCCCCCCCCCCCACCCCCCCCCCCCCCCACCCCCCCCCCCCCCCACCCCCCCCCCCCCCCACCCCCCCCCCCCCCCACCCCCCCCCCCCCCCACCCCCCCCCCCCCCCACCCCCCCCCCCCCCCACCCCCCCCCCCCCCCACCCCCCCCCCCCCCCACCCCCCCCCCCCCCCACCCCCCCCCCCCCCCACCCCCCCCCCCCCCCACCCCCCCCCCCCCCCACCCCCCCCCCCCCCCACCCCCCCCCCCCCCCACCCCCCCCCCCCCCCACCCCCCCCCCCCCCCACCCCCCCCCCCCCCCACCCCCCCCCCCCCCCACCCCCCCCCCCCCCCACCCCCCCCCCCCCCCACCCCCCCCCCCCCCCACCCCCCCCCCCCCCCACCCCCCCCCCCCCCCACCCCCCCCCCCCCCCACCCCCCCCCCCCCCCACCCCCCCCCCCCCCCACCCCCCCCCCCCCCCACCCCCCCCCCCCCCCACCCCCCCCCCCCCCCACCCCCCCCCCCCCCCACCCCCCCCCCCCCCCACCCCCCCCCCCCCCCACCCCCCCCCCCCCCCACCCCCCCCCCCCCCCACCCCCCCCCCCCCCCACCCCCCCCCCCCCCCACCCCCCCCCCCCCCCACCCCCCCCCCCCCCCACCCCCCCCCCCCCCCACCCCCCCCCCCCCCCACCCCCCCCCCCCCCCACCCCCCCCCCCCCCCACCCCCCCCCCCCCCCACCCCCCCCCCCCCCCACCCCCCCCCCCCCCCACCCCCCCCCCCCCCCACCCCCCCCCCCCCCCACCCCCCCCCCCCCCCACCCCCCCCCCCCCCCACCCCCCCCCCCCCCCACCCCCCCCCCCCCCCACCCCCCCCCCCCCCCACCCCCCCCCCCCCCCACCCCCCCCCCCCCCCACCCCCCCCCCCCCCCACCCCCCCCCCCCCCCACCCCCCCCCCCCCCCACCCCCCCCCCCCCCCACCCCCCCCCCCCCCCACCCCCCCCCCCCCCCACCCCCCCCCCCCCCCACCCCCCCCCCCCCCCACCCCCCCCCCCCCCCACCCCCCCCCCCCCCCACCCCCCCCCCCCCCCACCCCCCCCCCCCCCCACCCCCCCCCCCCCCCACCCCCCCCCCCCCCCACCCCCCCCCCCCCCCACCCCCCCCCCCCCCCACCCCCCCCCCCCCCCACCCCCCCCCCCCCCCACCCCCCCCCCCCCCCACCCCCCCCCCCCCCCACCCCCCCCCCCCCCCACCCCCCCCCCCCCCCACCCCCCCCCCCCCCCACCCCCCCCCCCCCCCACCCCCCCCCCCCCCCACCCCCCCCCCCCCCCACCCCCCCCCCCCCCCACCCCCCCCCCCCCCCACCCCCCCCCCCCCCCACCCCCCCCCCCCCCCACCCCCCCCCCCCCCCACCCCCCCCCCCCCCCACCCCCCCCCCCCCCCACCCCCCCCCCCCCCCACCCCCCCCCCCCCCCACCCCCCCCCCCCCCCACCCCCCCCCCCCCCCACCCCCCCCCCCCCCCACCCCCCCCCCCCCCCACCCCCCCCCCCCCCCACCCCCCCCCCCCCCCACCCCCCCCCCCCCCCACCCCCCCCCCCCCCCACCCCCCCCCCCCCCCACCCCCCCCCCCCCCCACCCCCCCCCCCCCCCACCCCCCCCCCCCCCCACCCCCCCCCCCCCCCACCCCCCCCCCCCCCCACCCCCCCCCCCCCCCACCCCCCCCCCCCCCCACCCCCCCCCCCCCCCACCCCCCCCCCCCCCCACCCCCCCCCCCCCCCACCCCCCCCCCCCCCCACCCCCCCCCCCCCCCACCCCCCCCCCCCCCCACCCCCCCCCCCCCCCACCCCCCCCCCCCCCCACCCCCCCCCCCCCCCACCCCCCCCCCCCCCCACCCCCCCCCCCCCCCACCCCCCCCCCCCCCCACCCCCCCCCCCCCCCACCCCCCCCCCCCCCCACCCCCCCCCCCCCCCACCCCCCCCCCCCCCCACCCCCCCCCCCCCCCACCCCCCCCCCCCCCCACCCCCCCCCCCCCCCACCCCCCCCCCCCCCCACCCCCCCCCCCCCCCACCCCCCCCCCCCCCCACCCCCCCCCCCCCCCACCCCCCCCCCCCCCCACCCCCCCCCCCCCCCACCCCCCCCCCCCCCCACCCCCCCCCCCCCCCACCCCCCCCCCCCCCCACCCCCCCCCCCCCCCACCCCCCCCCCCCCCCACCCCCCCCCCCCCCCACCCCCCCCCCCCCCCACCCCCCCCCCCCCCCACCCCCCCCCCCCCCCACCCCCCCCCCCCCCCACCCCCCCCCCCCCCCACCCCCCCCCCCCCCCACCCCCCCCCCCCCCCACCCCCCCCCCCCCCCACCCCCCCCCCCCCCCACCCCCCCCCCCCCCCACCCCCCCCCCCCCCCACCCCCCCCCCCCCCCACCCCCCCCCCCCCCCACCCCCCCCCCCCCCCACCCCCCCCCCCCCCCACCCCCCCCCCCCCCCACCCCCCCCCCCCCCCACCCCCCCCCCCCCCCACCCCCCCCCCCCCCCACCCCCCCCCCCCCCCACCCCCCCCCCCCCCCACCCCCCCCCCCCCCCACCCCCCCCCCCCCCCACCCCCCCCCCCCCCCACCCCCCCCCCCCCCCACCCCCCCCCCCCCCCACCCCCCCCCCCCCCCACCCCCCCCCCCCCCCACCCCCCCCCCCCCCCACCCCCCCCCCCCCCCACCCCCCCCCCCCCCCACCCCCCCCCCCCCCCACCCCCCCCCCCCCCCACCCCCCCCCCCCCCCACCCCCCCCCCCCCCCACCCCCCCCCCCCCCCACCCCCCCCCCCCCCCACCCCCCCCCCCCCCCACCCCCCCCCCCCCCCACCCCCCCCCCCCCCCACCCCCCCCCCCCCCCACCCCCCCCCCCCCCCACCCCCCCCCCCCCCCACCCCCCCCCCCCCCCACCCCCCCCCCCCCCCACCCCCCCCCCCCCCCACCCCCCCCCCCCCCCACCCCCCCCCCCCCCCACCCCCCCCCCCCCCCACCCCCCCCCCCCCCCACCCCCCCCCCCCCCCACCCCCCCCCCCCCCCACCCCCCCCCCCCCCCACCCCCCCCCCCCCCCACCCCCCCCCCCCCCCACCCCCCCCCCCCCCCACCCCCCCCCCCCCCCACCCCCCCCCCCCCCCACCCCCCCCCCCCCCCACCCCCCCCCCCCCCCACCCCCCCCCCCCCCCACCCCCCCCCCCCCCCACCCCCCCCCCCCCCCACCCCCCCCCCCCCCCACCCCCCCCCCCCCCCACCCCCCCCCCCCCCCACCCCCCCCCCCCCCCACCCCCCCCCCCCCCCACCCCCCCCCCCCCCCACCCCCCCCCCCCCCCACCCCCCCCCCCCCCCACCCCCCCCCCCCCCCACCCCCCCCCCCCCCCACCCCCCCCCCCCCCCACCCCCCCCCCCCCCCACCCCCCCCCCCCCCCACCCCCCCCCCCCCCCACCCCCCCCCCCCCCCACCCCCCCCCCCCCCCACCCCCCCCCCCCCCCACCCCCCCCCCCCCCCACCCCCCCCCCCCCCCACCCCCCCCCCCCCCCACCCCCCCCCCCCCCCACCCCCCCCCCCCCCCACCCCCCCCCCCCCCCACCCCCCCCCCCCCCCACCCCCCCCCCCCCCCACCCCCCCCCCCCCCCACCCCCCCCCCCCCCCACCCCCCCCCCCCCCCACCCCCCCCCCCCCCCACCCCCCCCCCCCCCCACCCCCCCCCCCCCCCACCCCCCCCCCCCCCCACCCCCCCCCCCCCCCACCCCCCCCCCCCCCCACCCCCCCCCCCCCCCACCCCCCCCCCCCCCCACCCCCCCCCCCCCCCACCCCCCCCCCCCCCCACCCCCCCCCCCCCCCACCCCCCCCCCCCCCCACCCCCCCCCCCCCCCACCCCCCCCCCCCCCCACCCCCCCCCCCCCCCACCCCCCCCCCCCCCCACCCCCCCCCCCCCCCACCCCCCCCCCCCCCCACCCCCCCCCCCCCCCACCCCCCCCCCCCCCCACCCCCCCCCCCCCCCACCCCCCCCCCCCCCCACCCCCCCCCCCCCCCACCCCCCCCCCCCCCCACCCCCCCCCCCCCCCACCCCCCCCCCCCCCCACCCCCCCCCCCCCCCACCCCCCCCCCCCCCCACCCCCCCCCCCCCCCACCCCCCCCCCCCCCCACCCCCCCCCCCCCCCACCCCCCCCCCCCCCCACCCCCCCCCCCCCCCACCCCCCCCCCCCCCCACCCCCCCCCCCCCCCACCCCCCCCCCCCCCCACCCCCCCCCCCCCCCACCCCCCCCCCCCCCCACCCCCCCCCCCCCCCACCCCCCCCCCCCCCCACCCCCCCCCCCCCCCACCCCCCCCCCCCCCCACCCCCCCCCCCCCCCACCCCCCCCCCCCCCCACCCCCCCCCCCCCCCACCCCCCCCCCCCCCCACCCCCCCCCCCCCCCACCCCCCCCCCCCCCCACCCCCCCCCCCCCCCACCCCCCCCCCCCCCCACCCCCCCCCCCCCCCACCCCCCCCCCCCCCCACCCCCCCCCCCCCCCACCCCCCCCCCCCCCCACCCCCCCCCCCCCCCACCCCCCCCCCCCCCCACCCCCCCCCCCCCCCACCCCCCCCCCCCCCCACCCCCCCCCCCCCCCACCCCCCCCCCCCCCCACCCCCCCCCCCCCCCACCCCCCCCCCCCCCCACCCCCCCCCCCCCCCACCCCCCCCCCCCCCCACCCCCCCCCCCCCCCACCCCCCCCCCCCCCCACCCCCCCCCCCCCCCACCCCCCCCCCCCCCCACCCCCCCCCCCCCCCACCCCCCCCCCCCCCCACCCCCCCCCCCCCCCACCCCCCCCCCCCCCCACCCCCCCCCCCCCCCACCCCCCCCCCCCCCCACCCCCCCCCCCCCCCACCCCCCCCCCCCCCCACCCCCCCCCCCCCCCACCCCCCCCCCCCCCCACCCCCCCCCCCCCCCACCCCCCCCCCCCCCCACCCCCCCCCCCCCCCACCCCCCCCCCCCCCCACCCCCCCCCCCCCCCACCCCCCCCCCCCCCCACCCCCCCCCCCCCCCACCCCCCCCCCCCCCCACCCCCCCCCCCCCCCACCCCCCCCCCCCCCCACCCCCCCCCCCCCCCACCCCCCCCCCCCCCCACCCCCCCCCCCCCCCACCCCCCCCCCCCCCCACCCCCCCCCCCCCCCACCCCCCCCCCCCCCCACCCCCCCCCCCCCCCACCCCCCCCCCCCCCCACCCCCCCCCCCCCCCACCCCCCCCCCCCCCCACCCCCCCCCCCCCCCACCCCCCCCCCCCCCCACCCCCCCCCCCCCCCACCCCCCCCCCCCCCCACCCCCCCCCCCCCCCACCCCCCCCCCCCCCCACCCCCCCCCCCCCCCACCCCCCCCCCCCCCCACCCCCCCCCCCCCCCACCCCCCCCCCCCCCCACCCCCCCCCCCCCCCACCCCCCCCCCCCCCCACCCCCCCCCCCCCCCACCCCCCCCCCCCCCCACCCCCCCCCCCCCCCACCCCCCCCCCCCCCCACCCCCCCCCCCCCCCACCCCCCCCCCCCCCCACCCCCCCCCCCCCCCACCCCCCCCCCCCCCCACCCCCCCCCCCCCCCACCCCCCCCCCCCCCCACCCCCCCCCCCCCCCACCCCCCCCCCCCCCCACCCCCCCCCCCCCCCACCCCCCCCCCCCCCCACCCCCCCCCCCCCCCACCCCCCCCCCCCCCCACCCCCCCCCCCCCCCACCCCCCCCCCCCCCCACCCCCCCCCCCCCCCACCCCCCCCCCCCCCCACCCCCCCCCCCCCCCACCCCCCCCCCCCCCCACCCCCCCCCCCCCCCACCCCCCCCCCCCCCCACCCCCCCCCCCCCCCACCCCCCCCCCCCCCCACCCCCCCCCCCCCCCACCCCCCCCCCCCCCCACCCCCCCCCCCCCCCACCCCCCCCCCCCCCCACCCCCCCCCCCCCCCACCCCCCCCCCCCCCCACCCCCCCCCCCCCCCACCCCCCCCCCCCCCCACCCCCCCCCCCCCCCACCCCCCCCCCCCCCCACCCCCCCCCCCCCCCACCCCCCCCCCCCCCCACCCCCCCCCCCCCCCACCCCCCCCCCCCCCCACCCCCCCCCCCCCCCACCCCCCCCCCCCCCCACCCCCCCCCCCCCCCACCCCCCCCCCCCCCCACCCCCCCCCCCCCCCACCCCCCCCCCCCCCCACCCCCCCCCCCCCCCACCCCCCCCCCCCCCCACCCCCCCCCCCCCCCACCCCCCCCCCCCCCCACCCCCCCCCCCCCCCACCCCCCCCCCCCCCCACCCCCCCCCCCCCCCACCCCCCCCCCCCCCCACCCCCCCCCCCCCCCACCCCCCCCCCCCCCCACCCCCCCCCCCCCCCACCCCCCCCCCCCCCCACCCCCCCCCCCCCCCACCCCCCCCCCCCCCCACCCCCCCCCCCCCCCACCCCCCCCCCCCCCCACCCCCCCCCCCCCCCACCCCCCCCCCCCCCCACCCCCCCCCCCCCCCACCCCCCCCCCCCCCCACCCCCCCCCCCCCCCACCCCCCCCCCCCCCCACCCCCCCCCCCCCCCACCCCCCCCCCCCCCCACCCCCCCCCCCCCCCACCCCCCCCCCCCCCCACCCCCCCCCCCCCCCACCCCCCCCCCCCCCCACCCCCCCCCCCCCCCACCCCCCCCCCCCCCCACCCCCCCCCCCCCCCACCCCCCCCCCCCCCCACCCCCCCCCCCCCCCACCCCCCCCCCCCCCCACCCCCCCCCCCCCCCACCCCCCCCCCCCCCCACCCCCCCCCCCCCCCACCCCCCCCCCCCCCCACCCCCCCCCCCCCCCACCCCCCCCCCCCCCCACCCCCCCCCCCCCCCACCCCCCCCCCCCCCCACCCCCCCCCCCCCCCACCCCCCCCCCCCCCCACCCCCCCCCCCCCCCACCCCCCCCCCCCCCCACCCCCCCCCCCCCCCACCCCCCCCCCCCCCCACCCCCCCCCCCCCCCACCCCCCCCCCCCCCCACCCCCCCCCCCCCCCACCCCCCCCCCCCCCCACCCCCCCCCCCCCCCACCCCCCCCCCCCCCCACCCCCCCCCCCCCCCACCCCCCCCCCCCCCCACCCCCCCCCCCCCCCACCCCCCCCCCCCCCCACCCCCCCCCCCCCCCACCCCCCCCCCCCCCCACCCCCCCCCCCCCCCACCCCCCCCCCCCCCCACCCCCCCCCCCCCCCACCCCCCCCCCCCCCCACCCCCCCCCCCCCCCACCCCCCCCCCCCCCCACCCCCCCCCCCCCCCACCCCCCCCCCCCCCCACCCCCCCCCCCCCCCACCCCCCCCCCCCCCCACCCCCCCCCCCCCCCACCCCCCCCCCCCCCCACCCCCCCCCCCCCCCACCCCCCCCCCCCCCCACCCCCCCCCCCCCCCACCCCCCCCCCCCCCCACCCCCCCCCCCCCCCACCCCCCCCCCCCCCCACCCCCCCCCCCCCCCACCCCCCCCCCCCCCCACCCCCCCCCCCCCCCACCCCCCCCCCCCCCCACCCCCCCCCCCCCCCACCCCCCCCCCCCCCCACCCCCCCCCCCCCCCACCCCCCCCCCCCCCCACCCCCCCCCCCCCCCACCCCCCCCCCCCCCCACCCCCCCCCCCCCCCACCCCCCCCCCCCCCCACCCCCCCCCCCCCCCACCCCCCCCCCCCCCCACCCCCCCCCCCCCCCACCCCCCCCCCCCCCCACCCCCCCCCCCCCCCACCCCCCCCCCCCCCCACCCCCCCCCCCCCCCACCCCCCCCCCCCCCCACCCCCCCCCCCCCCCACCCCCCCCCCCCCCCACCCCCCCCCCCCCCCACCCCCCCCCCCCCCCACCCCCCCCCCCCCCCACCCCCCCCCCCCCCCACCCCCCCCCCCCCCCACCCCCCCCCCCCCCCACCCCCCCCCCCCCCCACCCCCCCCCCCCCCCACCCCCCCCCCCCCCCACCCCCCCCCCCCCCCACCCCCCCCCCCCCCCACCCCCCCCCCCCCCCACCCCCCCCCCCCCCCACCCCCCCCCCCCCCCACCCCCCCCCCCCCCCACCCCCCCCCCCCCCCACCCCCCCCCCCCCCCACCCCCCCCCCCCCCCACCCCCCCCCCCCCCCACCCCCCCCCCCCCCCACCCCCCCCCCCCCCCACCCCCCCCCCCCCCCACCCCCCCCCCCCCCCACCCCCCCCCCCCCCCACCCCCCCCCCCCCCCACCCCCCCCCCCCCCCACCCCCCCCCCCCCCCACCCCCCCCCCCCCCCACCCCCCCCCCCCCCCACCCCCCCCCCCCCCCACCCCCCCCCCCCCCCACCCCCCCCCCCCCCCACCCCCCCCCCCCCCCACCCCCCCCCCCCCCCACCCCCCCCCCCCCCCACCCCCCCCCCCCCCCACCCCCCCCCCCCCCCACCCCCCCCCCCCCCCACCCCCCCCCCCCCCCACCCCCCCCCCCCCCCACCCCCCCCCCCCCCCACCCCCCCCCCCCCCCACCCCCCCCCCCCCCCACCCCCCCCCCCCCCCACCCCCCCCCCCCCCCACCCCCCCCCCCCCCCACCCCCCCCCCCCCCCACCCCCCCCCCCCCCCACCCCCCCCCCCCCCCACCCCCCCCCCCCCCCACCCCCCCCCCCCCCCACCCCCCCCCCCCCCCACCCCCCCCCCCCCCCACCCCCCCCCCCCCCCACCCCCCCCCCCCCCCACCCCCCCCCCCCCCCACCCCCCCCCCCCCCCACCCCCCCCCCCCCCCACCCCCCCCCCCCCCCACCCCCCCCCCCCCCCACCCCCCCCCCCCCCCACCCCCCCCCCCCCCCACCCCCCCCCCCCCCCACCCCCCCCCCCCCCCACCCCCCCCCCCCCCCACCCCCCCCCCCCCCCACCCCCCCCCCCCCCCACCCCCCCCCCCCCCCACCCCCCCCCCCCCCCACCCCCCCCCCCCCCCACCCCCCCCCCCCCCCACCCCCCCCCCCCCCCACCCCCCCCCCCCCCCACCCCCCCCCCCCCCCACCCCCCCCCCCCCCCACCCCCCCCCCCCCCCACCCCCCCCCCCCCCCACCCCCCCCCCCCCCCACCCCCCCCCCCCCCCACCCCCCCCCCCCCCCACCCCCCCCCCCCCCCACCCCCCCCCCCCCCCACCCCCCCCCCCCCCCACCCCCCCCCCCCCCCACCCCCCCCCCCCCCCACCCCCCCCCCCCCCCACCCCCCCCCCCCCCCACCCCCCCCCCCCCCCACCCCCCCCCCCCCCCACCCCCCCCCCCCCCCACCCCCCCCCCCCCCCACCCCCCCCCCCCCCCACCCCCCCCCCCCCCCACCCCCCCCCCCCCCCACCCCCCCCCCCCCCCACCCCCCCCCCCCCCCACCCCCCCCCCCCCCCACCCCCCCCCCCCCCCACCCCCCCCCCCCCCCACCCCCCCCCCCCCCCACCCCCCCCCCCCCCCACCCCCCCCCCCCCCCACCCCCCCCCCCCCCCACCCCCCCCCCCCCCCACCCCCCCCCCCCCCCACCCCCCCCCCCCCCCACCCCCCCCCCCCCCCACCCCCCCCCCCCCCCACCCCCCCCCCCCCCCACCCCCCCCCCCCCCCACCCCCCCCCCCCCCCACCCCCCCCCCCCCCCACCCCCCCCCCCCCCCACCCCCCCCCCCCCCCACCCCCCCCCCCCCCCACCCCCCCCCCCCCCCACCCCCCCCCCCCCCCACCCCCCCCCCCCCCCACCCCCCCCCCCCCCCACCCCCCCCCCCCCCCACCCCCCCCCCCCCCCACCCCCCCCCCCCCCCACCCCCCCCCCCCCCCACCCCCCCCCCCCCCCACCCCCCCCCCCCCCCACCCCCCCCCCCCCCCACCCCCCCCCCCCCCCACCCCCCCCCCCCCCCACCCCCCCCCCCCCCCACCCCCCCCCCCCCCCACCCCCCCCCCCCCCCACCCCCCCCCCCCCCCACCCCCCCCCCCCCCCACCCCCCCCCCCCCCCACCCCCCCCCCCCCCCACCCCCCCCCCCCCCCACCCCCCCCCCCCCCCACCCCCCCCCCCCCCCACCCCCCCCCCCCCCCACCCCCCCCCCCCCCCACCCCCCCCCCCCCCCACCCCCCCCCCCCCCCACCCCCCCCCCCCCCCACCCCCCCCCCCCCCCACCCCCCCCCCCCCCCACCCCCCCCCCCCCCCACCCCCCCCCCCCCCCACCCCCCCCCCCCCCCACCCCCCCCCCCCCCCACCCCCCCCCCCCCCCACCCCCCCCCCCCCCCACCCCCCCCCCCCCCCACCCCCCCCCCCCCCCACCCCCCCCCCCCCCCACCCCCCCCCCCCCCCACCCCCCCCCCCCCCCACCCCCCCCCCCCCCCACCCCCCCCCCCCCCCACCCCCCCCCCCCCCCACCCCCCCCCCCCCCCACCCCCCCCCCCCCCCACCCCCCCCCCCCCCCACCCCCCCCCCCCCCCACCCCCCCCCCCCCCCACCCCCCCCCCCCCCCACCCCCCCCCCCCCCCACCCCCCCCCCCCCCCACCCCCCCCCCCCCCCACCCCCCCCCCCCCCCACCCCCCATATCGTGTGTTGGATTCTTCCGGTTTTCTCACTGGTGAAATATGGAAAGAGAGACCTTTTGGGATACACCAAAGACTTGACTAGGAGTGATGCAACCAGCCAAAGGGTTGCACTGGGGAGGGGAATTTGGCAAGATTTTGCAGGAACACCGATAGGATGAAACCCAGCGTTCTCAGGGGAGGAGGAGGCCACTCTGCACCAATACTAAGCTATATAAAGCTAATCAGATGTTACATAAATCATTTGTAAACACTGGTTTGGTATTTACTGAGAGAACTAATTTCCCAAGGAACGTTTGAGAACTGGGACATCCCGTGCATTTGAAGAGTCTTTAGGAACTCGTCCAGCTCCATTTACCTTTAATGAGTGAAATTCTATTATGAGCCATTGTTTGTAAAAAGGCTTAATTGTTCTGTGTAGTGTATGGGCCTCTTTTTCATCATACAATACCTTAGATGATTCACTGAACTTAGAAGAGCAAATTTAGGAAGTCCTGTGTCCAAGTACTGAAGTACCTTTGACTGACTGACTGACTGACTTGCTGATTTCTTTGGGCTTTATTCAAACTTTTGCATGAATTCAGAGGTGTAGCTAGGGAAAATGGAGCCCAGGGCAAAATCTGAGTTTTGCGGGGGGGTGGGGTATGGGCGGCCACCCTCCCCCACCACGACCAAACAACATTTTGTGACACAGTGTGAAACACTTTTCTCTGTGATACACTTCTGAAGATGCCAGGCACAGATGCAGGCAAAACGTTTGGAACAAGATCCACCAGACCATGGCCACACAACCCGAAAAACCCACCAGAACCACTGTTAATGTTGTTTCAATTAGACAGCCCAGATTCTCCTTTTAAATCCACCTTAGGCGCAGCAGTGGCATAGGAGGTTAAGAGCTCATGTATCTAATCTGGAGGGACCAGGTTTGATTCCCAGCTCTGCCGCCTGAGCTGTGGAGGCTTATCTGGGGAATTCAGATTAGCCTGTACACTCCCACACACGCCAGCTGGGTGACTTTGGGCTAGTCACAGCTTCTCGGAGCTCTCTCAGCCCCACCTACCTCACAGGGTGTTTGTTGTGAGGGGGGAAGGGCAAGGAGATTGTAAGCCCCTTTAAGTCTCCTGCAGGAGAGAAAGGGGGGATATAAATCCAAACTCTTCTTCTTCTTCTTCTTCTTCTTCAAGGGAGACTCTGGGCTCCCTAGTTTAAACAACATTGAAAGAGATGCCGTTTGAGGGGTGGGGGGAAATCCACCCTGGAACAGCATAATTTTCAATGTTGTTTAAACTAGGGAGCCCAGACTAATTTTCCATCCCCCCCCAAAGGAGACTCTTGCCTCCCCTTGCTTCAAACAACATTGAAAGCGATGCTGTTTCAGTGTAGATTCCCCACACACACACCAAACAACATCATTTTCAATGTTGGTTGTTGTGGGTTTTCCGGGCTGCATGGCTGTGGTCTGTTAGATCTGGTTCCTAATGTTTCCCCTGCATCTGCATCTGTAGCTGGTATCTTCAAAGGTGTATCACAGAGAGAAGTCTGTTATACACTGTGTCCAGACTTCTGTGATAACAGACTTCTCTTTGTGATACACCTCTGAAGATGCCAGCCACAGATGCAGGTGAAACGTTAGGAACATGATTCACGCAGACCACGGTACAATAAGCTCCGAAAACCCACTACAACCAGTTGAATCTGGTTGTGAAAGCCTTCAACAATACTTTCAATTTTTTTTAAATCTAGGGAGACCAAGTTCTCCCTTTAAAACCACTCTAAAGGGGGTGGATTAAAAGAGAGAACCTGGGGAAAATTTGAGGGTGCCTGTCAGGGGAGCAATATTTAAACTTACAATACCAAAATTATAGGCTGTCTTCAGGAGACTCTCCTGATGAAACCACCCAGGTTTAGTGAAGTTTGGTTCAGGGGGTCAAAAGTTATGGACCCTCAAAAGGGTAGCCCCATCTACCATTAGCTCCCATTGGAAACAGTGGGGGATGGGGCACCCCTTTTGGGGGTCCATAACATTGGATCCCCAAAAACAAACTTCACCAAACCTGGGTAGTATCATCAGAAGTGTCACCTGACAATAGCCTGTAATTTTGGTGTGGCTAGTCTAAAAACGCCACCCCCTGCTGGCGGACAAAATAAAAACACAAAAATACCAAAAAAGTTAGAAATGAGCCCAAATTTTTCTGTGCTTCCTATGGTGGGCGCCCGGGACATTTGTCCCTGGATGTCCCCATTGTAGCTATGCATCTGCCAGGAATGATGTCAAAAACTTAGTCAAAAATGACTAAGTTATTGATGAACCCTAATATTGAAATGTCTGAATCTGTAGCCACATTTTATTGCGTGTTTTACATGATGTGCAATAGTGCTCTTTCTATTGTAATTTTGATACATTATGGTTTTTATGCCTAATAAAGGTTTTTGATTGGTTGGTTGGTTGGTTGGTTGGTTGGTTGGTTGGTTGGTTGGTTGGTTGGTTGGTTGGTTGGTTGGTTGGTTGGTTGGTTGGTTGGTTGGTTGGTTGCGGGTAGCAAGTGGCAAGGAGGAGCGGAGCGGAGGAGTGAGTGAGTGGAGCGGAGCGAGTGAGCGAGTGGAGGAGGAGCGAGTGAGTGAGTGAGTGAGTGAGTGAGTGAGTGAGTGAGTGAGTGAGTGAGTGAGTGAGTGAGTGAGTGAGTGAGTGTTGCCCACAGGGGCAATGATGGGGAACTCCAGTCTAGGTCAGGGGTCTGGGTGAACGACACAGGAATTGGTGGCTTCCTCATGCTCGGGAACCTCACTTTCTCTTACCCACCTGAAACATTTCCCTGCACTAAACCATACAAAACCCTGAAATGTCGCTCAGGTCAGAATTCACAAATAATTAGACCTCTCTGCTCACAGTTAAAGTCATTCCACTGTGCATTTTCGGGTATGATAACAACACAGTCCTCATTTCCTCCGTAGTTATTGGGCTCTCCTTTTTTCCAGTTGGTGTACCCTAATGCCTTTCCGTTTTCATATACAAAGAGGCCCTCTGTCTGGAGGTCATTTACATTGAGGAACGCAAACTTGGCACCTCTCTTTGCTAGTTCCTGAACAGCGGCATTCTCGTCGGCATTCATGGGGCAAGCCAGGGCTGCTCCAGCTTTCGCACACCGGGCTCTGCCGTTAGCAAAAGTGTCGTGCTGGTGGGTTGAAATGAAAGTCTTCTGTCCGACTGTCATCCCCTGCAGTAGCACCGCTGGATGCAGAGAAAAGAAGTACTGGTAGTGAAAAACTCTTTCCTTTTTTCCCAATCTCCCCAAAGAAAGACCCCCTGCAATTCACCCCTTCCCCCCCTGCAATTCACCCCTTCATGGCTGCACCAACACTCTCCAGTGGGCCACAAGGAAATGCGGCACAGATCTGACATGGGGTGTAGGCTAAGAATGGGGCTTGGGGTGTCATGTGAGGTGGGATCTCATGGTGCTGACCGAATGGCAAAACTCACAGTGTCTTACCTTGTTTGTAATTGTTACATTCATCATGAAGCTCCTGGAATCTGGATTCCAGAGCATATATTTGCTGCTGGAAGATGTCAGTGGCTAAGGGAAAGAAATACAGTTGGGAATAGCATTGTTCAGCACTAAAGATTCGGTTTAGCTCCTTTTTAATTTAAACCAGTTGCAGGAAAGGTTCTGCCAAAGGCTACCTGCGAGATTCGTGTTATCCCATTCCTTGGAGATTTGTCCGATAGGCACTTGCCGTGCTACAGCCTATCAAGCCTTGGGGCATGTCGCCATGGCGCTGCCTGTGCAAATGAGGCAGAAAACTCCTCACAGGCCAATTACCCACCAGCGCCAAGGAACGCAGTGGAACAGGAAGTGTGTTGGGGCTAGAAATCGTGTCCCAATGTACTTCCTGTTTGCAGTGCACCAAGAGAGGAGGCGAGTCAGGGCAAGATTTCCTGTCCCAACTTGGTCGTCGGTGCTGCTCACATGCCTCCAGGAAAGCAAGAACACTTCTGGTGTGACTTTTCACGCCAGAGCGGGGCAGACCCGGGAAAGGCTGGCAGTGCGTAATCAGCCACGTTTTACCCTCTGTCTCTGGATGCAGAAGACCTACAGACTTGTTTTTTCTTCAGTGAAATCTCAGAATCAAGGACAGTTAGTGGGCCAAACAGAAACTAGGTAGCATACCCAAATGCCACATAATATCCAAGGTGGCCTTCTGTAGGAGCCAGCCTGCAAGTAGACAAAATCAACAACGGCCTGTACGCAGGCCTTCTCTGCTGTGGCCCCCAGCTTACGGAACACCCTGCTTGAGGAGGTCAGGAAGAATCCCGCTGTCCCGCCTTCCCACAAACTATGAAAAATTAAATTATTCAAGAGGGATTTTCTACACAGGCAATAGGGCCGGATTGTACAAGTTTATTCACAAAGTTTCTCCCATAAATAATTCGGGCCTGGGATCTGTATCTTTTTATTGAACTTTTCATCATTTCATATGTCATGGTAATATTTAGGCTTTTCTTCAGTTCTGTTTTTAGATTTCTGTTCACTTCCACAACCCTAATTCCAATGCATTGTTTGTTGAATGTCAAATCTGTCCATTGTATTGACTCACTCTCTGTAATCTGTGTTACGTTCAAGTGAGAAACACGGGTTACAGATAATGCACATAAAAAGATGGAACCCTACAAAAGGCATTACTGTAGGTTAAATGTTACAGAAGGTTAAATGTCCCACCTGTCCATTGTATTGACTCACGCTGTGTAATCTGCCTTAAATCCAAGTAAGAAACAGGGATTATAAATTTTGTAAATAAGTTAAAAAGTGGAACCCTACAAAAGGCCTCACTATAGGTTAAATATTAAAATTTGAAATGGTGCTGTAATGGCTATGGGGAACAAGCTTCAGAAAAGAGTTTTTGGTGAAAATGATTGCAGAGGGAGCGTTATTTTTAAGTCTTTCACTACCAGCCTGGTTGCCATTATATATCTTGCCATATGATGGAGACTCTAAAGAAGAAGAAGAAGAGTTTGGATTTAAATCCCCCCTTTCTCTCCTGCAGGAGACTCAAAGGGGCTGACAATCTCCTTGCCCTTCCCCCCTCACAACAAACACCCTGTGATGTAGGTGGGGCTGAGAGAGCTCTGAGAAGCTGTGACTAGCCCAAGGTCACCCAGCTGGCGTGTGTGGGAGTGTACAGGCTAATCTGAATTCCCCAGATAAGCCTCCACAGCTCAGGTGGCAGAGCTGGGAATCAAACCCGGTTCCTCCAGATTAGATACACGAGCTCTTAACGTCCTACGCCACTACGCCACTTAACCTCCTACGCCAGAACAACCGACTGTCAAACAAATAAGATATCTTACCTGGTGTTTCTCCTTTTTCTCCTTTTTGACCTTGAACTCCTGCTTCTCCCCTTTCACCCACTGGGCCCGGAGGTCCAGCCTTTCCAGGGAAACCCTGTTGGCCTCTCACGCCGACCCCTAGGGTTGGACCAAAAAATGCTAAATGCCTGTTGGGTTTCACTCCTTCAAACACCGAACAACCAAGAGAAAGCTCTTTTATAGCATCACCACGATAGCTGCCTTCCTGTGGTTATTCATGTGCCCCAGGACTGCTTTATTTTTTAGGTTTCTGACCCAGGTTTCAGCCCAAAGACTGTTCAAAACAAGTACAAAACAATGTCATAGCGTCATGCCCCCTGGACGGTTCAATAACGGGACTTTGTGTTCAGATGATTTCTTTATTATGGAACAGCTTCAGGAAAAAGCATTTAGACTTCTAGTGCCAGAACTAAGCGTAGCAAGTATTGCAACCACCATTATACCCCACGCCACCTCCCAAGACATGTTACTCCACCCAGTTCCCAAGTGGGGGTGGCACCCCTCCAGTCCACAGTCCAGAGAAGAAGAAGACACCTCCCCCTGGGGTCAAAACAACCCACACTCCACACTACTGACAGAGCTACAACACCTTTATATGCAGTGGTGGGATCCAAAAATTTTAGTAACAGGTTCCCATGGTGGTGGGATTCAAACTGTGGTGTAGCGCCAATGGGGCTGGATGGGGCACGATGAGGGCGTGGCCGGGAATTCCAGGGGTGAGGCATTCCTGGGCGGGGCTGTGGCAAGGATGCAGCCACTGCACCGGTCCTTGGGCAGGAAACGAATGCATGCGGGTGCAGGCTGCCACGCACGCCGGTGCGCCTCCTGCTAGACTGCTTCAAGTTCTGCGCGCTACTGCTGAGAGGAGGGGCGTAACTAAGGCAAAAATCATGTGGCAAAATCACCCATTAGTAACCCCCTCTCGGCACACACAAATAATTAGTAACCCACTCTCGGGAACCTGTGAGAACCTGCTGGATCCCACCTCTGCTTATATCCTGATAAGGCATCGCCTGGAAAGCAAAAGTACAGAGAGTGAGCAAGGCCAATCACAGTAATTAGGGGGGACAGGGGAAGAGAAGAGAAAAAGGATCCCACATCCTGGGTGGGAAAATGGCAGGATCAACCCAGAAATGGGCTGGTCATGACACATAGGAGATGAACTTCACCATGTTATATTAAGCCAATAGTATCAATAGTAACAACAGAAAACCTGTGACAGGAAAACAAGGACCTGTAGTTGGAGACAAGGTACTGATCAGTTGGGCCAGATAAGGGGACAAGCTGTTAGGATCCAGTCCCATGTATTTGCTTTGTTTCTGGGGGTGGGGGGAACCCTAAGATTGAGCTCACACCCTGCTACATGCAACCCACAATAGTATGGGGAAAGTCCTATGGTTGTCAGGGGACAGCTATGGAGTTCTAAGCCACTCCTGCAGTGACTGAATTTGCAGTTCCGGGACTTCCTCTTCTATTTAGTGTTAGGGGACTGGTCCCTAACATTGCATTCCTTTGGTTTGTTCTAGACAATGGCTCCCCCAACCTAAGTACACCCAATGGCTCCCTCCCCCTAAGTACATCCTCCAACAAGCAGAATCCCCATTTTGTCCTGAGTCCCCAGATACAGAGGTGGGATCCAGCAGGTTCTCACCAGTTCCCGAGAGTGGGTTACTAATTATTTGTGTGTGCCGAGAGGGGGTTACTAATTGGGTCCGCTTTTCCGTCTCCACGCCCTCGCCTCCCCCTCTCTTCTTCTTTCTCGTAGCCCGGAGCTTGCCGGCTAGTAAGAGGAGGGACCCTTTAACTACTGTTGGGTCCAGGGGACTCTTTAGTTGTTTCTGTTGGCAGTAGACGATAGGACTTGCTGTAATGTGTTTAAATTATGGACAGAAAGATACCCGCTGGAAATTAGGAACTTTTTTTTTACAGTAAGAGTTTTTTACAGTAACAGAGAAATTATTAATGCCCCGCCCCCGGAATGCTCAGCCACGCCCCCTGCCATGCCCGTTTGTGCCCCATTGGCGCTACGCCACCGTTAGAATCCCACCACCATGGGAACCTGTTACTAAAATTTTTGGATCCCACCACTGCCCAGATATAATCACAACATAATTATATCCTGTCAAGTCATCCCTGACTCTGGCCCATGGGGCCTTCACACCAAAAAATGAGCTGATCTGGTTTGTAATTCCATTCCTCCGCATAGCAACCTCAATCTTTTTTGATGGTCCCCGATCCTACGCTGACCTTGCTTAGTTTCTGAGAACTGACGAGAGCAGAATACTGAGGGGTTGTTCAGACTGCTACAATCAAAAATGAATAAGAAACCTTGGAAAACTTTCAGGTAGTAATACTCTCATACGCTGCCAAGCATTTCTATTTATATACATCACACTGAATAATTATATGACAGTGAAATACATGCATAATACCTTGGTCTCCTTTCTCTCCTTTGGCACCATCCCTGCCATCTCTGCCTGGCAAACCATTGAGCCCTGGATTACCACATGTGATCACCTGTGGACACGTGTTTGCTTCAGGTCTGAATTCTTCAGAAGCTGCTGCACACCCCAGAGATGTTCCCAGCACGAGGGCAGTGAACAGTTGGAGCAGATGCATCGTTGAGACCTTAGAGACAACAAAGAAAGTATTTTGGGAGGTTGTTCCATCACCATTATGCTGTCTGGTGTGCGAGGGACCTTGCTTCATCTCTGAAGATTAGATCCTCAAGTCTTTGAGGCCTCCATTTATCAAACACACTTTCCCCAGGTTAAGTGAAACAATGGGCATATCTACATGATAATCTGAAACCAGCTAGAACAGTGGTGGCAAACCTTTGGCACTCCAGATGTTGTGGACTACAAATCCCATCAGCCCCTGCTAGCATGGCCAATTGACCATGCTGGTAGGGGCTGATGGGAATTGTAGTCCATAACATCTGGAGTGCCAAAGGTTCGCCGCCACGGAGCTAGAAGAATCAACTTGAAGAGGTCAGAGCTTCATGCAAAGGATCATTGGAGTTCTGATTTCACATGAAGCTGAGGAAAACTTGGAGAGAAATATCCAGCCCCTTCACAGATCTACAGTTTACAGCAACCCTTGATAGGGAACTATGTCAATGGAACAGCTGGAAACTGATTTAAACGCTCATGGGTCATATTCAGATAAGGAGATCTATATGTGGAGAGCAGGAGTTTCGGTGTGGTAATCATAATTTAGAGAAGCATCAAAATGCATACTGGATACCAATGCCATCTGCCAAACACCATCTTCAGTTTAAGGGTCTGAATTTCCCAACTCACGTGCAGTTATTCTTATGTAAATAGACTTGGATGTGCTATACAATGTAGAATTTCCTTGTCCATATATAAAAAACACAGCTCTTCGCCTTTTAAAACTGCTGCATGTTGCTTTGGGTACTTATATGCTGTGGTGTAGCACCAACGGGGCAAGGTGGTGGGCAATGCCCTGAGGTGTGTACCTGTGCAGGGTGCAGGGGCATGGCTGGGGTGTGGAAGGGGCATTCTAGAGGCATTCTGTGGTGGAGACAGGTGGGGGCATGGCAAGGGCGCCGGGCACATGCGTGTCCTGGGCACAGTTCCCTCTCGCTCCGCCCCTGCTTATATGTATGTAAGTCCGTAAGTGCGTAGGAGGTTAAGAGCTCGTGTATCTAATCTGGAAGAACCAGGTTTGATTCTCTGCTCTGCTGCCTGAGCTGTGGAGGCTTATCTGGGGAATTCAGATTAGCCTGTACACTCCCACACATGCCAGCTGGGTGACCTTGGGCTAGTCACAGCTTCTCAGAGCTCTCTCAGCCCCACCTACCTCACAGGGTTTTTGTTGTGAGGGGGGAAGGGCAAGGAGATTGTCAGCCCCTTTGAGTCTCCTGCAGGAGAGAAAGGGGGGATATAAATCCAAACTCTTCTTTTTCTTCTTCTTCTTCTTATAACCAACTTGTGGCAACCCCTGCAGCTGGCTTTTGAGCCTAGTGAGAAATGGAGGTGGTTTGCCATTGCCTTCCTCTACAGAATCTTCCTTGCTGGTCTCCCATCCAAATCTAGCAGGCAGCTTAAGGAGAAAAGTTGCACTTTGAGTCGTTCTTCAAAAAAGATGCCTTGAATGAAAATAAGGTGTCCTGGGGACATCTTGGGAAGAAAGCTGTGCAGAGTGCCTTCCCAGGACACCATTTTTAGCATCCACAGGAAGTCTTATTTAGGCTTTGCGGAGTGGACCATCTACCGCCATGCCAACAATCAGATCCAGTGTGTGGCCCGCTGAGTGCATGGCTCCTGAAATAACTGTTAAAATGATGAATGCATTTTAGAAATAAATGCAATATAAGCAGGACAAAAATCAGTTAAAAGAAGGCTTCTAGAAGCCTTCTAGAGTATCTCTTTGATAAACAAATGCAAAGGATGAATAGATGAAGAAGAAGAAGAAGAAGAAGAAGAAGAAGAAGAAGAGGAAGAAGAGGAAGAAGAAGAAGAAGAAGAAGAAGAAGAAGAAGAAGAAGAAGAAGAAGAAGAAGAAGAAGAAGAAGAAGAAGAGGAGGAGGAGGAGGAGGAGGAGGAGGAGGAGGAGTTTGGATTTATATTCCCCCTTTCTCTCCTGCAGGAGACTCAAAGGGGTTTACAATCTCTTTGCCCTTCCCCCCTCACAACAAACAACCTGTGAGGTAGGTGGGGCTGAGAGAGCTCCAAGAAGCTGTGACTAGCCCAAGGTCACCCAGCTGGCGTGTGTGGGAGTGTACAGGCTAATCTGAATTCCCCAGATAAGCCTCCACAGCTCAGGCGGCAGAGCTGGGAATCAAACCCGGTTCCTCCAGATTAGATACATGAGCTCTTAACCTCCTATGCCACTGAACCATTCGTATGCCCCAAACCCTAATATAAAAATTACAGGGATGTTGTGTATAAGAAAGTTCCCCCAACATTTTCATTGCTAGCATATTATATTTTAGCCCTTCATGGTATAAAGCACAATGCATGCTCTGGCACTATGATTTTCAGTAAAGGAATCCTGAACTACGCTCGTAGAGATTCAAAAACACACTTTTTCAGTCCTTTGAGATAACTGATATTGGCCAACATGGAGAGAATGGTCCCCAATCCTGTTATGTTCATTAGACACCAAGCATTGTGTGTGATTACTAGTATTATGCAAGATGAGGCATTTCCAGACTCGGGGCCATTCAAGTGGAAATATGTAATTTTGCCCACAAGCCAATAAAGTGTAGAGAAAACTGCGCATCTGGATTACACACGAATACAAGCATTCTGTGAGCACAGATAGATCTTTTGGACTGTTGCTACTAGAAATCACACCAAGGTTGCTGGGCCGGATTAAGTCCGACAGATGCCACAAGCACAGTCCAACCTCGGTGCCCCGGACCTTCCATTTTGTTCGTTCTCTTTTGCTTGTTTTCCTTTTTGCGCACCTTTTAATTGAACATGTTTCATTTTTGGATGTCCGGTCTGACGTTTAAAAAAAGACCAAGAAATGACATCATCATCATCATCATCATCATCATCATCATCATCATCATCATCATCATCATCATCATCATCATTATATTTATAAACCGCCCTCCCTCGAAGGGCTCAGGGCAAACAAATAGAGAGAGCACAAATAAAATCAATAATATCGAGATTTAAATAATCATTAAATAGTGGCTCTCTATATATTATATTAAAACTGAAAGCTGGCTGAAATTGTTGTTCAATAGCAGATTATTATTCATAACTACCATTTTGCCTACCCACCTCCTAGGTTGAGTTTAAATAAAGGCTTTCCTGCTAGAATAACGGACTAAAATGACCATACATTAAGTTACTCAATGTGTATAATTACTGTGTCTTAGGAAATGGGAATACATGTATATATTTTATGCAATCCATATCCATTTAAATTCTTGCTGTGAATATAGGCCTACAGCATACTAATAGCCCACTAGATCTAGCTGCCATAGGCGCATGCTTACCTATGTATCCGTTCTGATACTGTGATAATATGTATATACAAATAAACTGGGTCTGTCAGTGGTTGCTACGATCGCTATGTGCGTGCCTATAGTCAGTAACTTCAGCTGCCAGAATTTGCATTCCCTCGGGGGCGACACTAAGACGGGATAGAGACATGGAAATCTTTATGCATTTGAAAGATATTGATTGCATTTCTATCTGTAAGTCTGATTCAATAATGGGAGTATAGACCAATAAGTCGACTTAATGTTATCAGTAAGCTATATGCCAAACATCCACAAGAAAAGCTGTCAGAATGGCTGGATAAGGAAGCAATCCTAGTCCCGGAGCAGGCGCATTTTCAAGCAGGGCGATATATGCTAGACCACTATTTAATAATTCAGCCCCAGTAGAGAAATACGCATCTGGAAAAGACACCTCATTATAAGCTGTATGTATAGATCTGAAAGCAGCTTTTGATTCAGTTTGTAGGGCAATACTTTGGTATAAATTGCAGGCCACTACCATAGATAGGAGATTGCAAACTCATGCACAATAACACTTATCTAAGAGTTAGATATAACCAAAATGGCATTCTAACTGACCCTGTAAAAACTTACCCGGTTGTCTACTTATTTTTTTATCTTAATGACTTAGTTTTCCATCCGAATGATCCAATATTCCATTCCCCCAAACTGGCAAACCAGCACATCTCCATACTGTTGTATGCAGATGACCCTGTAATTCTCTTGAGGACATCCATCAGTTTAAGATGAGCTCTAAGCAAATTTGCATATTATTGCCAGAAAGAAACCTAACAATTAATTTTCAAAGAACCAAGATTCTTGCCTTTGGAAACGGTCCCAGATCCAGAAACTGGCAGCTACTAGGAAATAAGATTGACCAGGTTAGTAGCTTTAACTACTTAGTGGTGGTACTTCAAGCCTTGGGAACTAAATCTGCTCACCATACCTCAATGACAAATGTAGGCGAGAGGTCTGCTAATAGTATTTTACAGTATAATGTTACTAAGAGGTATGACAAGCATACCAGGATTTAACTCCGTTTAGGACTGCACTGTTAACCAGACAGGCAAATGAAAATATATATGATAATTATTAGATCCCCAACAGAGGGGTGTTTTTAAAATACTGAGGTACTGAATAAAGAAAAGCTGTCATCCACTTAGAAAGGAAGGAAGGACATCATTATTTTCTTTTCTTCCTATAAAAAACATTACAAACATTATTAATTAAAAAAACCAGTAAAGGGGGGGTTAACTAATTTAAACATTTTCCATAACCAATTCAAACTGGAACCCCACACCCCAATAAATATCCAAAATATTTAATCTATCAATGAATCCAGTTACATATTTGAGCCATAATACGACAGTCTGTATTTAACTGGGTGTGTAACCAAAAACATTGAAAGCTTAGGAAGCAGAAATTAATTCTGGGTGCAGAAGTTAAGAAAGAAGAAAAACCAACCAATGGGATAATAATTCAGCATTATTCTAAGCTAGTATTACTTACCTCAATTAAGTGGGTTGCTGTGATCAACCGTATTTAATCTGAACAGAAGCGAGGCAGAACTCGGTAGATCTCTGTTTGGAACAATCAAGACAAACAGTTGGAAACAGAATTGCTCAAAAAGGAGGCATGATTTTATATTTACTCTTGCATAAGTCTCTGGATTGCAAAATTGGACTTCATACTGCACCCTTTCGGGGCAGTATACGATCATTTACTGGCCAAAACAAGAAAGAATTCTAATTTCTGACATTTAGCTCACCCCTCCAGCTCCTCATAAATAGATCTCCCAGTGTACTATGAACTAGAGGGATATATTTTATAGTATTTTTCAAATTTTGAACCAATTTTTAAAAAATGGCTGTTGATCAATGAAAAGTTTTTAACTTTCTGATAATGCAGTGGTTTTTAAACATTTTGATGTCATTCTTCTCTTGGGAAAGATTTTATGACCCACACCTCTCGTGAATCTGGCCTAAACTTCAGGCAGGGCGAATTTGCATTTTTAGGACCTACAAACGCAATTTTTTTTTTCATTCACGGCCTACAGCTTGGGTTCTGGAGTGGACTAAAAAAATGAACACACACTGAAATGAACACAAATAAGCAGTGAAACAGTTCTGTAGAAATAACATTTATGCTTATACACACACACACACACACACACACACACATACAGTGATGGCGAACCTTTTTGAGACCGAGTGCCCAAATTGCAACCCAAACCCCACTTATTTATCACAAAGTGCCAACCCGGTGCCAATTTTTCTTTAGAGAGAACATTTTCTAAAGTATGAACATTTGCACAGTTGCCTTTCTTTAGTAGGCCCTTCCAAAGTTCAAGTTTTTGCTTGAAGGGAGCAACCTTCTCACTCGCAACCAAACAGCGACTTCTGATCCTTGAATAGAAATGCTGAATCCATTCAAATGTGCAAATGTAACTGCGAGATAGGCAAAGGAGGCAACAAAGCTTCGGCTTTCAAATTTTTCACACAATTCTTTTTCCTTGTCTTAAAGAAATATAGCTCTCTCAGTTCCTACTTCCATAACATGATTTTGGAGGTTTTTTCCAGGCTGTGTGGCCGTGGTCTGGTGGATCTCGTTCCTAACGTTTTGCCTGCATCTGTGGCTGGCATCTTCAGAGGTGTATCACAGAGAAAAGTCTGTTACGCACTGTGTCTAGTGAGAAGGGGAAGTTTAGTGGGGCGTATATTGTCCATGTCCTGGGGTGGGAACCAATCTGTAAGTGTTTGGGTGGAACATGCGGGCTGCTTACAATCGGAGTGCTGATGGTCTAGCTGACCTTCGGCGCTCGGCTGACTCTGAGCACAGTCTCTGGCTGCGTTGCTCCAAGGGGAAATACGTGCTAGAAGGACAGCTTGCTCAGAGTGCTGGTGCTGTGCTCTGAGAGAGCACAGGATCGCTGGAGTGCCAAGAAGACAGTCCTGGCACTGGGCTGTAGTGCGGGCAGTGGTGGGATCCAAAAATTTTAGTAACAGGTTCCCTCGCCAGCCCCCCCTCAGCAAAGGAGGCAGAGGTGTACCTAGGCAAACCTGAGCCCTGGGCAAAAACTGAGTTGAATGCCCCCCCCCATGGGCAGCCACCCCACCATGACCCCAAAACCTTTTTTTGCACCAGGTCATTTCCAAATCATCATCACATTATAGAAAATGCTCCAACTCACAAATCTGAACACAGCAATGGTGAAACACACAGGTTCTTTGATAGAGACTGGTGAGACAAAAGGTACGAAAGGCTGAGAATCGATGAATTGCAATACCTGAAAGGGATTAACCCAGTTCAGGGTGTTACATTATTAGTCGCAATTGCTATATGGAACCTTCACATTCAAAGGCAGGATGCCTCTCGGGGAGGTAAGGGCGTGGAGACGGAAAAGCGGACCCAATTAGTAACCCCCTCTCAGCACACACAAATAATTAGTAACCCACTCTCGGGAACTAATGAGAACCTGCTGGATCCCACCTCTGAGTTCAGGGCAGTGCTTCTGGGTTGGGTCGAAGCACCTGCACAGCTTTCCGCTCTCCTATTGATGGATCTAGATGATCTAATGCTGCTTTACCGACAGCCAGCTCTTCCTTCTCATCCGAGCTGCCATCACTCTCAAAGCCAAGGAGTGTCACTTTGCTACTGGTGGAGAGGTTGAGGGTGAGGTGCGGCAGGCTGCTCTCTCAAACCTGTAGAATGTCCTCTCGCTGTCAGGTGAGGTGGGCAGAGGAGAGGTCAGAGAATTGACTGTGACACCTCACCTGGACTGAGAGGAACATAACAATCTTAGATCATTATGGGGAAGAAACGTTTGCAAAGTCCTCCCTTAAATGCTATTTATAACATTCTGAAGATGTCATATTTGTGTGGTGCAGAATCCACGCATCAGGACAGCCACCTTTGCCTGCCTGGCATGTTTCACAAGACTTGCAGAAGGCTCTTATGCCCTTTCCCATACCTGGCCAATAAACATTTTTGCTATAAATATGATAGAAGACTAACAACTTGACAAATAGAGTTAAATAAAAACAGTAAAAAAGGCACATATGTGCCGTTGGCATAAGGGTGACCATAGTCCTCCGTGATGAATTTCCCTCCCGAAAAGTACTCTGCAACTCAAAAAGTTTGGGAATATCTGGATTAGAGGCAGGGACGTAGGTATAGATTTTTTATGGGGGGGGGGTTCA
Source organism: Sphaerodactylus townsendi (assembly GCF_021028975.2). Classification (NCBI taxonomy): domain Eukaryota; kingdom Metazoa; phylum Chordata; class Lepidosauria; order Squamata; family Sphaerodactylidae; genus Sphaerodactylus; species Sphaerodactylus townsendi. The sequence goes on from NC_059432.1 coordinate 11,209,193, forward strand.
GGGGTGGGGCCACACCCCCACCCGCCCCTAGGGCATAGCCATGCCTCCCCAAGCCCCACCCCCGGCCTAGCGCTTATAAAAGCAGCTCTCCAAGGCCGGGGATGGCAGACTCTCCTGCCCTGCCCTCCCCTCCCCTGCCCCTCCCCTCTGGGCAGAGGCATAGAGGGAAAATGGAGCCCGGTGCAAAATCTGAGTTTTGCGCCCCGCCCCCCCGGCAGCCGCTGTGATGCTGGAATCCACCCCCAAACAGCATCACTTTCAATGGTGTTAAAACTAGAGAGCCCAAATTCTCCTTTTAAATCCACCTTAAAGGGAGAATCTGGGGTCCCCAGTTAAACAACATTGAAAATGATGCTATTTTGGGGTGGATTATCCCCCACTCTGAAACAGCATCACTTTCAATGTGGCGTAGTGGTTAAGAGCAGGTGCATTCTAATCTGGAGGAACCGGGTTTGATTCCCTACTCTGCCACTTGAGCTGTGGAGGCTTATTTGGGGAATTCAGATTAGCCTGTGCACTCCCACACATGCCAGCTGGGTGACCTTGGGCTAGTCACAGCTTTTCGGAGCTCTCTCAGCCCCACCCACCTCACAGGGTGTTTGTTGTGAGAAAGCAAGGGCAAGGAGATTGTAAGCCCCTTTGAGTCTCCTACAGGAAATAAAGGGGGATATAAACCCAAACTCTTCTTCTTCTAAACTGAGGACCTCAGACTCTCCCTTTAAATTCATGCCAAAGGGGGTGGATTTAAAAGGAGAATCTGGGGAAATTTGGGGGGTGCCTGCTGTCAGGGGTGCAGTTGATAATCTAGAAGCACCAAACTTTCAGGGTATCTTTTGGAGTCTCTCCTAATGATACCACCCAGGTTTGGTGAAGTTTGGTTCAGGGGGTCCAAAGTTATGGACACTCAAAGGTGTAGCCCCCATCTCCTATTAGCTCCCATTGGAAACAATGGAGGATGGGGGCACTCCCTTTGGGAGTCCATAGCTTTGGACTCCCAGGACCAAACTTCATAAAACCTGGGTAGTATCAATAAGAGACCCCCCCTGATAGTACATCCCAGGTTTGGTGAAGTTTGGTTCAGGATGTGCAAAGTTATGGACCCACAAAGATGTAGCCTTTCTATTAGCTCCCATTTAAAACAATGGAGGATGGTGCACTCCCTTTGGGAGTCCATAGCTTTGGTCCCCCTTGACCAAACTTCACAAAACTTGGGTTGTATCAATAAGAGACTCTCCTGATAATACAACCCAGGTTTGGCAAAGTTTGGTTCAGGGGGTCCAAAGTTATGGACCCTCAAATGTGTAGCCCCCATCTTCTATTAGCTCCCATTGGAAACAATGGAGGATGGGGGAACCCCCTTTGGGAGTCCATAACTTTGGACCCCCTGAACCAAACCTCACCAAACCCAGGTAGTATTATCAGGAGAGTCCCCCAAACAATCCCTGAAAGTTTGGTGCTGCTAGCCCAAACAATGCGCTCCCTGCAGGCCAAAAACTGAAAAAGCACTAAAATGTTTTAAAAACCCACAAACGGAGGGGCGGAGCTTCGGACATGAATAGGGGGGTTCAAACCCGAGAACCCCTCCCTTACCTGCGTGCATGATTAGAGGGACTATTGGTGGCATATTCATTTTGTCAGAGGGCTAGCGTGGCGTAGCGGTTAAGAGCAGCTGCACTCCAATCTGGAGAACCAGGTTTGATTCCCCGCCAGGGACGTAGGTATAGATTTTTTATGGGGGGGTTGGGGGGGCCACACCCCCACCCGCCCCTAGGGCATGGCCACGCCTCCCCAAGCCCCCTGGCCTAGCGCTTATAAAAGCAGCTCTCGGAGGTCGGGGATAGCAGACTCCCCTGCCCTGTCTCCTCCTGCCAGCCTTTGGAGCCCGGTGCAAAATCTGAGTTTTGCGCCCCCACCCCACCCCACCCGGGCAGCAGCTGTGATGCTGGAATCCACCCCCAAACAGCATCACTTTCAATGGCGTTTAAACTAGAGAGCCCAAATTCTCCTTTTAAATCCACCTTAAAGGCAGAATCTGGGGCCCCTATTGAAAGTGATGCTGTTTTGGGGTGGATTATCCCCCACCCTGAAACAGCATCACTTTCAATGTGGCGTAGTGGCGTAAGAGCAGGTGTATCTCTAATCTGGAGGAAACCGGTTTCCCTGCTTTGCCACTCTGAACTGTGAAAAATTTTATCTGGGGAATTCAGATTAGCCTCTAAAGTTAATTAGCTCACGCATTTCTCAGATTAGCCCACACATGCCAGCTGGGTGGACCTTGGTATAATTCTCACAGCTTACAGTTCGGATTTCTTTGAAGCCCACCCCCCTCACAGGGTGTTTGTTGTGAGGGGGGAAGGGCAGGGAGATTGTAAGCCCCTTTGAGTCTCCTGCAGGAGAGAAAGGGAGGATATAAATCCAAACTCTTCTTCTTCTTCTAAACTGAGGACCTCAGATTCTCCCTTTAAATCCATGCCAAAGAGGGTGGATTTAAAACGAGAATCTGGGGAAATTTGGGGGGTGCCTGCTGTCAGGAGTGCAATTGTTGAGCTAGCAGCACCAAACTTTTAGGGTATCTTTAGGAGACTCTCCTATTGATACCACCCAGGTTTGGTGAAGTTTGGTTCAGGGGGTCCAAAGTTATGGATCCTCAAAGGTGTAGCCCCCATCTTCTATTAGCTCCCATTGAAAACAATGGAGGATGGTGCACTCCCTTTTGGAGTGCATAGCTTTGGACCCCCTGGACCAAACTTCACAAAACCTGGGTGTTATCAGTAAGAGACTCTCCTGATAATACATCCCAGGTTTGGTGAAGTTTGGTTCAGGGGGTCCAAAGCTATGGACCCTCAAAGGTGTAGCCCCCATCTTCTATTAGCTCCCATTGGAAACAATGGAGGATGGGGGCACCCCCTTTGGGAGTCCATAGCTTTGGACCCCCTGAACCAAATCTCACCAAACCTGGGTAGTATTATCAGGAGAGTCCTCCAAACATTCCCTGAAAGTTTGGTGCTGCTAGTCCAAACAATGCACCCCCTGCAGGCCAAAAACCAAAAAAGCACTAAAATGCTTTAAAAACCCACAAACGGGAGGGCGGAGCTTCGGACATGAATGGGGGGGTTCAAACCCGAGAACCCCCCCTTACCTACGTGCATGTTCCCCGCTCTGCCACTTGAACTGTGGAGGCTTATCTGGTGAACCAGATTAGCTTGTGCACTCTAACGCATGCCAGCTGAGTGACCTTGGGCTAGTCACAGTTCTTCGGAGCTCTCTCAGCCACCTACCTCACAGGGTGTTTACTGTGAAGGGGGAAGGGAAAGGGGCACAGGTGGGATCCAGCAGGTTCTCACAGGTTCCCGAGAGTAGGTTACTAATTATTTGTGTGTGCCGAGAGGGGGTTACTAATTGGTGATTTTGCCATGTGATTATTGCCTTAGTTACACCCCTCCTCTCAGCAGTAGCGTGCAGAACTTGAAGCAATCTAGCAGGAGGTGCACTGGCGTGCGTGGCAGCCTGCGCCTACGTGCATTCGTTTCCCACCCAAGGACCGGCGCAGTGGCTGTGTCCTTGCCACAGCCCTGCCCAGGAATGCCCCGCCCCTGAATGCCAGGCCATGCTCCCGTTGTGCCCCGCCCAGCCCCATTGGCGCTACGCCACAGTTTGAATCCCACCACCATGGGAACCTGTTACTAAAATTTTTGGATCCCACCACTGGAAAGGGTATTATAAGCCCCTTTGAGTCTCTTTACAGGAGAGAAAGGGGGATATAAATCCAAACTCCTCCTCCTCCTCCTCCTCCTCCTCCTCTTCTTCTTCTTCTTCTTCTTCTTCTCTTCTTCTTCTTCTTCTTCTTCTTCTTCTTCTTCTTCTTCTTCTTCTTCTTCTTCTTCTTCTTCTTGTGTGGTTTGTTGTTAGACTGTTGGGCTAGGGACAGCCAGGTTCAAAGCCCCACTCTGCCAAGGAAGTTTTTGGGTGGCTTTGGACGAGTCACACAATCACAGCCTCACCCTGTGGTGGCGAACCTTTGGCACTCCAGTTGGCCATCCTGGCAGGGGCTGATGGGAATTGTGGTCCAAAACATAACATCTGGAGTGCCAAAGGTTCGCCACCACTGGCTAACCTAATTCATAGGGTTGTTGTAGGGGGAAAAATAAAGGCAAGGATAACAACCTCTTTGACTGCCCTTTGGGATAGATGAAGTAAATAAAATAAATGAATACATTTCTATCCAAGGCCAAATGTGCCCAGAACAAATTTCTCTGGACAAAAGGCTATGTGCTTGATCAAGAGAGATGTAAGTTCTTACCTTTGTTATGCCTCAGGTATCAAAGAGACGGTATGTCCTTCTGTATTGCCTGTTCTGGGTCAAACGTGTCAGATTACCACTAATCTCTTAGTTCTAGTCTTCAGCATGTCTACTGTGAAGCTGTGGGGAAATCATATGTACAAATGATGTGTACTTTATTTGTATAGAGACATACGGAGAACAGCTTGTCGCTTGTGTGAATTGTCTTGGCTTGGATTAATTTTTTTTCCCTTCCACAGCACTGAAAATGGCACTGAACGTATAATTATTGATGAATTGAATTTCAGTCCCATGGAAATTTAATAGTTTGTCCACAATTCTCAAGAGAAACATATTTTTCGAAGGTCTATTGTCCTGCCCAAGGGCAGCTTTATCCATTACTCGAGATCTTATTTCGATGAGAAAGGAAGTCAATATTGTCTGATGCCCGTTCTGGTTCTGTAAAATCTTTTCCGTAATGAAGGGACTATGTAAATAAAATGGAGGAGGGAAACTCAGCCATAGCCAAGTAGCAAATAAGCATGACCACATATATCCACTGAAGCCACCCTATAAATTGACCCTTTTCTTCAATACTATTCGTTGGACTAAGAAGGTAATTCTAGTTTACTTCTCTATGCAGGGTAGAGTTTGGAATATACTGCCACAGGAGGTGGTGATGGCCACTAACCTGGATAGCTTTAAAAGGGGCTTGGACAGATTTATGGAGGAGAAGTCGATTTATGGCTACCAATCTTGATCCTCTTTGATCTGAGATTGCAAATGCCTTAACAGACCAGGTGATCGGGAGCAACAGCCTCAGAAGGCCATTGCTTTCACATCCTGCATGTGAGCTCCCAAAGGCACTTGGTGGGCCACTGCGAGTAGCAGAGAGCTGGACTAGATGGACTCTGGTCTGATCCAGCTGGCTTGTTCTTATGTTCTTATGTTCTTATGTTCTAGAGTTATACTTCCCAAGCCTGTACACTTACTTGAGAGTAAATGCCATTGAAATCAGTGGAATTTACTTCCAAGTAATTATGCATAGGATTAGACTGTAATGTTTTTCCTCAAACTACTGTTTTGTTTTATGCATGTTTGAAATTGTTAGCTGCGTTGGGGGACCTTGTAAAAGCAGAAAGGGGGGATAAAATTTTTGTAACTAAATAAATATCATAAATTATCAAGAGCATTGCTTCTGCCAAGCGAGCATATGAAATAGCGTTCAGTAGAATGAGAGGAGGGAAATTAGAAATCACCTTTAAGAGACAGATAATAAGAAATAGTTCTTGTGAGTAGCTACAACACACTCAAAGGTAACGCAAATTTTTATAAAATTGGGAGCTAAAGTCCCATTTGTTGACATCCTGTCCTTTGAAACCAATTACAGCAGTAGAATTATGGGCACTATGATTTAAAATCAGGTTATTAATTGTGTTCGCTCAAAAGTGTGAACCAGATGGGTGCAACAAAGTTCCTGTACAGAGAATGCGATAAAATATGTCGATGCCATTTTGTTTGGTGAAAACGTTTTCTTTGTTCAGCTGATCAAAAAGGATGCAGTCTTCCCGGCTTTTTCTTCTCGTCGTCGTTTTTCTAGCCACGGGCCATGGCGAACAAAGGTGTGTGGGATCCATAGGTAAGTCTCGAATTGATCAAAGAATTGGTGAAGTTGAACAGAAAGACGCAAAAGGAAATGAAATGTGTCAGAAGTTTTGGCACGTGCGGTTGAATTTACCTCAAAAATATTGCGCAGAACATGAGGATAAACAAAATGTTTTTATTCACCGCATTCCCAGGGGCTGTATTGTAGGTTTTCGGTCATCTTCTTCTCCAGATTTCTAACTTTTGGGGGTTTCTTCTTAATTTTGCATCCTTGGCAGTGGCGTAGGAGGTTAAGAGCTTGTGTATCTAATCTGGAGGAACCGGGTTTGATTCCCAGCTCTGCCGCCTGAGCTGTGGAGGCTTCTCTGGGGAATTCAGATTAGCCTGTACACTCACACACACGCCAGCTGGGTGACCTTGGGCTAGTCACAGCTTCTCGGAGCTCTCTCAGCCCCACCTACCTCACAGGGTGTTTGTTGTGAGGGGGGAAGGGCAAGGAGATTGTCAGCCCCTTTGAGTCTCCTGCAGGAGAGAAAGGGAGGATATAAATCCAAACTCTTCTTCTTCCTCTGCTTTGTTGTGTGTGGTCACAGCAAGAGGTTGTTCATAGCAGCGTGAGATAATTGTGCAGTCAGATGCTACAGAATTGAAAAAAGATATGGAAGCGGGTTGCTTGTGGTTCGAAGCGTATAGTGGGCGCAAAAGGAAACTCATAATGCAATTCTTTCTCACTCTTCCCCCTTCTCTCGGAAGTAGTCTGAAACCTTGGAAAGAATTATCTAGAGGTTACAGGATTTCCTAGGACAACAAGCTGTTTGCCGTCCAAGGGTGGGACCCTCTCCCAATAACCACACAACACTTTAGCTAGGATAAATCAACTAAGGTATTCTTTTGAATTGGCCATAGCCTTGGACGCCGCCTTGGAATTCCACATAAAGAAAGGAAATGCCCGTGTGGCATGGGTTCTGTGGAAACAGTATCTCATATGCTGTTGAATTGTACTTTTTTTGAGATAGGTAGGAAGAAGCACATAATTTCCTTCCTGCATGGAAATGAAGGCATTACAGATAAACAGAAGGTCATATATCTTTTAAACAGCCACAACTATGAGCTGTTGGAAGCGGCGGCTAAATTTTTAAACGGTGTTATTTTAACTCGTCAGAAGTCGTAAAGGCTGTTATTATCTTGCAATGTTAATGTTGAACTATTTATATGCCATTAAAGGTATTCGAAATCGAATTGGCCATAGCCATTTTATTAAACAAAAACGGAAGCGGGAGGCCTAGCATGGGTCTCGATCTGATCGTGTCTGCATCATGGCGAAGCTCCCGCGGGTGGCTGCCCCGTACTGGAGCTTCACTCCGCTGAGGGACTCTGGTTGAATCCCCACTACCATCTTAGCCAGGTTTCAGAACACAAATGACCTCAAACCTGGTGTTCTGAAACCTGGCTAAGACGGTAGTGGGGATTCGACCGGGGAGGTCGTCCCTCAAACCTGGTTAGTTTGTGTTCTGAAACCTGGCTAAGACGGTAGTGGGGATTCGACCTCTGCCAGGCGGATGCTCCTGGCAAGAGGTGTTCCCCTTTTGCCCTGTTCGGCAGGGCGGTTGCCTCTTGCCACTGTCAGCCTCTCGAAAGGGGGGGAGAGAAAGCTCCCTAGCTCCCTTCCCCTGCCTTTCCAAATCAATACCCATGCGCCAACCGCCGATGGCTATGACGGAATAACATGCATTAACAAGACCTGTGAAAAACGGGAGAGGTGGGTGGGCAAATCGCCAGCCGGCCGAAGCACATGGCTGGCCTGGCCCAAAGGAGGGCTTGGCCTTTTAAAGGCTCTGGCCAGCCCTCCCCCTTCCGGTGACGCCTGCCCAGGCCGAACATGGCCAGGGCTCTGCTTCCGCCCATACTTGGGCAGCTGCAGCTGGCGCAGCTCCACCTACCCACCCCGAGCGGCAAATGCAGCCCTTGGTGATTCAAAGCTGTCTTTAGTGTGGGGGCTGCAGTGAGGAAGGAGGAACCAGGTGAAATTATCCCCTCTTTCCATTTCCCCCCTCCCCTCTGAGGGCCACAAGAAATGTCATCAGCACAAAGTGGTTTTGGCCCAATCCCTCTCCTCTTCACAGCTTTCAGTCAGACAGACAAGGGAGCCCCGCAAAAGAAGAGAAGGAAGTTCTGGTTTCCCTCCATACCTTTTTTCACCAGTGGAAAGGGAGGTGGGAGGCTTTTCCATGGGGCCAGCAAAACAAGGGTGAACAGTTTTCCAGGATCCCTTTCCTCTGGTGAAAAAGGCGGGAGAGGGAAGCCAGAAGCTCCTTGTCCACTCTCTCAACACAGAGTGAACAAGTCCTTTTTAAAAGACAAGTTATCCCGATATTTCTGTGTCTGGCTGCACATTTGTTACATGTCATCAGAGGTGGGATCCAGCAGGTTCTCACAGGTTCCCGAGAGTAGGTTACTAATTATTAGTGTGTGCCGAGAGGGGGTTACTAATTGGTGATTTTGCCATGTGATTTTTGCCTTAGTTACGCCCCTCCTCTGCTCCTCAACAGTAGCACGCAGAACTTGAAGCAGTCTAGCAGGAGGTGCACCGGTGTGCATGGCTGCCTGCGTGCATTTGTTTCCCGTCCAAGGACCGGCGCAGTGGCTCCATCCTTGCCACAGCCCCGCCCAGTAATGCCCCGCCCCCGGAATGCCCGGGCCATGCCCCCATTGTGCCCCGTCCAGCACCATTGGCGCTATGACACAGTTTGAATCCCACCACCATGGGAACCTGTTACTACAATTTTGGATCCCACCACTGCATTTCATGCATCAAGCATTTTGTGTCGCTTAGACTGTAGCGAACGTTGGAAGAGCAGTTTGGGTGCCATTGAAGTGTGTCTTTTGTAGGTGGGGAATGCACGTTTTACAAAGCTTTGGCCCGTTATGTCTGTTCTTTGCAAATGATGGAAATGGGCTATTTTGGTAACCAAAGGGCTCCCCTTACAGACAGTGGGGTTTGTAGCTGTACCAGGAGATGTGCTTACATCTGGAGAAAGCAACCTCCCAACCTCCCGCTCTGTGTAGGGGACAGGTGCAGAGGTGGGATCCAGCAGGTTCTCACAGGTTCCCGAGAGCAGGTTACTAATTATTTGTGTGTGCCGAGAGGGGGTTACTAAGTGGTGATTTTGCCACGTGATTTTTGCCTTAGTTACGCCCCTCCTCTCAGCAGTAACGCACAGAACTTGAAGCAGTTCCAGTTGTGGGTGCAATCATGCGCTGGCAGCCTGCACCTGTGTGCATTCGCTTCTCGCCTAAGCGACCGGCTATGCTGCATCCTTGCCACCCCCCCCTTCAGGAATGCCTTGCCTCTGGAATGTCCGGCCACACTTCGCTTCGTGTCTCCGGCTTCAGCTCCCATTGGAAAGCTACGCCACAGTTTGAATCTCACCACCATGGGAACCTGTTACTAAAAATTTTTGATCCCACCACCGGACAGGTGATTTGTGTGGGGGGGCAGGGGTATCTTGCTTATTTGCTCCTCCTAGTGGCCAGTGACCCTCTGCATCCTTTAAGCGTAATTCTTGGCACATTGCTCTTTTTAACTAGCTTGGAGGACACCCCTTGAATGGTGACTGTGGTCCCGATTCTGTTTGTTTTTCTCGGTGTGTATGCCCACATCTTGGGAGGAAGTTGGGGATTGGGCTTGACTGCCCATGGAGGGGAGACCAAGCCCTTGGGATCTAAAGAGAGCCCTGAGGGATTCTCTCAGATGCTGTGACAAGGACTGCCCTCCTTCTTTTCCTGGGAGAAGGTTTGATGTGTTACCTTCCTCCCTAGGGAGACAGAATCATCGGAGGAATCCTCAGCTAAAGCATGGCTTCTATTGCCTCAGGCCCGGGGGCAGCTAAGGAGCAGTCAATTCACTAACTTTGTTTTGCAGTGTTCCTTTTTACACCATTCTTTTTTTCCCTGAGGTTTTTTGTTTCCTTATCCCAGCTGATCTGCCATTTCGTCTCCCTCCACTTGCCTCTTCGTTGTTCCATTTGGGAGGTTGCCTGCTGCTGCGGTGGTGGTGGGGTATCTTTTGACTAGCAACAGATCACTGAAAGCCTTGTCAATTGCATGGGTGCCCTGCTCCAGTCCACCTCTCCAGAGATAAACTTTAAACATGAACATTTTTAAAAGCCAGCCAGCAGGGTGGCCAGCAGAGTGATAGGAAGTACTGTGGCATGGGCAGGGGAAAAAAGAGAAGAGAGAGAAAAAACCTGAGGAGATGATGACTCATTGGGATCTCCTTTGCTTTCCCTGCAATTGGGGGGAAAGTCACACTTTAAAGAGCTTTTAGAAATTGACTGCTGCCTTTGTGTGAACTCTTGACTGGCTCAGCCTCTAGTTCCCTGCAGGTCTCTGCCAAGTTTCCGAAAATTCCCAGAGTGCATTTTTTCATGAAAAGCAAAGGGAATCAATATGTGTTTCCTTTTCTTTGGGCTTCCTAACTCCTCCCAGCTTTCCCCACCCAAACAAGAACAGTTCCTCCTGCACAGATTGGACAAGAAAGTGAGGGGATGGCCAAATGCTTCACAGTGGATGCTTCAAGAAGAAGAAGAGTTTGGATTTATATCCCCCCTTCTCTCCTGCAGGAGACTCAAAGGGGCTTACAATCTCCTTGCCCTTCCCCCCTCACAACAAACACCCTGTGAGGTAGGTGGGGCTGAGAGAGCTCCGAGAAGCTGTGACTAGCCCAAGGTCACCCAGCTGGCGTGTGTGGGAGTGTACAGGCTAATCTGAATTCCCCAGAGAAGCCTCCACAGCTCAGGCGGCAGAGCTGGGAATCAAACCCGGTTCCTCCAGATTAGATGCACGAGCTCTTAACCTCCTACGCCACTGCTTCATAGTAGGTTTTCCTGCTGAAATAAAAAAAATAAACAAAGGAAATAAAAAATAAAAAAATAAATAAACACAGGAAAAACCCACTGCAAACCACACAGCCACAAAGTAAGCACTGCATGCATAAATGCCACGGACAAGCGTTCCCTATTGCTAAGCAGCCTGTTTGAACCTAAATATTGCAAAACAGTGGGCTCTTTTGCCAAAATTCAGGTGCTGAAAGCCATGCTTGAGAACTGTAAAGCACTGCCGGGTTTTCATGCTTCTGTTTCTCTGCCATAGGTCCCCAAGGTCCTCCCGGAAGAAGTGGGGCCCCAGGTCTACCAGGACCACAAGGTGAAAAAGGAGAGAGAGGATATCCGGGACAACCAGGTGATGGAGAATCATATTTAAAGGGCTTCTTAATGTTTGTCTTAAGTAGGGATGGTCCCATTAGTTACGTAACCTGTAAATCATTCCTTTTGCATTGACGCTATGAAGAATTCATTGATGTATGTCTACACTGCTAACCAGCCTTTCTCTGAGATCCAGAACTTTTGCTGCAAACCTTTTTGAACAAAATGGCTGCTCAGATGCCGAGGACAATCAATAACCGACTAGCCCCAAACTCCCCCTAAACAATTCTGTTTTATAGGATTTTTTGAGGATGAAAAGGGGCCGATGTTTCATGGTGTTCGAGCTTAAGGGTTTCAATATAATCTTACTCCAAGAGACATGGTCTTTAACACAGCTTGGTATAGAACCGTGGTGGCGAACCTTTGGCACTCCAGATGTTATGGACTACAATTCCCATCAGCCCCTGCCAGCATGGTCAATTGGCAAAGGCTGATGGGAATTGTAGTCCATGACATCTGGAGTGCCAAAGGTTCGCCACCACTGGTATAGAAGGTTACAAGTCACACTGTTTGCCAGCTAAGAAATCACTTCTAAGTGGCCACTGCCGAGCATTCTAGACTGATAGTAAGCTTGATGCAGAAATTACCACCCTGCCTAACCATAACCAACTGGCACAAGTGTTCCATCCAAAATGGGACCATTATGGTCTACAAATAGGAAATACACCATTCAATTCCGAACAGGCTGTGCAAAGACTGTGCTGGTTGCAGTTTTATTTATTTTATTTTTATTTATGATTAATTTTATATACTGCCCTCCCCCTGAGGGCTCAGGGCGGTTCACAACAAGGTTAAAACATACATTAAAGCATCATTTAAATATTAGTTACATAAAAACAGAACCCATTTAAACATGTGGACAGCGTCTGGCTACCCCCCTCCCCCCCTTGTGCCCACGGGAGGCCAGATGACATGGTAGATGTATTTTTAACCAGGCTGGCCAAACGCCTGGCGGAACAGGTCTGTCTTGCAGGCCCTGCGGAAACTCCATAAGTCCCACAGGGCCCTGATCTCCCTAGGGAGCCTGTTCCACCAGGTAGGGGCCAGGGCTGAAAAGGCTCTGCCCCTCGTCGAGGCCAGCTTGATCATTTTTGGGCCAGGGATCATGAGTAGGTCCTCCTCCGAGGAGCGGAGGGGCCTACTGAGGCAATAAGGGGATCACAGGATACTTCACAATACTTAACCAAAGATTTTCCTCCATTGAAGTAATTACAGCAGGTGATTTCAATGCCAGAGTTAGGAATGATGGGTTGAAGCTGTTTGAGGCAGTGGGATTGGAGATTGCACTGCGGGAAAATTATAGCCACAGTGTTCCGGTTAAATGATCAAAGGCCAGCAAAAGGTCTTTACTGGGAGAGGTAATCATTTGACCTTGCAGATCCCAGGTCTTTAAGGGTTTTAAAAGTAGGAACCAGCAAAAGTGAGAGCTGAACGAAAAAATAAACAGGGAGACCATGGAGTGATTGTCTAATACAGGGATGATGACTCAAGGCTCTCTCCAGATAGCTTGGTGGATTCATATTCCTTATCAGGTCAGCACCTGCCAGCAAGGCCAGTTGACCATGCTGGCAGGGGCTGATGGGAATTGTAGTCCACGAACATTTGGAGAACCGCAGGTTGCACAGGAGTCATATGTACATAACAGTTCATTTCAGATAACCAAGTTGATATATTTTGTACTGATCATTGTTTTAAACCTGCCTTCAAGGACAGCCCCATGTAGTATGAGATACAGTAGCTTAGCATCAAGGTTCAGCATGGCTAGCTCAGCCAAGCTGGGGGGAAAAGAAGCTAATGTAACCTCAGCTTGTGGGTCCTGTGGGGCAGAACTTGGAATGAGTTTGCAACAACAGATTTTAAAAACAAAATGGTTTATTTTCTTAACATACAACATATAACATCAACATTTAACATCACACTTCAAGGTCCTGTTCAGGTTGCATTTTCAAGTCCTTATATTTACAGTCTACTGATACTGCCAAGTCCAATACTTCTTTGCAAGTGGGTTGGCTCCTGAAGACTCCAAGGGCTTGATGAACAGGATTCAACACGATGAAGGTTTCCAGGAGAACTCTCACCCATTACAAACATAAAAAACCCCTGAAACAATAAACTCCAACATTTACAACATAGCAAAAATAAACTACCACCTTCCCAGTAGTTCCCAACAACATTGCAGTTACCTTAACAAGGTGTTAAGGGCTTATACAAACCAAGGTCCGAGTCTGGTAGCCTTGTCTCCTCCAAACTACATGAGCTCTGCAGCCTCTTGCTGCTTTGAGTCTCCACCCCTTACTGGGTCAACCCATTCTGAGCATGGGGGTTACACTAACTTCCATACAAAATGAACTTGGATGGAAGCATTTTTGCTATGCTGCCTGGTTTTCAAACGAAAGGATTGATTCCATAAGACACCCAGACTTTTCACCAAGCCAGAGAAGGATAAAGTTATCCTATGGAAAGTGGCCTGCACAAAATCATCAGCCTTAACAGTCGCCTGTCAGGTCTGGGTTCCATTTCACTGTGTTTTCCCTAAGCAGATACACACCATTCTAAATCTATTAAATGGTCCTCTTGGCATGGAACCACAGGGGAGGAAGACAGCCGCAAATAAGAGATGGCTACATCTGGATGTTTAATTAAAAATATGTAGATGGATGTTGTCAGTATACTGATGACACCCACTCTCAAAGTTAGGGTTGACTGGTTGCTGTGATCAAACATAAATAATAAAAAGCACGGGTGATTTCAGAGCCCTGTGGGACACCGCCAGTTAAATCCCATGATAGTGACTCACAATCTGCGATCAGAAAATTCAGAACGTGGCGCAGTTGAAAAGAATGTTGACCACAGAGGTGCTTTGCCCTTAATTTTTAATGTATTGCTGTCAACACCATGTTTTGTCAGCATCCCTGCCAATTAGTACTTAAGCGGATTCACACGTGTCTTTTAAATATTTATGTTTATAAGTATCCCCGAAGCACAGCCCAATTTGAAATGTTTACACAACAGTATCTTCTCCCTGCTTTCCAGCTTCTGATGAGGTATACTTTTCTTTACCCCTTTATTTTCAGTACCATTATAGTCAGTCAAGATATAAGATTTTTCTCTCGGAGTTCATAAAACTGCACAGTCCATAATTTTTAGACCTAGAAGATCTAGAAGAGAAATCAAGCTCCCATCTTAAATTTATTGAAGGTTTCCCACCACCACTGCAGGGGATAGCGTGTATGATCTAGACATAAATGAGACCATATTTTAGAATCAACAAGCGTATTATTTAATGTAAAGTCATGAATCAGACAAGAATCATGGATTATTAATTGTCATTATTACTGAGCTGGACTTGATCTTGGACAACCAAAATGGTAAAAGGTCTAGAATCCATGTCCTATGAGAAGAGACTTAAGGAGCTGGGTATGTTTAGTTGGATGAAGAGAAGGTTAAGAGGTGACATGATAGCCATGTTTAGATATTTGAAGGGATGTGTTTTCCCTAAAGCAAACTCTGTGCTGGGGATAATTAGGAAAGGAATTGATAATAAAACTGCAAGGATTGTCATGCCCTTATATAAAGCCGTGGTGTGACCGCACTTGGAGTACTGTGTTCAGTTCTGGTCGCCGCATTTCAAAAAGGATAGAAGTACCGCCACATTTTCAGAGATAGAAAAAGTGCAGGGAAGGGCAACGAGGATGATTGAGGGACTGGAGCACCTTCCTTATGAGGAGAGGCTGCAGCATTTGGGACTCTTTCGTTTGGAGAGGAGACATCTGAGGGGGGATATGATTGAAGTCTGTAAAATTAGGCATGGGGTAGAAAATGTTGACAGAGAGAAATTTTTTCTCTTTCTCACAATACTAGAACCAGGGGGCATACATTGAAAATGGTGGGGTGGGGAAGAATTTAGTCTAGTGACTGATAAAAGGAAACACTTCTTCACGCAATGTGTGATTGGTGTTTGGAATATGCTGCCACAGGAGGTGGTGATGGCCACTAACCTGGATAGCTTTAAAAGGGGCTTGGACAGATTGATGGAGGAGAAGTCCATCTATGGCTACCAATCTTGATCCTCTTTGATTTGAGATTGCAAATGCCTTAACAGACCAGGTGGTCAGGAGAAACAGCCGCAGAAGGCCATTGCTTTCACATCCTGCATGTGAGCTCCCAATGGCACCTGGTGGGCCACTGCGAGTAGCAGAGAGCTGGACTGGATGGACTCTGGTCTGATCCAGCTGGCTTGTTCTTATGTTCTTATGATGTCATATTGGTGCAAGAGCAAGCTTGTTCTCTGCTGCTCCAGACACTAGGACCAGGAGTCATGGGTTCAATGTGAAGGAAAAGAGAGTCCACCTCAAAATCAGGAAAAACTTCCTGACAGTAAGAGCTGTTTGACGGTGGAATGCACTACCTCGGTGTGTGGTGGAGTCTCCTTCTTTGGAGGTTTTTAAAGAGAAGCCCAATGGCCACATCTCAAAAAGGATATCGAAGAGATAGAAAAAGTGCAGAGAAGGGCAACGAGGATGATTGAAGGATTGGAGCACCTTCCTTATGAGGAGAGGCTGCAGCGTTTGGGACTCTTTAGTTTGGAGAGGAGACGGCTGAGGGGGGATATGATTGAAGTCTATAAAATTATGCATGGGGTAGAAAATGTTGACAGAGAGAAATTTTTTCTCTTTCTCACAATACTAGAACCAGGGGGCATCCATTGAAAATGCTGGGGGGAAGAATTAGGACTAATAAAAGGAAACACTTCTTCACGCAACGTGTGATTGGTGTTTGGAATATGCTGCCACAGGAGGTGGTGATGGCCACTAACCTGGATAGCTTTAAAAAGGGCTTGGACAGATTTATGGAGGAGAAGTCAATCTATGGCTACCAATCTTGATCCTCCTTGATCTCAGATTGCAAATGCCTTAGCAGACCAGGTGCTCAGGAGCAGCAGCAGCAGAAGGCCGTTGCTTTCACCTCCTGCATGTGAGCTCCCAAAGGCACCTGGTGGGCCACTGCGAGTAGCAGAATGCTGGACTAGATGGACTCTGGTCTGATCCAGCAGGCTAGTTGTTATGTTCTTATGTTCTTATCTGTCAGGAGTGATTTGATTGTGTGTTCCTGCATTGCAGGGGGTTGGACTTGATGGCCCTTCTGGTATCTTCCAATTCTATGATTCTATGATAAAATAGAATCCCTGCCCTTGAGAAAATGTTCCTGAACTGGAAAAAAACTGCTTGCACGTTAGCTCTAAGGCAGGGGTCAGCAACCTTTAACACCCAAAGAGCCATTTGGACCCGTTTTCCACAGAAAAGAAAACACTTGGAGCCGCAAATACTTTTTGACTGTCTCAGGCTGTGCCTCTCTAGGAACAGAGGCTCTTTCCCATTAACCCTTAGGGCGACTCTCCGAAGGAGGCTGAGAGGACCCAAGCCACATGGAGCCGCAGTGCAAGGACGAAAGAGCCGCATGCGGCTCTGGAGCCTCAGGTTGCAGACCCCTGGCTAAGGCAAAATGTGCATTCTGTTGTAACATCACTGAGCTGTTGTAACATCACTGAACCACTAGAGAGCAGCATACACTTTAACAGCCTATTTCACTTGCTCTGAACTTTTTGAAGTATTTGCAGCTCTAATTAAATCATCTAGCTGCTCGAGTAGCTCCTATTAGCCTAAGCTTAGCAGAGTTGGGAAACTAAGCAGGGTTGGCCATGAATGGAAGACCGTTAAGAAAGACAGGAAGGCAATAACAAACCACCTCTTTTCATTTCCTACCTTCAACATTCTGTGGTTGGGGTCTCCATGTGTTAGTTGTGACTTGACGGCACTTAATTATAATACTATGACTTCCACCAGCCAAACATCATGAAGGGCCCTTTAATTCTGAAATCTCAGCCCATCCAGACTCCCATTAGATGATGGGGTAGATCCATGGTTTTCAAACTTTTGACCCTTAATGTGTCAGGACCATGCCTGTCAGTATCTTGATGTCTTGCTGTGTGTGATTTGCAATTGTTTTCCTGTTTCCCTCTTCCCTTCCTAGCAATCTCCTGTTAGCAATCTCCTGGCGCCTGCCCATCTTCAAAGAGGTGTGAAAGGTTCCCAGGTTCTTTGTAGCTTTGTAGTAGAAACTGTAGTGAACATTTGGTGTGGGGCGTAATGGGGGGGGGGATTAAAGGATATAAGTCCTGGATCTGAGCTCTGTAGCTCAGATCCTGCTTTACATTGTTACTCTTCGTATCACCTGGAATAAACTGGACATAAAGAATCTATGCCACGTCTGCCTCCTGAATTTCTGTAATGGAAACTGTAATATTTCTGAATCTTCAGAAATAGGTTACCACAATAAGGAATGGGCTTGAAACAACCTTTAATGGGAAGAGCAACTAAAACATCTCATTCAGCGGTCTCTGGTCCCTGTTCTCAAACCCACCAAAATTATGTGATCTTAGGACAAGCCCACAAATTATCAGTCCCTTAACACTGTAAAACACAAGAGTGAGAGCAAGCCAAAGATTGCTACTTGGAAGTATTTAACATTTTATTTGATGAACTTATCTCACAAAAGTGGTTTTGGATTCCAATGTTCACATAAGCTGTGACCACTGGGAAATAGGCCTTTGTGTCATCACTGTATCAGAGTATGTCCTTTAAAATGCATCTCCTAAAGTCTCTTACACAGAGGTGGTTTTCACAAAGCCCTAATATAATGGGTTGGGGAAGCTATATATCCCATTTTGGGATAACTTTGCACAGGGCTATTCCTCAAAACGGGTTCAGCCCATTATAGTTCCCTCAACCCAGGTTTTACAAAAATCGCTATACTAGCCTTTTTTTTTGGAGAAATGAGCCACAGCAACCCGGACTGTTTGCAATTGCTTCACAGAGGGGTGAAATCTCCAGTGTGAAGGCAAATGGGGAACCAGGTTTATTAATAACACATTACACAGATTATTAGTGTGCTGTGCAGAAACCACCAGATTGCAGTAATGTAAGGTGACCAGATTGTCACCTTTTCAAACCGGGTAGGGTGGTGCGCTGATGCGCTGGTACGTGCAGAGGAGCAATAACTCGCCTTTTGGGCAAGCTTCTGGATTCGCTGCCCTTATGACAGGGCAGGGAGACCGGAGCCGCTCTTTAAAAGGCAGTGCGCCTTCCTGGCGTCAGTAGTGGAGTGTGGGGAGGTTATACACTATTCGCCTTTACGCTAATTCCTCGCTTCCCCTGTGACAGGGCGGGAACCAGGAGCACCCCAGAAGGCAAAATCGGGACAGGTACAAAACCCCGCGGGACGCAGGACAGATTGGTGTAAGTCGGGTCTATCCCGCCAAAAGCAGGACGTCTGGTCACCTTATAGTAATGGTGGACAAAACAGTGTTCTGTAGAAACTTGTCTATCATGACAGATTTCTTTTGTTAATTGAGAATCCTCAATAACACTTAACTCAAATCAAAAAACCTTTTATCGGTGTAATAAACAGTACAATTAATAATAGGAGCAAATGAAAATGGGCAAACAGAATAATAACGATCGCAGAGTGATACAATCATGGCCACAATTTAATGATATATCTTTCCATTGTTATTAACCATCAGATGAATAACAGGGTCACTCCATATATTGAAACTTGTTTATTTGGGTTGGATAATCAAATGCACACATTTGAAGTCTAGAAAGATTATCTCATCCAGTGAGTTTTACATTATGGTGCAACCTGATCCACCTAAGTATGGCCAGAGTAGGATACAAATGAGTTGAGTTAAGAAATCAATTGCAAAATAACCAACTGTTAATTCTGCTCATAGGCCTATCTGCATATGAGGACCCTAATCTGCAAAACAAACTCTGGGCGCTGGAACACAGAATTACCCGGCTGGAAAAAGGTACATTTTTAACAACTTTTTAAAAAGCTTTCTGCCATTTCGTTGGTCAGCGGGTGATGCCTTATTTAATTTGCAATTCATCCTTGCCTACAGTTCATTTGAAGAAATTGTAAGTCTCAAATGAGGGGTTAGAAAAAGAAGCAGAGATGGGGTGTTGTGGGGTTTCCGGGCTGTATGGCCGTGTTCCAGTAGCATTTTCTCCTGACGTTTCGCCTGCATCTGTGGCTGGCGTCTTCAGAGGATTAAAGGGAAACAGCCCTGACCTGAGCTAGGCTAATCTCTTCAAATCTCAGAATCTAAACTGGTCAGCCCAGGTTAGTATGGGAGGCTGCTGAGGAATTCCAGGGTTGCTAGGCAAACCACATCTGCTGATCTCTTGCCTTGAAAACCCTACAGCCGTGGTGGCGAACCTTTGGCACTCCAGATGCTATGGACTACAATTCCCATCAGCCCCTGCCAGCATGGCCAATTGGGCTGATGGGAATTGTAGTCTATAACATCTGGAGTGCCAAAGGTTCGCCACCACTGCCCTACAGGGTCTCTGTCAGTCAGATGCAACTGGACTGCACATCCCATTACCACTGTAAGAAAGACAGTTGTTCAACCTTTTGGCCTGACTACCGGTAAAGGTAGTTTATGTGTAGCATCTGAGCACGTGCAGAATGTAAATTCATCATTTGGCTTCACACAGATTCCATCGGAGATATCTGTAATGAGAGTAGAGATTATTAATAGCAATTTCATTTTATGTATGTTTATACACTGTAAAAAATAATTGTAATATACACAAGCCACTGTGCAGCACACGTGCGTCACATGATTTTTTGGTCTGTATTTGGTGTCATTTTACCTCCCAAGGCAGAATGCTCTCCCACAAGGGAAGACTCCTCTATGCTTAGAAAGGAGGCAAGACAAGGAGAAAGTTAGGGCTAGAACCCTTCTCCGATCTAGACAGATACTTTTCTGCATGTATGGGCCTTTTTTATGGACTACAATGAAATTATGGGGTATTTGCAGTCTAAAGTACATTATTCCACCCACACACAAGTCCACAACCTCAGTGAGATCTGGGTTTGCATGTGGAGAAAGAAGGCACGATCTTGTACCTTTAACAACCCTTATGGTCACGCAAGGGTGCAAAAGGTTTCCTTGGCTAGATTGCCCCTGGTTAAGTAACTTTAAATCCCAGCACCTTCAACTTCCACGGCATCCGGTTACTTCTAGAGCACGGATATTCTCCAAGTCCACTCTGTTCTCCAGACAATAGTCCAGATCTGAGAACAAATATTGCCACACCAACCAGAACTCTTGCAAATGATCAGGCTCTGTAATAAAGGTGGTAGCATCTGACGCTGACTGTTTCACAAAAGTGGAGATTGGGCTTAGTGTTACAGTGTCCAAAGTAGTACAGCGTGCAAAGTTCCTGTTTCTTTCCATTTGAATTCGCCCCATCCCTTTTCTGTAAGAACAAGATTAGGAGCAGA
This sequence comes from Sphaerodactylus townsendi, assembly GCF_021028975.2. Lineage (NCBI taxonomy): Eukaryota > Metazoa > Chordata > Lepidosauria > Squamata > Sphaerodactylidae > Sphaerodactylus > Sphaerodactylus townsendi. The sequence continues at coordinate 11,229,695 of NC_059432.1, forward strand.
AGGTTTACCACATCTGGAGTAATTTTGGTGGGATGCCAGCGGCCATATAACCAGAGGTGGGATCCAGCAGGTTCTCACAGGTTCCCGAGAGTAGGTTACTAATTATTTGTGTGTGCTGAGAGCGGGTTACTAATGGGTGATTTTGCCACGTGATTTTTGCCTTAGTTACGCCCCTCCTCTCAGCAGTAGCGCGCAGAACTTGAAGCAGTCTAGCAGGAGGTGCACCAGCGTATGTGGCAAAAGTACTCTCCGCGCCTCGCGCTGCATTTGTTTCCCGCCCAAGGACTGGCACAGCGGCTGCGTCCTTGCCACAGCCCTGCCCAGGAATGCCCCGCCCTCAGAATGCCCGGCCGCGCCCCCGTTGGCCAACCCCCCCCCAAAAAAACTAGCCAGACAACAGGGATTGCACAAGGAAGTGTTAATACCAACAATGACTAAACTGCATATGTGCAATATTCACAAAATAACATAATCAAGAATGAAATCATTCCATGAGTCCATAAGGTTCTTCCAACTGTAATTCTATAAATATTTCATTCACAGTCCAATGGAAAAAAGGCGGAATCTGGTGGAATCGCGGTCCACTCACTACACCGCCAAATGGCCTGCACGCTGAAGTGCGCTTTTGCTGCTGCTTCTTTGAACCTTGCTGCTCCTTTGAACTTGTACAATTTGGCGGCAGGTTGCTGTTTCTTGAACCGGTGCCATTTGGCGGTGTGGCGAGTGGACCGCGATTCCACCAGATTCCGCCTTTTTTCCATTGGACGGTGAATGAAATATTTATAGAAGTATGGTCGGGAGAACCTCATGGACTCATGGAACGATTTCATTCTTGATTATGTTATTTTGTGAATATTGCATATATGCACATTAGTCGTTGTTGGTATTAACACTTCCTTGTGCAAGCCCTGTTGTGTGGCAAGTTTTTTTTGGGGGGGGGGTTGGCCAACCTTGTTCCTTGTCTCTTGATACAGAAATGAATCCCCGGAGCCATGACGATCATCTCACAATACGATCGGCTGCGCCTGCAGAGCTGTGCATGTGCAACGTGCAAAATAATACAAAAAAGTCCTCTCTGCAATGTCAGGGCAATAATGAATGTGTTGCTGTGGATTGGTCGTGATTGCTGCCACAGGGAGAAAACATGTTTGGGGGACTTTGCGCCCTGTGCGGCCCTCAGAGAATCTACCCACGACCTGCTGGGGAACTTGCGCAGAACGGCAGGCAGGTGGATTCTCACCGATGGCACACAGCATGGAGCAAGGGAGGGAGCTAAAGCGCCTCCTGCCTGACTTTTTGCTCAGGAGTGGCTCCAACCTGGGTGTAATGAACCAGTAAAGTCCAGTCAAAAGTAACCATGTTAAGTTCTTTATTGAGCTGGCATTCTTAGTCAGGCACAGGCAATGCGAGAACTAACCCCCCAAATCTCAAACAGCCGCTTATACGGGCTTCAGGCAAGCTCCCGCCAAAAGAAGATCAACAATTCAGGTTCTCATACAGAATCTCACACAGTTACACACAGGCAAGCGAGCGAAAGCAAGATAACCACAACAGTGAAATTCCCCTTCCCGGACGTTCCACCAGAAACTCCAGCAGGAACTTTTCCAAGGTTGAACCTTGGAAACCTTACACTGGGTTTTGCAAGAGGATCGCTGGTTTAAAGATTTTTGAAAATTCCGGGTTGAGGGAAATAAAATGGGACAAACTCGTTTGGGGAATGAGGCCTGTCCGAAGTTGTTCCTTTGTATCGCACCCTACACCTGCCATATTTGCCCCGTGCGGAATCAGACAAAGTGTGTAAAAGCAGGGAGAAACTCAAGCAGGTGGTCGGCTGCATTGGGCTTGACAGCTGGTTCAAAGTTTGGTCTTGGTATACCAAGAAAAGCCCGTCCCGAATCTCCCTCCTCTTAGATGGGGCCCAACAAGAAGTGAGGATGTCTAATGAAATTTTTCAGAATCTTTCGTCTTGCTTTTCAGCCTTGACTTTGAACGGAAAGATTGTCATCGTCGGGGGGAAACTGTTCGCCAGCACGGAGGTAGCAGATGATTTTGACAACACGGTAAAGATTTGCAAAGCAGCTCACGGGACCATTGCGACCCCACGGAACGAAAAGGAGAACAACGCTGTCAAGAGCTTCGTGATCAGGGCCAACACGTACGCTTATCTGGGCTTTACAGAAGGGCACGTTCCTGGGGAATTCCAGTTCTTGAATGGGGTTCCTTTGAACTACACCAACTGGTACGAGGGCGAGCCAAAGGGGAAAGGGGCAGAGAAGTGTGTGGAGATGTATCTGGATGGCACCTGGAATGACAAAATATGCAGCAAATCCCGCCTCACTGTCTGTGAATTTTAAGTCACACCCAATCACAGACCTCGGGGGTTGTCCTAGGGGTGTCATTGCGGACACCCTGCATGGTATAATGCCTAGTGGGTAGGACTACCTACTCAACTATGAAACTCATGGAGTGAACATGTGCCAGTTTCTCTCTCAGTCAAATCTACCTCACAGGGCTGTTGTGAGGATAAATAAGGGAAAGGACCGTATTTACTGACCTGCAGTCCTCAAAGGAAGGGCTAGGGGGAAGTGAAATTAATACATAATTGAAGGTTCCTTGTGAAGAGACTGATTAATGATTGATTATTCTGTGCCAGTAAAGGGAAATCAATAAAATACGATGCATCTAACTTGTCTTTCTTTTGATTTATTGCTGATAAAGACTGTGTTATGTCTAAACATGCTGCCTTTTTTGAGATGAAGTAATTTTGTATCTGGACACATATAAATTAAGAATTTGTAGGGGTGCTGTGTGGTTTCCGGGCTGTATGGCCGTGTTCTAGCAGCATTCTCTCCTGACGTTTCGCCTGCATATGTGGCTGGCATCTTCAGAGGATCTGATATTTCCGTGTGTCTTGGAACAATTTCTCCCCGTAGAAGAAGAAAAAAAAGAGTTTGGATTTATATCCCCCCTCTCTCTCCTGCAGGAGACTCAAAGGGGCTTACAATCTCCTTGCCCTTCCCCCCTCACAACAAACACCCTGTGAGGTGGGTGGGACTGAGAGAGCTCCGAGAATTGTGACTAGCCCAAGGTCACCCAGCTGGTGTATGTGGGAGTGCACAGGCTAATCTGAATTTCCCAGATAAGCCTCCACAGCTCAGGCAGCAGAGCTGGGAATCAAACCCGGTTCCTCCAGATTAGATATACGAGCTCTTAACCTCCCACGCCACTGCTGCTCCTGTAGAGATGTTCAAATTTCTCCCCGTAGAGATGTTCCGTACAGTCCAGAAACCCACAGCACCCCAGTGATTCCAGCCGTGAAAGCCTTCGACAATACATTAAGAATTTGTAGCTTTTGATTACTGGCATGAAATCCATCTGACAACATTACATATACATGGGTATGATGACATCAGTGAGCTATGGGAGTGGATTTTCATCTTATACATTGAGCAATCCAGTAGAATCCAAAGATCTGTTCAAATTCACCTGACCTGAAATCTCTCTGTTCTGGTAATTCAATAGCAGATTGATTTGCTAATGTCTGCAGGTCGTGTTTCTCTTAAAGTTACAGTAACCAACTTCTAGGTGGACTCTGGATTTACAGCTGTTCTCCAGACTACAGGAAGAATTTCCCCTGGAGAAAATGACTCCTTCAGGGGGTGGAGTCTCTGACATTAAAACCCATGGAAATTCCTACCCAATCCAAATCCTACCTCTCCCAAGCTCCACCCCTGAATCTTCAGGTATCTCCCAAGCCGAGTTGGAGCAAAGATGTAATTGTCTCTGCTTAGAAAGGTGTAATTTTCTTTGATACAGTCAGGGTTAAAATGCAAAACACACCAATGCACAAACACACGCAAAAGTCACAAATGTATTTTAGAAGGATTCGTTGCAACTCACTGTGACTGAATATGCACTGCTGCTCTGCCACACAGTGAGGGAGCATCTCCTTTGCGGTAGAGATTTCTGTACAGATGTGCTCACACTTACGGCTCCGCTGATCCTGGAAGCCCCACTATTAGTGAGAGTAGGAAACCCTCAATGTCTCCTCTTGCTTTGGGGTTTGTTCCTTTTGGGTCGCACACCCACCCAAGCCAAGAATAAAGATTGCCGGGGCGGGGTGGGGTTGGGGGTTGGGGGTGGGGTTTGGCCTTTAAATGTAATATTGGGCGATTCCACACACGAGTAAAATAGGTTCGACCCAGTTCCCTGAGAAGGGTACTGACCTAGGTCGAAGCCATTGTTGTTCCCCACTGCAACCAGCTTGATCCCAGCTCGGAGGGCGGAATCATCCTGTGCCTCTTCGGCACTCCGTTCCGATTGGCTACTGTTCTACAGCCATGTTCCGTCTATCCCCACACACGTTATTAAAAAACTGCTACAGGAATGGAGGGACGAAGGTGGCGTTTTTTGATTGGCCAGCTGTACGCATGCTCGAAACACTCAGCTGTGATTGGCTGAATGGGGGACTCCTGGCACCAGAGACTCCGCACTTTACTGGAATCGAGCTGAGTTTGAGCGTGGTTCCCTGAAAAAGTAGTAGTTCCCAACTGGAGTCGGAAATTGGACCGTTACACGGGGCGAAGCTGGTACAAAACCACGTCGATCCCAGTGGTTGTGCGGAGCACTTAGGTCGAACGCAGCTCAAACTTAGGTCAATAACACAAGTGCGGAATCGACCATTGATATTCTTTATATCAATATTGTGCAGGCTGCTACTATTCTTTTTTGGTTTTTAGGGAAATGCGAGCCATGATCTCTGTGATGATAGGGGAGGTGGGAAATAGTATCATCAAAATAGGAGTAGTAGACATTGCGAAGCAAAGGGGTTTGTGCTTTTTGGATGCATCCCTTTTAGCATACTGTGTTTTCTGTTGGGCCCGTTCTTTCCTAGTTAAGAGCAGTCTGATCTACTAAAAATATTTTTTCAAATCCCTGTTCATTGTGCTGGGAAAACCTTCTTCAGGCTGCCTATTAAACCCACAGGAACAGGGTTTTTTTTAAAAAAAGATTACCGTGTTTGTTGAGAAAACGCTTTAACAAAGGCCAGTTGACTGATTTCTCCACAGCCATTTGTCATTTCACAGAATACACAGAGCTAGTTGTCATTTAGAGAAAGAGAACAGGGTGAAGTGGAGAGTGCCAGTTAGTTCTTTCCCTCCCTGTTATTTTCCTGCCAGCCCCACCTGTGACTCCCCCACTCCCCATCGGGGTGACAGCAGTGGAGAAGCTCCAAGGGGACAGGGAGTGCGCCGTGCACCAGGCGCAAGCCTGGGGGCACAGAAATCGCCCCCAGGCCCCTCCCCTTTCCCCCTCCCCCTGCGGCACCCCCCTTCCCCCTTGCAGCACCCGCCCATGGCTCCCCCCTTTCCCCCCTTACTTTAGTTCCTTTCCTTTTTGAGAACTTTTTCAGGCTGCAAAAGGCCTGCTCGCAGTAAAAACACCCTGAGGAACTACAGTTCCCAGGAGACCTTGGGGCTCACAAGGTCTCCCCATCAGGCCGTTTTTACTGAGAACAGGCCTTTGCAGCCTGAAAAAGTTCTCAAAAAGGAAAGGAACGAAGGTAAGTGCAAGAAGGGGGAAGGCGCCATGGGGGCACAACGGGGGGCATCATGGGGGCACCACAGGAGGCACCATGGGGGCGCCACGGGGGGCATAAAATATAAAATGTGTACCTGGCACAGTTTGGCCCAGTTATGCCTCTGGGTGAGAGAAACATACATGTCTTTGTGTCTCTGTACCCAAGTGCCATGCAAACAAATGCTACTTAAAGAGGGGTAATCTGAAGTAGTGATAAATAGGGTTGCCAGCTGAAGGTTGGGAAAGTCCTGGAGATTTGGGGGGGGGGCAGAGCCTGAGGAGGGTGGGGTTTGGGAAGGGATTTCAATGGAATATAATGCCATAGAATCAATCCAAAGCAGTGTTTTTTTCCAGAGGAACTGATCTCTGTCACATCAAGATCCTGTCAGAATCCCAAGAACTGAAATAACTCCTGACAGATCCATTGTAACAGTAGGAGACCTCCAGCTATCACCTGAAGATTGGCTACCCTTGGAAGAAAGCATCAGGGGAAAGACTGGCATAACCCCTCCCCTCTCCTCTTTCAATCAATGACCTGGAACCCAGAGACGTAGCTAGGGAAAATGGCGCCCGGTGCAAAATCTGAGTTTTGCTGCCCCCCCCCCCCATGTTCATTTGTGTTTTTTGTATTTTTAGTGGTTTTTAGTTTTTGGCCAGCAGGGGGTGCAGTTTTTAGGCTAGCAGCATACACAATCCAGGGTATCTTTAGGAGACTATCCTGATGATACCAGCCAGGTTTGGTGAAGTTTGGTTCAGGGGGTCCAAAGTTATGGACTCTCAAAAGTGTAGCCCCCAGCTCCTATTAGCTCCCATTGGAAACAATGGGGGATGGGGGCACCCCCTTTGGGAGTTTATGACTTTGGACCCCCTGAACCAAACCTCAGTTAACTTGGGTGGTATCATCTGGAGAGTCTCCTAAAGATACTCTGAAATGTGTATGCTGCTAGCCTAAAAACTGCACCCCCTGCAGGCCAAAAACTGAAACACACTTTAAAAATACAAAAAACAAACCTGAAATTTTTGCTGCTCCCCCACTCCCAGGCACAAGCCCAGTGCAACACGCACCCACCGGCCCCCTTCTAGCTACGCCTCTGCTAGCACCTGCAATCAGTAAGAAATAAAAGAGTTGGGTTTTATACCCAGCTTTTCTCTACCTTGAGGAGTCTCAAAGCAGCTTATGATTACAGTCTCTTCGTCTCCCTACAACAGGGAACCTGTGCATTAAATGGGGGTGAAAGAACTGTGATGAGGTCACCCAGCAGACTTCATGTGGAGGACTGGGGAATCGAACCCAGTTCTCCAGATTAGAGTCCACTGCTCCTAACCACTACATCATGCTGGCTCTCATGCTGGAGCTACTTCTTCATTTCCAGCCCATGAAAAGCCCTGCTTTAGCATTCTACAACCCTCTTTCTGCCAACCCAAAATGAAAGAGGCTGGTTTCTCTTCAGATCACATAACTCTTTCCCCCCCCCCTTTTTTTTTTAAACAAAATGAAAATGTGGAAATATACAGAAAGTGCAATTGTGGGCAAAACAACCACATCTTTAATGCTTTACAATCACCTATGTGCCAACCTTAGCGGAATGTGAGTTAAACATAGATCAGTGGAAAGGTTTGTTTTATTTTATTTATTTATTTATTTATTTATTTATTACTTCAATTTCTATACCGCCCTATCCCCGAAGGGCTCCGGGCGGTGAACAACGTAATTCAAAACATTAACAGGAGCAAATCCTATAAATACAATACATAGGCTCCATCAGTAAAACATCTTAAAATTTCATATAAACAGCGGTCATATAAACAATTAACAAATGAACAAGAGACGTCCAAACCACAATTAAAACCTACCCCCCAAAAAAGGGGGACGGTAGGCCCCTCAATATGAGGGGCTCTGATGTAAAGTGCCAGGCAAAGAGCAGTGGGAGGGGCACCACATCAGCGGCTGGGCACTCCAAAGGCCCAGTGGAACAACACAGTCTTACAGGCCCTGCGGAACTCACCAAGGTCTGCTTCGGCACCAACATGGTCTGCTTCGGCACCAACCAAATGGCAGGATTTTCCCACCTGTGCTGGGCACAGATTGCTGTGGCACAGCATTTTTGCCATTCCAACGCAGCTTTGTTCCACAGCACATATATCACTGTATTCTTGCTGTCTGGGGCACCTGAATGGTTTACTTGCTCAGGGATTTATGTCTGTTTGTTCAGGGCAGTTTGCTGCATTATCAAATAGGACTGCTTTCCTGTTCCGACATGCTGGCAGCTGTGTTAGTATTTACAGTTGATTCGTTCTCTGTCAAGCACAGCGAACTTCTTTTGTGTGTCCATGCTGATTAAAATGATTTGTAGCGTTATGTAATATAACTGATGACAGACTCTGGGGATGTTCATGCCTATGCACAAGGGCAGACTGACCCTTGGATTTACCAGGAAAAACACCTGTTGGGCCCCCTGCCCCACTTACGGCAAACGTACACTCTGTCGCTGCATTAGCCAAAGTGGTGTCAGTCTCTCACTTTTAAAGTGGAGAATTAGCGAGAGCAGACTCTCGGTTTAGCAAAATGCTGCATTTTAAGTCTTAATTTAATTTTATTTTGTTTTATTGTCTGTTTTATTGTCTGCATTTTAAGTCTTAATTTAATTTTATTTTGTTTTATTGTCTGTTTGAGCCCTCCGGGGGAGGGCGGTATAAAAATACAATCAATCAATCAATCAATCAATCAATCAATCAATCAATAAATATAAAGGAAGGGAGGAAGGAAGGGAGGGAGGAAGGGAGGGAGGGAGGAAGGAAGGGAGGGAGGGAGGGAGGGAGGGAGGGAGGGAGGGAGGGAGGAAGGAAGGAAGGAAGGAAGGAAGGAAGGAAGGAAGGAAGGAAGGAAGGAAGGAAGGAAGGAAGGAAGGAAGGAAGGAAGGAAGGAAGGAAGGAAGGAAGGAAGGAAGGAAGGAAGGAAGGAAGGTTGGGCAAGCTTGAGATCTTGGTTTCCTATGAGACCCAGCGTGGTGTAGTGGTTAAGAGCTGGTGGATTCTAATCTGGAGAACTGGGTTTGATTCCCCACTCCTCCACCTGAGTAACAAAGGCTTATCTGGTGAATCAGATGTGTTTCCACACTCCTACATTCCTGCTAGCTGGCCTTGGGCTAGTCACAGTTCTTCAGAACTCTCTCAGCCCCACTTACGTCACAAGGTGTCTGTTGTGGGGAGAGGAAGGAAAAGGAATTTGTAAGCCACCTTGAGTCTCCTTACAGGAGAGAAAGGTGGGGTATAAATCCCAAACTTCTCTGTTTACAGAATGCAGCTTTTGCAAGAAATTCCGCAGGAGAACAAATAAAGTTTAACAATTTTATTTAGGGATAATGAGGGGGTATATAAGCACACAATAATCAAAACACACACACAGTCCTAGGATATAAGCAGTTGTGAGGGGATAGGTTTGGAATAGACGAGGGAATGAGGGAGTAAGAATTCTAGTCACCTGAACTTGGAGTGGAATGGTCTGATGAACTGAATTGAGTGACCCACGCTTAGCTCTGGAAGAACTATGTGTTCTGGAACAATATCACAGAGAGGTGTCCAAAGATATCGAACACTGGCTACTGAGAAAGTGGGCTTCTCAAAAGGAAAAAAGGAGCCCTCATGGTTATGCAGAGTAGTCCTTAATCTCCCAGGACAAACAGGAGTCCTGCCTTTCTGGAGAAAGACAAGAGACAGACACCAGCCTTAATGGTTGTTAATCTAATGGGTTGAATCATTAGCTTGATGGTCCAAGCTCAGGAGTTTCTGAAAGGGGGAAGGTAGCTGATGGAATTACAGCTATAGAACAATCACAATGCAAATGAGGCAGTCGTTAAGTGAACACAATACCCCTGCCTGGAAGGTGTTCCCAACTCCAGTCCTGGATCATACACCCTGTAAAGACAAAGGACTTGTTAATGTGTTTGCCCCAAGTGTTCCTGCCTAGTGGTGTAATAGTTCTTCCTTTGACTAATCTCTCTAACAATGATCTCATTTTCATTGTCATTATTCTATAGCTGTAATTCCATAAACTATTTTCCCCCTTTACAGGCATTCCTGATCTTGGCCCATCAGGCTAATGGCTCAACCATTAGATTAACAACCCAACCATTAAGGTTGATGTCTGTCCCTTGTCTTTCCTCAGAAAGGTAGGACTCCTCTTTTTCCTGTGAGATTAAGCATGGCTACAGGGCCTGATCTCCCCTTTAAAATAGGCCCTCCCCCAGTATTCAATGTCCAGAGTGTCTGGACAACTGGTCTGGCCCATCTGTTCTGCCCAGTACTTCTGAGCCTGCCTTGGGGTTCAGTTGTTGATGTGAATGTGTTACCAGACCAACCCATGGTGGGTGGGTGGAAGGCTGTGTTTTAAGACAGTAATGCCCCTACCCATTCTGCCAACCCTTGGGATACCTAGCAGTGCAGTACCAAAATGGGAAGTCCATTCTCTGCATTGACTCAGTGTACCCACAAGGACACATAGTAAGTAAAAGCTTGTCTGGACTTGCTTTCACCCACATCTGCCATGCAAAGCAACTATCTCACACCCTTCCTGAAGGGATTAAGAGAGCACAATGATTCTGCCCTGAAGAGTGTTTCCATCTTCAGCCCTGGACTATACACATGTAAGTCAAAGACAATTGACATATTAGTGTTTGCCCTGAGTGTTCCTGCCCAGTTTTGTATTAACCCAGTGCTTCTTCCTCTGACTAACCACTCTAATGACTGCCTCATTTGCACTGGCATTGTTCTATAGCTACAATTTTATCAGCTACCATCCCCCTTTCAGGCACTCCTGAGCTTGGACCATCAAGCAGATGCCTCAACCCATTAGATTAATGAATCAACCATTAAGGTTGATGTCTTCCTTTTGTCTTTCCCTGGAAAGGCAGGACTGTCCTGGGAAATTAAGGGCCACTGTAAGGAATTCCAAAGAGCAGAAATAAAAGGCTTTTGGATGTAAGACCATTTATTCAGACATCTTAGAAAGCACACACACACGGCATGACAGGAATGAGACCTCCCGCCCAAACTACAGATTATAACGTACTCAATCCCTTCCCCCTCCCTGGCCATCCAGGCCCATCTCATGGGAACGGAATGCTCATCCTGGACAGCAAGATAAGCCGTCCACCAAGGTTGTTGCCGCCGGTTCTGGCCCGTCGCCCGGATGGAAGCATTCTATCAAGGCCAGGTGGCTGGGAGAGAAACAGGCAAAACTGCCATCCTTACAGCCACTGCATAACCCTAAGGGTCCTTTTTCCCATATAAGAAGCCCCCTCTCTTAGTAGTCCTTGTTCAATATCTCTGGACACCTCTTTGTCTGTGATGTTGTTCCACAATGCGTTGTTCTTCTACCAGAGCTAAGCACGGGCCACTCAGCTCTATTCACTGGATCATTCTGCTCCCCGATCAGGTGACTGTAGTTCGTACTCCCCCATTCCCTCATCTAACTCAGATCTATTGACTCAACACTGCTTATGTCTTAGGACTGTGTGTGTGTTCTGCTGTTTTAATTATTGTGTGCTTGTTGACCCCCATTATCCCTTAATAAAATTGTTAAACTGTAATTGCTCTCCTGTAGAATTTCTTGCAAAAGTTGGCTTTGGTAAACATAAGCAACCAAGATCTCAAGCTTGCCCAACCTTTAGCTAAGCCATGAGTCTGCTCTTGCTAATTCCACATTCCAAAAGGGAGAGTCTCCCACTTTTTCAGGTAACAAATGAATGCAAATGGAAAGTCCAGAGCTTTTCATTGCAATGCCTGGAAGGGGAGGAGCAGTATAGAAATAAATAAATAAAATAAATAAACATAATAGGAACATGGAATGTGAGAAATAGGAACGAAGGTATCCTTAAAAATTTTAAATGAGAAAAGGACAATGTATTGTTGAAGGCTTTCACAGCCAGATTCAACTGGTTGTGGTGGGTTTTCCAGGCTGTGTGGCCGTGGTCTGGTGGATTTTGTTCCTAACGTTTCACAGTGTGTAACAGACTTCCCTCTGTGATACACCTCTGAAGATGCCAGCCACAGATGCAGGCGAAACATTAGGAACAAGATCCACCAGACCATGGCCACCACAGCCCAGAAAACCCACCACAACCAGAGAAAAGAACAGTTTAAGCATTGAAGACCTCAGAGCAAGTGAACTGAAGTGGGCTGGGTTAGGACATTTTCAGTCCCAAAATTACAGTGTTTTAATCAGGGAAGGACAAACACAGAAGAAATTGGTTTGATCTAATAGTGAGGCTAGTCGTGCCATAAGAAATCAGGAGCTATAATGCACAGTCTGAAGGAATATTAATCAGACTTCATGGAATCCTAACATAACCATCATTTAAGCTTATACCCAACTACAGATGTCGAAGAGGAAGCAAGATGTGTTGATAATCACTGGTGACTGGAACACAAAATTGGGAAACAAAGTGAAATCAAATTTTGAGCAAAAAGTTGGACTAGAAACATGGAATGAAGCAGAAGTGTGACTCATAGACAACAAGGTGTTCTATTGTCCATTCAAACAACAAGGTGTCCATTAAAACAACAAGTTGTTCATTTTGAACACATTTCAGTCAACCAAAGAGATGACTACAGACTTTCCTGGAGGATACAACAACTCTGAATACATTTCAGCCCAGCTTCCAGCCTGCCATGGAATGGAGACTGTGCTGCTTAATCTGATAGATTATCCCTGTAGACCAGTGGTGGCGAACCTTTGGAACTCCAGATGTTATGGACTACAATTCCCATCAGCCCCTGCCAGCATGGCCAATTGGCCAATTGGCCATGCTGGCAGGGGATGATGGGAATTGCAGTCCATAACATCTGGAGTGCCAAAGGTTCGCCACCACGGCTGTAGACAGTCGAATTGAGGCAGGTCTGCGCTGGTGGTTTTACCCAGGTCTGCGCTGGTGGTTTTACCCAGTCTCTCAGCAGCATTTGACACGGTCGACCATGAGTTGTTGACTCAGCGCCTCACCAGTGCTGGATTTCATGGGACAGTCCTCTAATGGGTCACCTCATTTCTCCGAGGCTGGAGATAAAGGGTAGCACTCGGGGAGAGGATATCAAGTCACTACTCCTTGGTAGGTGGAGTCCCACCAAGGGCAATCCTCTTGCCAATGCTTTTGAACATTTATACATTCACCCTTGACCAGCTAGTCAGGAGCTTTGGGCTGCATTTTCATCAGTACATGATGAAACCCGGTTATATCTGTTGGTAGTTGACCAGCCTGGGTCTGTGTGTTGTGTGTGAGTGTGGCAGTATATTCACCAGTACTAAGTACAACCACATTTTCAGGGAGCATTCCCAGCTTCCGGGGAGGGAGATCGCCACATCTCAAAAAGGATATCGAAGAGATAGAAAAAGTGCAGAGAAGGGCAACGGGGATGATTGAGGGACTGGAGCACCTTCCCTATGAGGAGAGGCTGCAGCGTTTGGGACTCTTTAGTTTGGAGAGGAGACGGCTGAGGGGGGAGATGATTGAAGTCTATAAAATTATACATGGGGTAGAAAATGTTGACAGAGAGAAATTTTTCTCTCTTTCTCACAATACTAGAACCAGGGGGCATTAATTGAAAATGCTGGGGAGAAGAATTGGGTCTAATAAAAGGTAACACTTCTTCACGCAACGTGTGATTGGTGTTTGGAATATGCTGCCACAGGAGGTGGTGATGGCCACTAACCTGGATAGCTTTAAAAGGGGCTTGGACAGATTTATGGAGGAGAAGTCGATTTATGGCTACCAATCTTGATCCTCTTTGATCTCAGATTGCAAATGCCTTAACAGACCAGGTGCTCGGGAGCAGCAGCAGCAGAAGGCCATTGCTTTCACATCCTGCATATGAGCTCCCAAAGGCACCTGGTGAGCCACTGCGAGTAGCAGAGAGCTGGACTAGATGGACTCTGGTCTGATCCAGCTGGCTTGTTCTTATGTGGGTTTGGTGGAAATCAGTGCAAATGTATATATGAGTGTGGGTCCTTTAAAAAATAAAAAAAACAAAAGCACTGGAAATGTCTACAGTTGACTTTAGCATTAACTTGTCCTGAGAAATAATTAGAGCAAAAGGCACATCATGCTCTTGATCACAGTAGCAACAATGATATCTAGTGCACCCAAACTGAGACAAGTGGATATTACCTGGAGATGCACAAAAAAAACCCCTCATTTGTCTTTCCTCCAAAACCTTTGCCTTCTGAAGGTCATGAGATTTATAAAGTAAACAGAGCGAAACCAATTGGAAGTCTCTGTGGCCGTTTCCTTAAAAGGGCTGTGTCACTTTAAGAAATCCAGTGTGGGAGGTGGTACATTATTATTTACCTGTTCGGACTGTCATGTCAGCAAGCGCCTGATCTCTGGTGCTCTACAGATTAGTCTCCCTTCCTGGCTTTGACAGCTTTATTAGAGAGCTTGTACCCAGATCCTTTCGAGGGGAGAAAAATGTGTTTCCGCTTGACAGCCATGAACAGAAACCCGCAGGAGCCCAGTATGTGGAAGTGACAAGTTTTTATTAAATAGCAGGTAAGACCAGAAAGACCGGACTTGTAAATTGTACAGTGAAATGCTTTTCTTGTCCGCAGCGAGTGTGCGAGAAGGGAAATTCTGTCTTTCCTAAAATGCCAGGTTTCGAAGAAACGTGTCTGGATTATAGTCAAAGGCATTCAGAGCTGACTTTTTATCCAGAAGAAGTTTTGAAAGGCTGAGCAAAGTTTCCAGGACTACCTTCTGCACGAATGTTAAACATACACCTCACACCTTTCCGCCGAGTTGACTAATGGTGCGTATACAATCCGGCTTCGCAAATGGCTCAACAGTAGACATCCCGTCCAAAGCATGCGGCTCTCGGTAAGCCAAATGATTGTGAAAACATTGATTCTTCTGTGTACTGAAAGAACGTCCCCCCATGTAGCGCTGTAAAAAAAAAAACCAATCGTACTGATTGTAGAGTGGTGAATTGGTGCATCATAATAGCTGAGACGGTGATGTGTGGTTTGGGAAGAGCATGGCAGGAATTTCTCTGCAGCCACGCCAGCGTGTCTGAAGGAAATGTGGTCTTTCCTTATCTGCTGCCTGCGGCTAAAAATACCTTGTGAGGATCACGTAGATCATAGACTTTGAGATGTATTGTTCTGGGACAAGTTCTTCTGTGTTTCTTCTGTATCCTCCCCGTCAGCACCAGAAAGTGATGTTTGTGCTGTTACAGCCGTGGAACAGCTAGTGATTCACCGCTTTCCACGACACTGCTTATTGTAATGTCTTCTTCTTATTCTCTATTAGCTTTAAAGGATGTGTGTGGTTATGTTTCAAAACACCTCACTGTACATTTGAAACGATTCTTGGCAATTCTAAATTCTATTCAATTTATGCTGTTGAAAATACACCCTGGGTTGAAAATGGTATTGAGTCCTACAGTCCTACAGTGGGAAAGGGCCACCAACTATCCATCCCCTATGCAATGTTGGAAATCAAAAGCTGGAATATTTCCATCAGATGGCCACCTAGTTTCTGCCCAAAAATTTCCTGTGAAGAAGAGTCCACCCGTTCTGCGGGAAACTCAGTTTTATTATCAAACTCTCATGGGTGGATTCTCACGGCAGAAATTTGACATCTTTAGAATGTGATAAAAAGACCAGTTTGGGCATTTTGTGTTCCCACAGCACAAGGGCCCCTTCCGCACATGCAAAATAATGCAATTTCAAACCACCTTCACAACTGTTTGCAAGTGGATTTTGCTATTCCGCACAGCTTCAAAGAGCACTGAAAGCAGTTTGAAAGTGCACTATTCTGCATGTGCGGAATGAGCCTAGCATTACCAGAAAAAAACAGATATTTTATTTCCCTGCTGCACAAAACTCTTGCCAGGTTCACAGTCTGTTCTGCTGTTACGGATTCTCCACGAAGATTCCCCACGGAGGTTTCCTCTTCTCGCAGCTCATCCATTTGCTATTTCACTGCAAAAAGTAGATGAATAAAGTGTGGTTTGCCTAGCGATCCCGTGCACTTGTCGTTTTTTTTTCTTTTTTGTAGTTGTTTTGTTTTGAGGGGGATGTCTGCGAAGCTACTGCAGCACAAACGTGTGCATATTTCAGCTTCTTTAATTGTGTCCCTGTAGCTTCTCAGACATTCTCCTCAAAACAAAAAACAGAAACAGGAAAAATGACACCTACAGGGGATCGTTAGGCAAAACAAACCTTGTTCATCTACATTTTGCAGTGAAATAGCAAATGGATGAACTGTGAGCAGAGGAAACCTCTGTGGGGAATCTTCACAGAGAATCTGCTGCAGCACACAAAATGGTGTGGTGGGTGTGAGCTGCAGAAACAGAAGTAAGAGGTCTGGATGGGAGAAATAAAGCATTTCCTGCCTGCTTTGCATTCACTCACTCATTCACACAGTCTTCAACCCGGGTTGGAGGAAAAAGATCGCCAGTGTAGCAATTTTTGAAAAATCTGAGTTCAGAGAAATATAATGGGCTGAACTCATTTTGGAGAAGAGAACTGTCTGAAGTTCTTCCCCAAAACGCTTTTTATAACATCCTAAAGACATTATATTTGTGCTGTATGGAATCCACCTTAATTTCTCCTAATGTTCTACCTCAGTCTACCCTCTTATAACTTTATTACCTCAAATCTAGTCTTGCCATCTGTGAACAACAGAGAACAAGTCTTTAGTATCCAATATGACAAGATGTTCAAGTGCTTGAACAGTGTGAATGGCCTTTTGGCAACACACTTTGGCCTGTTGGGCAAACCAACATGTGTACATAAAGTTTTTTTCCCCAGCGGGTCAAGAAATCTCCCACAAGACCTCTTCAGTCTAGAAAGCCAAGTGTGAGCCACAGATGTGATCTGAATTGTGCACCACTCATGCAGGAACTGAGGAGAATTAGAAACTTGCATATAACTGTGATGCTGGGTGGATCCTTAGATCCGGTTTCTGTAAGATATATGCAGATTGGTCAACATCTTCTCCAGGCTAAACATATTGAGTTCCTTCAAGGAGAAGAACATGTCACGGAGTCCACAACCAACTTATGGTGGCCCCATCAACAGTGCATTCCAGGCAACAGATGAGCAGAGGTGGTCTCCCACTGCCTTCCTCCACTTAGTAATGCCAGTCTTCCTTGGTGGTCTCCCATCCAAGTTCTAACTTTGGCCAATGCTGCTTAGCTCCCAAGCTCTGATAAGCCTGGGCTAAACTGGGCTATTTAGGCAGCTCAATACCTTCAGCCTTTCCTCAACCATCTTGTGTTTCAGAACTTCCACCATCCTTGTTGCCCCCCTAGAAACCCATTCCAGTTTGTCTTCATCTCTCTTTTAGCATGGGGCAGCGAAAAGGATACAGCAAACAAAAGTCTACAAAGTAAATTTTTGGAGGTCAGGGAGGTGATTCAAAATCATTGTCGATAAGCGGGAACAGCCTAGCGGCTGGAAGTCAGGAGGTCTCCTCTTGAAATATCACCTGTGCCATCAGTTCACCAGTTTCCCATGATCAAAAGAATAATGCTGTCCTAAATTACATAGGCATTATAAAGATTAATCAAATATTGTCTGTTCAACAAAGCACCATGATCTGAGGCAGGGGTGGTCAACCTATGGTGCTCCAAATGTTCATGGACTACAATTCCCATCAGCCCCTGCCAGCATGGCCAAATTTTTGAAAAAAGCCAAAAAACCCGAAGCCCTCATATCGTTAGGTCTCGGAACCTTAAGCTAATAAACAGACTCTGAAGTATTGATCAGTAGCATTTATTGAATAGGCATTGAAGCACGACACTGGTAAAGCCACTTCTGACGCAGCTGGCATTCACAGTCCCCTTTATCCTCCCTAGAAACCCTCCCCCCTCCCGTTTTCCAAGAGTTTGTGAAAAACAGCCTTTGGAGCTGAGGCGCCCCAAGGTCGGTGGCAGATAGCAAGAGAGAGCCACCTGGCTTCCTGCCCCATGAGATAACAGGTGTAACATAGTTCCCACGGAACAGGAGGACCAAGGGAAGCCTAGTTGTCTACAAGCATGTGAAGCCATAAAGCAAAGATCAAGAAAAGATACATATAGCAGGCTGGTTACATATATCTTTATAGCAGCAGCAAGTCGTTATTTCAAGAGACTGTACAATTCTGGAAATATATCTCAATCACCTAGATAGCATTCCCCTGACACATATCGGGATGGACATCTTTTAAACCCTTCACTTTCTATTGTTTCACACACATTCCTACAGTTTCCATTTTCCCATCATTGTGGTACTGGAGGGTTTTTAAATTGGGGATTTCAGCAGATGTCCCTAGATGTTCTTGCCCAGGAATTAAGATAACTGGAAGAGATCTTTCTGACTGTTCCACCAATCAAAAACGTGCGTCTGGTGGGCACACGGGACACACGGGTCTTTTCAGTGGCAACCCCACAATTATAGAACAACCTCCCCAGGGAAGGGCACCGGTCTCCTTCACTTTTGATCTTCAGAAGGCAGCTGAAGGCAGTTTTATTTAGGTCTGCATTTGACTAATTTAGTGTTTGAATTGTCGAAGGTACTCACAGCTGGAATCAACTGGCTGTTGTGGGTTTTCTGGACCATGGTAACACAGCCAATTTAGTTTTTACTTGAGATTTTAATATGAGGTCTTATATGTGCTTTTCTAGCACCTTGTAAGCCACTTTGTACAGCACCTTGTAAGTTGCTTTGAGTTGTGTGAAATAGAAAGATGGCAAATAAACGTTTAAATAAATAAAATACTGCAGTCATGGCAATGCAGAAATTACTGATTTTAGTAGTGGCTACGGGGGACTGCAATAAGAAAAATGATACCAGTGGGATCGCCTTTCCTATCCACATGGTGCATGGACACACTTTGGCCCCTTCCGCACATGCAAAATAATGCACTTTCAAAACATTTTCAATGCACTTTGCAGCTGTGAGGAATAGCAAAATCCACACGCAAACAATTGCGAAAGTGGATTGAAAGTGCATTATTCTGAATGTATGGAACGACTGTATCAAACCAGGTTGGGGAAAGACAGGAAGAAAGCAGGAGAAAGTCTGGATAGCGGGTGTCTAAAGACTATGCTGTGCGGATGCTCCATAAAAACCCACTTTTGTTTGGAAGCCAAGCCAGAGCAAAACTTCCTTGTGGAAGCAATTCTAGTCTCTTCTCTGTGTCAGGACGAATCCTGTCAGTGCCCAGATGTCTTGATGTGTAAGAATTGCAAATGTTTTCCTGTAACTGCTTTTCTATTTCCCTCTTCCCTTCCTGGCAACTCCCTGGTACCCGCTCTCTTGCAAGAAGGTGTGAACGGTTCCCAGGTTCTTTGAAGCTCTGTAGTGCAAATGTTGTAGAATCTGTAAGGCACATTTGGGGTGGGACAAATGGGGGGATGTTGAAGGATATAATCTCTGGATCTAAGCTGGAGAGTTTAGATTCAGCTTTCTTTTGTTACTCCACGTGTTGTAGAAATAAACTGCTTTAGGACTTTCCTACGGTCTCTGTTATTTCCACGTTCGAGAGCCTGACACTCGGTAGCATCCAGAACTGGAGCTACAGCATCCCAGTGGTGGGATGGAGGAATTCCAGGCCAGGGATGCGGGTACAGTATGAGACAGCTGCTAGCAGCATAGCTCTGTAAAACAGTGCTCAGGGCTCACCCTGGGTACTGCACCCCTCTCACAGCTGTGCCCTGCGCCCTCTCACTGTGCCCCACCCCCAAACTTCCCATGGAATTCGGGAAGGGTGCAGCTGAATGGTGCCCAGTGGAGCTCGGCCTGCCACTGAACTCCTCAAGGAACTTGGAAGCAGGGCAAGTCCTGCTCCTCAACCTTCAACAGTGCCCCCACCCCAAATGTCACATGGAGTTTGGGGGCAGGGCAAGCCACGTTGGCTGGCATTCAACTGCACCCCTGCCTCAAACTCTAAAGGGGATTTGGGGGCAGAGCACAGTTGCAGGAGGGTGGCCCTTCAAAGCCCCCCCATGTGACCCCAGGAAGCCTCTGCCTAGGCTTCTGCCCCCCCCCCACACTATGCCACTGATGACTGCCATTGAAATTGGGAAGGGGCTGTATTTAGTACAAGAGGACCAGAAACCAGAAGCCTGCAGCAGGTGGTTTACGTGGTCAGTCCCTGCCACAAGAAGAAGAAGAAGAAGAAGAAGAAGAAGAAGAAGAAGAAGAAGAAGAAGAAGAAGAAGAAGAAGAAGAAGAAGAAGAAGAAGAAGAAGAAGAAGAAGAAGAAGAAGAAGAAGAAGAAGAAGAAGAAGAAGAAGAAGAAGAGTTTGGATTGATATCCCCCCTTTCTCTCCTACAGGAGACTCAAAGGGGCTCACAATCTCCTTTCCCTTACCCCCTCATAACAAACACCCTGTGAGGTAGGTGGGGCTGAGAGAGCTCCGAGAAGCTGAGACTAGCCCAAGGTCACCCAGCTGGAGGGTGTGGGAGTGCACAGGCTAACCTGAATTCCCCAGATCAGCCTCCACAGCTCAGGCGGCAGAGCTGGGAATCAAACCCAATTCCTCCAGATTAGATACACGAGCTCTTAACCTCCTGCACCACTGCTGCTCCTACTGCTGCTCCTACGCCACTGCCTAGAGCAAGTGTCCTTTTGTTGCCCTGGGGCTTCTGCACCATTTCCCATGATTATCTCCTTATGGGCCAAATACAGAAAAGGACACCAACGTACAAATCCGCTTTAAGCATGCCCGCAAGCAAAGGGTAGAATGGCTTGCAGAGGGAATAGCTGCAAAACAAGCAGAGAACCCTAACAAAATAATTGTTGATGTACGTCTGGAGAACATGACTAAGCTTGGAAATTCAATCTGTCTTTCTCTTGGACTGTCTTTCTGTTTGCCGTGTTATCTTATTGCCTTTTAATAGGCAAAACAGAGGTGTTTTTCCCCCTGCGAAAGTCAATGCTTGATGAAAGAAAACTGTTTCCAGCAAACAGAACGGCTCAGAATTGAAAAGATAGAAGGCAGATAACAATGTTTGCCACACGCTTCATGAGAGCAATAAATACTCTGAGCAAACTAGCTTTCCGTCCAGCCAGATCTGATAAAAAAGATACATACGTTATTTTTTTAAAAAAAGATACATACGTTATTTTTTTAAAGAGTTATTTATTTTCACCTCCTCTGCTTTAGTCAATGGCAACAGTGCAAATACTCTTATCAAACCTCAGAATTTATTAGAGATGATTAAGCTGTTGAATGAATCTTAAAATTTGCACTACTGTAAAGTGGACCAAGTTGTTGAAGGTGTATGTGAGAGAGTCATTAAAGAAGGAACAGCTCAAGAACATTGGGAATGATAACTTATTTTTAAAGAGTGAATCTGTGGTTTTTTCACCCTTACATTCTTATTTTTTCATCTATTTAATTTCATTCATCTATTCGATTTAGACCCTGCCCTGCCCCGTAGGGTTCAGGGCGGCGAACGACAAGCAAATAACATCGAAACACGAATCAAATATCAAAACAGCAGCTATCAAACCAACAAATATCAAAACAGCAAAACAGCAGCATCAATAAACATATCCCCAAATATTTCATTATCAAATATCTCCTCTTCTCCAGGAGCAGCAGTGGCATAGTGGCTAAGAGCAGTGGCTAAGATCTGGTGCATTCTGATCTGGAGGAACCGGGTTTGATTCCCAGCTCTGCCGCCTGAGCTGTGGAGGCTTATCTGGGGAATTCAGATTAGCCTGTACACTCCCACACATGCCAGCTGGGTGACCTTGGGCTAGTCACAGCTTGTCGGAGCTCTCTCAGCCCCACCCACCTCACAGGGTGTTTGTTGTGAGGGGGGAAGGGCAAGGAGATTGTAAGCCCCTTTGAGTCTCCTACAGGAGAGAAAGGGGGGATATAAATCCAAACTCCTCCTCCTCCTCCTCCTCCTCCTCCTCCTCCTCCTCCTCCTCCTCCTTCTTCTTCTTCATCTTCTTCTTCTTCTTCGTCTTCTTCCATTCAATGCTCTCAACAACCCTGTAAGGCAGGTTAGTCTGTGAGGGTATAACTAGGCCTAATATCAGCCAGCAAGTTTCCGTGGCTGAGTGGGGATTCAAATCAAGGGGCGTTTTCCCACTTACCTTCTGCCCCGTGCTACTGTAGGCAAGTAGCACGGGGTCCCCTGGCACTCCCCACTACTGGGGCGGCGACAACGCAGCTGCCCTGACGCTGACGCTGTCGCGTCCCTCAGCGCGCGTCATTCCTGGCGCTCTTCCAAACGGTGCCTTTTGATGACCCTGCGCAGAGTGCAGGGTTGTGGGGAAGCCTGGGCGTGCGCCAGAAATGACACGCGCTAAGAGCAGCGCGCGGCATAGGGGGGTCGTGGCAAGTGGGGAAACGCCCAAGGTCTCCCAGATCGTAGTTCACCACTCTTTCTACAGCCCCACAATATAGGTATGACCCAAGCATAACTGAGCTACTGCTCCACATTTTCCCAGGGGCATCCCCCTGATTTCAGTGGGACTTTCTTCCATGCAATATCTTCACTAATATTATATGTGTCAGGCTCATGCCTGTCAGTGTGTAGATGTCTCAGTGTGTAGATGTCTTGCTGTGTAGAGATTGCAAATGTTTCCTGTAAATGCTTTCCGGCTCCCCCCTCCCCTCCCTGGCAATTTCCCGGCGCCAGCCCTCCTGCGAGAAGGTGCGAACGTTCCCAGGGCTCTTGAAGCTCTGTAGTGCAAATGTCATGCTCTCTCTCTGAAGCCCATTTGGTGGGAATCAAATGGGGGGGGGGATTGAAGGATATAATTGCGGGATCTAAGCAGAAAGCTTAGATTCAGCTTTATCTGTTACTCTACGCGTTGTAGAAATAAACTGCTTTGGGACTTTCCTACGGTCTCTGTTATTTCCACGTTCGAGAGCCTGACAATATGCACAGTTACTTTGGGGAGGGGGCTTTTTGCTAGAGCAAAAGAACATGAGGGAGCAGGGGCCATCACCTTTTCCTTACCTACTTCTTGTCGATCCACACCTGTTGCTCCAACACTTTTCGCAAGCCGCACAATGATGGGGTAGTAAAATAGCAGTGTTTACATCCTCACTGGAGACTGAACGAGGAACTCTCACCCTGAAATTAGTGGGAAATGGATGGTTTTTACGTGTTTTCTGAAAGGTTGCGTCAACGGCTTGTAAGGCCAGTTTGTCAGGCGTTGTTTAATATGACATATTTGATTTGCTAGAAAGGATGTCCTGGTGAGCGATTCTACAGAACCCTTCTGGGGAAAGGGTAGGTTTGCCAGACTCATGACTAGAGCTGTCCTGGGGTTATAAATAATCAGGGGACAGAGATCGGTTTCCCTGGAGACAATGGCTGTTTTGGAAGGTGGACTCCATGGTATTATACCTCACAGAAGCCCCTCCCCCACATTCCTCAGGCTCTACCCTGAAATCTCCAGGAATTTTCCAACCCAGAACTGGCAACTCTATGAAAAAGACTTCTCTCTCTCCTATTGTCATTCTCTTCCACCAATAGGTGAAGACTTCTGAATGGGGGTGGTGGAGCAGGGCCACTGCCGATGAAGGTTGAGGGGGGCTCAAGTGGGCCACAAGGGGGGGCAGGGGGCTCCCTGAGCAGGTTTTGCCCCCAGGCACCATTTCCCCTCCCGATATGCCTCTGCTTCTGTTCGATGTTTGCTGCCTTGGGGGCACTGTTGGGCAGAAAGCACTACAGAAATGCTTGGAACAAAAGAACAAATTTGCAATACACAGCCATGTATAACTTGTCACAGATGATTTGCTCATTTCCATTAACAATATAAGCAGTGGCGTAGGAGGCGGAGCAGCGGTGGCGTAGGAGGTTAAGAGCTCGTGTATCTAATTTGGAGGAACCGGGTTTGATTCCCAGCTCTGCCGCCTGAGCTGTGGAGGCTTATCTGGGGAATTCAGATTAGCCTGTGCACTCCCACACACGCCAGCTGGGTGACCTTGGGCTAGTCACAGCTTCTCGGAGCTCTCTCAGCCCCACCTACCTCACAGGGTGTTTGTTGTGAGGGGGGAAGGGCAAGGAGATTGTGAGCCCCTGAGTCTCCTGCAGGAGAGAAAGGGGGGATATAAATCCAAACTCTTCTTCTTCTTTATGATCCTTTTTATGGTTGACCTCTGTAAATTCCCAGCCTGAGGCCATTACTCAGTGGCAAAAAAAACCAGTCCAAGAGACCTTTAGAGTCGCTGAAAGGACAACAGCTCCGAACAATATTGTTCACCTAATTTAGAAAACTGGTTTACGGGGACTTTTCCCGCTTGAGAAGTGAAAGGCCCCTGGGCTGATTCACCCATGACAGAACCCCTGGGACAACCGCAGGGCCTTCCGCTTAGATGCGCACCTGGAGTTCGGAGCACATAACTTCATTCCTATTAACGTGAGTGGCCGATTTGGATTGGAAGAGTGATGCACAGGCCCTCTTCCGTGCCAATTTCCTGTCCTGAAATTGCCCTGGAGAGTTATTTGCCCTTTACAGAAATGTACAGATACTGATGATTACACAGACTGCTGCTAGTATTTTAATGTTTAATTTATTTATTGTTTTAATTGAAATTATCAATGTATTTACGTGTTTGATTGTATTGATTGAACCGCCCTGAGCTCTTCGGGGGTAGGACAGGTGTATTAAATTGAATTAATAATAATAATAATAATAATAATAATAATAATAATAATAATAATAATAATAATAATAATAATAATAATAATAATAATAATAATAATAATAATGAGGATGATAATAATGAGGGTGAGGAGGATGAGGAGGATGAGGAGGATGAGGATGATAATGATAA
Source organism: Sphaerodactylus townsendi (assembly GCF_021028975.2). Taxonomy (NCBI): domain Eukaryota; kingdom Metazoa; phylum Chordata; class Lepidosauria; order Squamata; family Sphaerodactylidae; genus Sphaerodactylus; species Sphaerodactylus townsendi. The sequence goes on from NC_059432.1 coordinate 11,254,061, forward strand.
TAATGATAATAATGATAATAATATAATAATAATTAATAATAATTAATAATAATTAATGATGATGATGATGATGGTGACAGACAGACAGACAGACAGACAGACAGACAGACAGACAGACAGACAGACAGACAGACAGACAGACAGACAGACAGACAGATAGATAGATAGATAGATAGATAGATAGATAGATAGATAGATAGATAGATAGATAGATAGATAGATAGATAGATAGATAGATAGATAGATAGATAAATACCTGCTATAGTGGTTTCCTGAAGGTGCTTCCAGTTGGAAAAACTGCTGGGGGTTATGAAAGCAGCCTTCCCCCTTGGACCAAGTTCTCCCTCCAGCGTCATGATACCCCTCCCTTTAGCTCATTGATTCTGACTCAGTCTTCAGGGGAGGCACCTGAGCAGCCTAAGCTAATGGCTGAGGAGGACCCAACGGCCAGGGAGGGACCAGTGTTGAAGTGGTGCCAACTAGGGATGTACAGACAACACAAGAGCCTGCCCTGCCAGAGTATGCAAGGGAAACCCCCTCACTGCGAAGTTACTTGCTAGCTCTCCATTGGGCAGGACCAGTGGTGGGATCCAAAAATTTTAGTAACAGGTTCCCATGGTGGTGGGATTCAAACAGTGGCGTAGCGCCAATGGGACTGGGCGGGGCACGACGGGGGCGTGGCCGGGCATTCCGGGGGCGGGGCATTAATAGAGAGTTTGAAGAAGAGTTTGGATTTATATCCCCCCTTTCTCTCCTGCAGGAGACTCAAAGGGGCTTACAATCTCCTTGCCCTTCCCCCCTCACAACAAACACCCTGTGAGGTAGGTGGGGCTGAGAGAGCTCCGAGAAGCTGTGACTAGCCCAAGGTCACCCAGCTGGCATGTGTGGGAGTGCACAGGCTAATCTGAATTCCCCAGATAAGCCTCCACAACTCAAGCGGCAGAGCTGGGAATCAAACCTGGTTCCTCCAGATCAGAGTGCACCTGCTCTTAGCCACTACACCACTGCTGCTTACCCATAATAATTTCTCTGTTACTGTAAAAAAACTCTTACTGTAAAAAAAAGTTCCTAATTTCAACCTGGTATCTTTCTGTCCATAATTTAAACTCATTATAGCAAGTCCTATCGTCTACTGCCAACAGAAACAACTACTTCTCCTCTAATTGACTGCCTGTCAAATACTTAATACTGCCAAATACTTAATTTTGTTTCTAGAAATCAAAAGAAGGATACTTTCCTTAAACAAGGGACTTTACCATATTTCTAAAACGTGTTTTTAAAACAGCCCAACAGGGAGAATTATCTACCTTCGCTAACCAGCCACATAGGAAACAACAGGACTTTATGATTTTTGGACCTAGTGGAATTTCTAACAGAAAAGCGGACCCAATTAGTAACCCCCTCTCGGCACACACAAATAACTAGTAACCCACTGTCGGGAACTGGTGAGAACCTGCTGGATCCCACCTCTGAGTGCGCCCCTGGTGGACCACAGACTGACACATGAGGAGTGCAAAATCCAATTCCCGGAAAATCTCACCCAATGAGCACAACATTGCAGAACATTATACAACTGGAGATGGTGTCGAACACATGCCAAAGCTCATGTAGAAAATAAGTTTGATTGGCGGTGGTCCAACACAAGCAAGTCGATGTCTCCCAATTTGCCAAGGTGAATTCTTGGTCTAGGCTGTAAACTGATCTTTTTTGCAAATAGCTCTTTCCTTCTCAAGAACAGACTTACCCATTTTGCCCGTGAGAATGCTCCTTTGGTAAAGTTCCCCCACCCCACCCCCATCTGTAATGGGGTTTCCCAACAACTGTGTTACCAAGAAGCACATCTTCAAGCAGATTTCGGTCGGCCGCACAGGATTTGTTCCCACAGACTGACTGCACAGCTGCCAGAATCCTCTACGCATGACTTGTTGAAGAGAATTCATAATTCCCCTCTTCATTTTCTCTTGAGGTGAAATGACGGCCAATTGTAGAATCTGAGAAGGCCTCTCAATGCCCTGCTTGGAGCTCTACCAAAGCGCTCTCATTCTTCCCTTAGGAAGTAACCACCGACCTCTGAAATGTGGAATTTCTGGAAACTCACAGCAAATGCTTATTGAAAACGGATTTCTTATCCTTACTTTTAAAAACATAACTCATGAAAATGGAGGTCTTTGAAAGTTAAAAGCTAAAGTGCTAAAGAAAGCAAGAAGGAACTCTTTTTATCACACCCCTGGAGCTTCCCAAGGCATTGTGGTCTTTCTGATCATGGCTTCCAGGCCCTGTCCTTTAAGATAGAGCAAAGAAAGGGTTCCTTTGCTCTGACTTACAGGGAAAACCAAAACAGTTTTCCAGCTGCAGGTGGAGCCTCTATCTGAATGGCTCTGCCTCAGTGGTGGGATCCAAAAATTTTAGTAACAGGTTCCCATGGTGGTGGGATTCAAACAGTGGCATAGCGCCAATGGGGCTGGGCGGGGCACAATGGGGGTGTGGCTGGGCATTCCGGGGGCGGGGCATTAATAATTTCTCTGTTACTGTAAAAAAACTTACTGTAAAAACAAAGTTCCTAATTTCCAGCTTGTATCTTTCTGTCCATAATTTAAACTCATTATAGCAAGTCCTATCATCTACTGCCAACAGAAACAACTACTTCTCCTCTAATTGACTGCCTGTCAAATACTTAATACTTTCCAATACTTAATTTTGTTTCTAGAAATCAAAAGAAGGACACGTTCCTTAAACAAGGAACTTGACCATATTGCTAAAACATATTTTTAAAACAGCCCAACAGGGAGAATTATCCCGTTTTCTACCTTCAGCTACCCAGCCAACATAAAGGAAACAACAACAGGACTTTTATGATTTTTTGGACCTAAAAGCTGGAATTTCTAACAGGAAAAGCAGACCCAATTAGTAACCCCCCTCTCAGCACACACAAATAATTAGTAACCCTCTCGGGAACTGGTGAGAACCTGCTGGATCCCACCTCTGCTCTGCCTGCAGTCAATCTGGAGAGGTGATTGGAGTTTATCAATACCTTTAAAATGGCAATGCTCAGTTCTGGAATATCAGACTATTAACAAAGTGTGTTTATCAAAAAAAGAAGAAGGTGGGGGGAGGACAGTACCAGCAGTGATCGACTCAAGGATAGTGTGTAACTGAATAAAATGGCACCTGGGGCTCACTCCCCCTGCTGTACGCTGCCTCCTGAACTCACCTGAGTTCTAAAATCTCAATCAGGACTGCCAATAAATAAAAACTGAAGTAGTCAAATGTCGTCTTCAACTGCTTTCTGAAGATCAAAAGTGATGGGGTAGGTGCAGTGGTGGGATCCAAAAATTTTAGTAACAGGTTCCCATGGTGGTGGGATTCAAACAGTGGCGTAGCGCCAATAGGGCTAGGCGGGGCACGACGGGGGCGTGGCCGGGCATTCTGAGGGCAGGGCATTAATAATTTCTCTGTTACTGTAAAAAATTCTTACTGTAAAAAAAAAGTTCCTAATTTCCAGCTGGTATCTTTCTGTCCATAATTTAAACTCATTATACAAGTCCTATCGTCTACTGCCAACAGAAACAACTGCTTCGCCTCTAATTGACTGCCTGTCAAATACTTAATACTTTCAAATACTTAATTTTGTTTCTAGAAATCAAAAGAAGGATACTTTCCTTAAACAAGGAACTTTACCATATTTCTAAAACATGTTTTTAAAACAGCCCAACAGGGAGAATTATCCCGTTTTCTACCTTCGCTACCCAGCCACATAGGAAACAACAGGACTTTATGATTTTTGGACCTAATGGAATTTCTAACGGAAAAGCAGACCCAATTAGTAACCCCCTCTCAGCACACACAAATAATTAGTAACCCCCTCTCGGGAACTGGTGAGAACCTGCTGGATCCCACCTCTGCTCTGCCTGCAGTCAATCTGGAGAGGTGATTGGAGTTTATCAATACCTTTAAAATGGCAATGCTCAGTTCTGGAATATCAGACTATTAACAAAGTGTGTTTATCAAAAAAAGAAGAAGGTGGGGGGAGGACAGTACCAGCAGTGATCGACTCAAGGATAGTGTGTAACTGAATAAAATGGCACCTGGGGCTCACTCCCCCTGCTGTACGCTGCCTCCTGAACTCACCTGAGGGGCAGAACTAATGGTATAAAACTGGAGCCGGCCAACTCCCCTGCTCAGTTTGATCCTGGGCCATTTCCCCACTGAGAAATTAAATCCAGATACAACCAGGTTTCAAAAGAAACCACACCTTTTCATCAGGGTTTCACCCTCCCCACTGCAGCGTGTGTGTGATGAGGACATCCAGGTCTATCACGCTTTCAAATAGTGCAGCAATCTCCACGATTGCGCGATCGAACGCGCGGTCTGCTCAGTGGCTCTTTCTTCCTCGTTCTGATTGGCCATTGCACTGTGTTGGGGCGGGAATGTTTTAAAAAACTTTTTTTGCGCAGCTACGTCACCATGTGCATGCGTAGATAGGATGGTAGCCATTTTTTCATGCTAAGCGACGTTTATGCGCGGCTTCAGCACTCTTTACCCACGCAGCCTCGCTGGCACAAAAGTCTAATTTTAGTTTACAGTTGGCACAGAAATCACATTTCACACAGCCACGTTTCCATGTAGCCTCCACTGGCGTGAAACAACAAAAAAGGGCTGCACGCACTTCGTCCACAGCCCACCGCACTCTGATTGGCTGAAAGGCTCCGTGTCACTCCCTACGGTGGGAAAAACAAATGTAGATTGAAACCCCAACCCTCCCCACCGATCTGGATTCGGCATGTGTGTTTTTAAAAGGTGCACCTTCGTGCAGGTTCTTAAAAAACATGTGATAAGGGGGCGAGGGAGCGCCAGAACCGGGATGAACCTGTGTTCGGTGGTTGAGCAGTGGGAAGTTCTTGCTGAAACCTGGATATTTTGCGTGAGTATCACGTGATTAATTGACCGTGGGGATTCCACCCTGGTCACAGCTAGCCCGGTTTAAAGCTGGACCTGTGTGAGCTGAGGCCAGAATCAAATGGGCCTGTGTAGGGGCGTAACGAGGCGAACTGTAGCCCTGGGCAAAACTTGAGTTGAATGCCCCCCCCAAAGGTTGGATGCATGGGCGGCCACTACACCACAACCAAATGTTTTTTGCACCAGGACATTGGTGCCAGCAGGGGGTGCATTTTTAGACATATCAGCTCCAACATTTCAGCGTATCATTAGGAGACTGTCCTTATGCTACCCCCCAGGTTTGGTGAGGTTTGGTTCAAGGAGTCCAAAGTTATGGACTGCAAAAGGGGGTGCCCCATCCCCCATTTTTTCCAATAGGAGCTAATAATTGAAAAATTGAAAACCACTAAAAATACCCAAAAACGAATCCTTCATTTTGATGCCCCCCACAAGGTGGTGCCCTGGGCAGCTGCCCACCTTGCCCAATGGGCATTACGCCACTGGGCCTGTGTTGTTCCCAAACCCCACGTGGAGTTTGAGGTTGAGGTGAGCCCAGCTGACCCTCGTAGAGCCCGCCCCATTGGTCAGCACTCAACTGCACCCCCTGCCCTGAACACCATGGGGAGTTCAGGGTCGGGGTTCAGTTGCAGAGAGAGGACGCCGCCCTGCAGTGCACTCCCCACATGACCATAGGGCAGTGGTGCCCACGGCGGTAGTCCCCCTGGCCGCCCTAGCCATGCCACTGGGATAGTGTGTGTGAAAGTCGCCCCTGCCACATCTTTCTTCACCCCTGTGTAGAAACAGCCAAGGGTTGCCGTGATTTTTCAGAAATACGAAGCTTCCAAAGCTACTAAGACAGGGGCAGGGAACCTGCGGCTCTCCAGATGTTCAGGAACTACAATTCCCATCAGGCCCTACCAGCATGGCCAATTGGCCATGCTGACAGAGGCTGATGGGAATTGTAGTTCCTGAACATCTGGAGAGCCGCAGGTTCCCTACCCCTGTACTAAGACAAAACAACAGGGTTTGGCAGGTCTCCAAATCTGAAAGACGGGTGTGTTTTTCCTCAACTTGTGTGTTTCCCTATTTACAGATCCATTTCGTATCTTGAGAAGGGAGACGGGAGCAGAGAGCCATGGTGCAGACTGTCCTGGCTCCGTGGACAATCATCTTGGTCATATTTGCTGCAGTGCTGGTAATGAGTTTCCTCATGTTTCTCCCTCCTGCCGCTGTGCTGCTCTGGAGAATGAAAACCATGTCACAGATCTCTTTGGATGGAGCTGTGTAGCCTGCCTCCGTCACGGTTGCAGAGAATGGAAGCCCTGGAGGCTCCTGAAATGCGGAAGTGCTGTCTCTTCAGTTATCAGCGTGAATTGAAAGATGCTGATCTTCGAGATGTCCTGAGACTTTTCGATGCAAAGGAATAGGTTTTCTTTCCGCTCGTCCCAAAGTGCCTTGCCGTTCACCACCCTTCAGCGACAACCAGTATTATGCTTTTAAAGCAAGTGCAATAGATCTAACTCTAGAAGGATAATCTTCAAAAGCAAAATAAAGCAAGAATCATTGATTGAGATGTACATCTAGCAGGCTGATGCTTTATACTTGTAACGAAAGCTTCTGTGTTGCCCACTATGACAGAGAATTTCCTGTCTTCAAGGTCTGTGCTCTTACTGCCACTGCTTGGAGCAGAATGGGATGGAAAATTAGATCCAGAAAGTGAGATCCTGGCTTGTCACAATTCCCCAAGTCACTATTGCAAAAGCCATAGAGATGTGGGAGATTCCTAGAGCATTGATAATGTCGTAATGTCGTTGCTGGGTCCATCGCCACTGATCACTGTCACTGATTTTTTTTTTTTTTAGGGGAGTGTGCTACAAAGGGAAATTAGTTTAAAACAAGATTCCATCAAATTAGTGATTAGATCACTTGGTATGGGTAAAGACCCCCCCCTCCAGTTGTTGATTGATAGCCAATGGTGGATTCTGCACAACATTTGTTTAACAGGTTGCAGTGACTATAAAGGCACCCAATTTCCTTTTCCCCATTCGCAGGTGCGACTTTACCCATTCAGACAGTGCTTGGAGACCATGGAAACAATCTGGGGTGCTTTCATGCCTTTGCACAAAAACGCTTCTTTTTTAAAAAAAATTCCCTGCAACACATGCATAGCTTCGCAGGCAGAGGTGGGATCCAGCAGGTTCTCACAGGTTCCCGAGAGTGGGTTACTAATAATTTGTGTGTGCCAAGAGGGGTTTACTAATTGGTGATTTTGCCACGTGATTTTTGCCTGAGTTACGCCCCTCCTCTCAGCAGTAGCGCGCAGAACTTGAAGCAGTCTAGCAGGAGGTGCACCGGCGCATGTGGCAGCCTCCGCCTGCGTGCATTTGTTTCTCGCTCAAGGACCCGGTGCAGCGGCTGCGTCCTTGCCACATCCCTGCCCAGGAATGCCCCACCCCCAGAATGCCTGGCCACACCCCCGTTGTGCCACACCCAGCCACAGTTTGAATCCCACCACCATGGGAACCTGTTACTAAATTTTTTTGATCCCACCACTGTTCGCAGGCATACAGAAATGAACCCCTGCAGTCATGCTGATTGTCCCACAATCCAATCGGCTGCACCTGTGTAACTGTGCATGTTAAACACACAAAGGGGGGGGGAAGGGACCTCCTTGCAACAGCTAGGCGTTAATGAGAGTGTAGCTGTAGATTGGTCGTACTCACTGCTACGGGGAGAAAATGTGCTTCGGGGACTTTGTACACTATCAGGTTCTCAGAGAATCCGCCCACAACCTACTGGGTGACCGACACAGAATGGCGGGTGGAGGGAGTCTCCTTGACAGTAGATGATGCGGAACCTAAAGTGCATGAGTAAAATGGAGGAAATGAAGCATCTCCTGCCTGTTGTGTTCGTGCGGGAGCGCCTCCAACTCGAGATTTTTGCAAAAGGATTGCTGGCTAGAGATTTTCAAAAATCTTGAGTTGAGAGGGGTAATACAGGCCAAACTCATTTGGGAATAGGACCGGCATGAAGACCCACCCCACCCCCGCGCAACCCCACCCCCAATTTATACAATGTCCTATACCTGTTATATTTGGCTCGTGCGGAATCCACCAATGTAGGATTATCAGACAATCAAGTGCAAGGTAAGTAGATACTTCAGGAAGTTACAGAGGTATGGCTGGGCTGATTGATATAAGTAAGATTTTCGAGATTTTAATGGCTACAGTCCATGAGCAATCCAAGGTCACTGTGAACACCTGGGAGTTAAATGACCTTAAACTTAGGAATTAATTCCACTTCATGGATTTTGTGTTTGCCTTTCCCTTTGAAGTTCCTTTGTATGTCGCAAAAGTTTATTGTTGGCCATGGGACATCACAATTCATAAAATACACCCTAAAAACCATAAGTTCGCTAAAATAATAACAATGCCAGTTTCATAATACAACCATAACATCACTCATTGTAGGAAAACAGTATCAAGGCCAGCCAAATTATAACTTTTAGATGAATGACCGAATTCCTTGGAAGATTAAGATATTCACCAGTTAGGTATAATGTGGCTTTGGTGTGAGTGGAATATTAAGCATGGATACGCAGGAGTAAATTCAGTTGAATTCAGTGTGTACTTAAGTGGAAGTTAGCCCTGCTGTTTTCATTGAAGTTTACTCCCGTGTAAGTGAACTCTTGACCATTTGATTCAGTTGAGAGACTGCAGTCCTAACACTTTTGCATTTGCATTATGCAGACATGAAATATGGCTCAACGTTGGTCAGCTAAAATAAGCTCCCTTCTTTTTTTAAAAAAATATTTATTCAGTAAGTCATCAGTTTTCTGTTGATTTAGCTTCCTAATTTAAAATTCAGTCCTATTGGCTGATGCCAAATTCTGTAATGTCTGAAACAAAATAGGCTATCTTCACTTGGTTCAAAATAAAGTCAGGCTTTCTTAAGGTCGAGTAAGAGTCCGAGGAGATAAATTGAGACACAGGGCCTTTCCCCACTTTTCCCTCGGCCGCCGTCACTGCGCGCAATTCCCAGCACGTGGCATCCCTGGCGCATGCCCGGGCGTCCCCACAACCCCACGCTCTGCGCGGGGTCATCAAAAGGCGCCCTTTGCAAGAGCGCCAGGGATGCCTCACGCTGAGGGGGCGCGACAGCGGCAGCGTTGGGGCTGCTGCGCTGTCGCCGCCCCTCTCGTGGGGAGTGCCGAGGGACCCCGCACTACTCTCCTCAAGTAGCGCGGGGCTTAAGGTAAGTGGAGAAAGGCCCAAAGATGTCTCAGTGCCTTTTAAAGGTGTATTTCAGGGGAAAAGTGAAGACATATGGAGAAAGGAGTGAAGGGAATCCAGTAGTTTTAAAAACTACTACTGGCATAACTCTTCCTCTGACTTGCCCCCTCCTTGTAAACTTTTATACTGCTGGTTTTATCAGTTATTGTTTTGCTGCCAGAAATTGTGATTAATCCTTTACAATTCCTTGAAATTAATTGTGTTATTTATTGTTCTGTTTTGTGTTGTCAACTGCTTTGGGTAGAATTTTTTTGGGGGGGGGGGGTGGCATCTGCTGTCTATTAAAGGAGCTTTTTAGCCTTGTCTGCGCTTTGCTCGTCTAATGATAAATAAATATGACAAAATTGCCATACGTCATGGGTGCTTTCTCATCCAAAAAAACCCAGACCCAATAATATTGTCTCAGAAGCTTCTCGTTGCTTGAGAAAGAGGATTCCCACAATGGTGGATTCCACACAGATCAAATATGATGGGGGGGGGGACGGGGGACACAGGTCCCATTCCCAAAATGAGTTCAGCTGGTTTTATTCCCCTCCGCCCAGGATTTTCGAACATTGCTAAACGAGTGATCGTTTTGCACAGTCCTGGATTGGAGGTGCTCCCATGTGAATGCAACAGGCAGGAGGTGTTTTATTTCCCTCCCTTCCACCTGTTCACTTTAGCTTCTGTGCTGTCCAATATCAGGGAGAATCCATCTGCCTGCCATACTGTGCAGCTCACCCAACAGGTCGCAGGCAGAATTTATTGAGTGCTCGCCAGTGTACAAAGTCCCCCAAGCACGTTATCTCCCCACGGCAGCCAGTACGCCTATCCACAGCAACACGTTCATTATTGCCCACCAGTTGCAAGGAGGTCTCTTTTTCTTTCTTTTGTGTGTTGCAGATGGGCAACTATGGGATTGTGGGACAATCAGCAGGGCTGCGGGGGTTCATTTCTTCATGCCTGCACAGCTACGCATGTGTTGCAGGAAATAAAACAAAAAGAGATGTCTCTCCAAGGTCGAATCCCCACTACCGTCTTAGCCAGGTTTCAGAACACAAACTAACCAGGTTTGAGGGACGACCTCCCCATTGCTTGCGTGGCACATTCCGTTTCTGGCGCTCGTTCTCCCCGTTAATCCCATTAACCCCCATTAACACGGTTCAGAGCTGATCCGAGGGGAGGGATGAGGGTTGCAACCCTGACTCGTTTCCCACCCTGGAGTGTGACATGGAATTCGGGCAACCAATCAGCGCTGTGATGCACGCGCAGCCTTTCCTTGGTTTCATTTCCGCTTTTGCGATCGGCCAGCAGAAGGGGAGGCAAACATTAAACAGTCAAACGCATAACTTTGAATCGTTCATGGTTTACACAGGTAACTGTTTGCACAGTTAAACAGTTAAACGTTAAACTTTTACACACTGGTTTTTTTTTAATCATAACCCAACAATGTACGTTTCCACAGTGGGAAAAGGTCCCGCCCCATCAAGGCACGCCAGCCAATCAGGGGAGTCCATTTAAAAGTCTAACTGAGGTTTTATTATCAGAAGTATTACTGAAGAGATGTGATTTGTCTCTGTGCTGCTCAGCTACTTGATTCACGTTGCCCTTTGGAGAGCAGCCATGTGTAGGAATAGCAGCTGCTGCTTGAAGCAATCCTTTCTTCTTGGCGCACCAAAATACCCTCGGGGCAGGCTAGGTGAATCTATTCGCCTCGGCAAAGGTCTGCCTTCAACTTTGCCTGTTGTAGAAGAACAGCAAAGTTGATCTTATCAGGTTTTGCCTGATATTAATGTCAGCATAAAATACGAGGAGTTAACCCACAACACAAGTCTTTCTTTGTGCCCTGTGGTCTGGGCAAGTACACTGTATTTCGTTTTGGACATGGCCCATGGCTTCACCAGGAGACAAAGGTAACACAAATAAACAGCAATTGAAAAGAAAGGTTTGTTCCAGCTCAATCCCTCATGGGTTTCATGATGACACAATCAAAGCACCACACTAAAATAATGGTTGATTTGTCAATGAAAAAAAAAACCCTTGTCAAAAGAGTTCTCCGACAACTTCAGAGAGAGTTGTGACTGGTCTAAGGTCACCCACAGGCTTCATGTTGAGTAGGGAAGTAAACTCAATTCTCCACATTAGAGTCCTGCCACTCTTAGGCCCTTTCCGCACGAGCCAAATACAGTGCCCTGGGGATGGCAAAAACGCCGTCCCCAGGGAGCTGTTCGCATGGGGGGCGCAGCTGCTTCGCAGCCGTGCTGCCCTCGCTCCTCCCCAGCGGCGTGAAGCCGCTATTTTCCCACCTCGCTCCCCGAGTGAGGTTTTTGGAAAACGGCAGCTTCCAGCCGCTGCTGTGCGAACATTATGGATTTATATGGACTTAGATATACTGACTGGGAAACTGCAACACAAGGACACACAAAAAGACTGGACATTACTGAAGCAATTCTTTGGGACAACTTTCCAAGTATATTAAAAGAACTGAGCATGAATGCATTTTCTGTATTTCTGTAAACCTATTCTTCTTTTATATTTCCTGTTCTGTAAAAAGAGTGAAAACAGTGATATGAGTTAATTAAGTATACAAAAATAGGCTAGTATTTGACATTCGATTTGTGTTTTGAGATACAAAATAACGATCGGTTGAAGCCCAAGCTTGATAGGTGGATGTTGAGTTAGTGTATTAAGACAATTCCCAAGTAGGGGAACGTATTAAAAAAACTTTTCAACTGTCTTTTTAAACAAAAATGTTACCTTTTTTCGTTTGTGTATGATATGAAAAAGTTAATAAATATTATATTTTTTTTAAAAAGAAAATGCCTTGCAAACATCTTCATTGACTTGTGCAGAAATGGCCCACAGTGTACAGTGTGCAAGGATCATTCCTCAGAGGGAATGATCAAAATCAACTACTCATGATCGGCAATCTTAGCTGCCTGCAACCTTTCATTGGATGGAAAATCTTAGCCCCGGCAGCAATAAATTGTATAGAATTTCAACTTTCATCGTCCATCAACTTTCAACTAGTTTTGATTTCAGTGGATTTAGAGCAGGGGTCTGCAACCTGCGGCTCTCCAGATATTCATGGACTACAATTCCCAATTGGCCACGGTGGCAGGGGCTGGTGGGAATTGTAGTCCATGAACATCTGGAGAGCCACAGGGTGCAGATCTCTGATTTAGAGGGTATCAGTGTTCTGCTGCAGTTTTCGTAATCCAATCATGGTTATGGGTTATACTGCCAGCTAGTGGCTAAGCTCAACTATTGCTGCTTCGGTCGCATTGGAATCATAGAGTTGGAAGAAACCCATCAAGTCCATCCCTTTGCAATGCAGGAACACACAATCAATGCACTCCCGACATATGTTCATCCAATTTCTGTTTTAAAACCTCCAAAGAAGAAGACTCCACCACTCTCTGAGGCAGTGAATTCCACTGAAAGCTGAAAGTTCTTCCTAATCCACTGAAAGTTCTTCCTAAGTTCTTCCTGAGAGCAGCAGTGGCGTAGGAGGTTAAGAGCTCGTGTATCTAATCTGGAGGAACCGGGTTTGATTCCCAGCTCTGCCGCCTGAGCTGTGGAGGCTTATCTGAGGAATTCAGATTAGCCTGTGTGCTCCCACACATGCCAGCTGGGTGACCTTGGGCTAGTCACAGCTTCTCGAAGCTCTCTCAGCCCCGCCTACCTCACAGGGTGTTTGTTGTGAGGGGGGAAGGGCAAGGAGATTGTCAGCCCCTTTGAGTCTCCTGCAGGAGAGAAAGGGGGGATATAAATCCAAACTCCTCCTCCTCCTCCTCCTCCTCTTCTTCTTCTTCTTCTTCTTCTTCTTCTTCTTCTTCTTCTTCTTCTGCTGTTTAGGTGGAATCTCTTTTTCTGCACCTTGAATCCATTACTCCGTGTCCTAGTCTCTGAGGCAGCAGAAAACAAGCTTGCTCCCTCTTCGACATGGCATCCCTTCAGATATTTAAACATAGCTATCATGTCCCCCCTTAACCGTCACTTCTCCAGACTAAACAATGTCAGTTCCTTAAGCCTCTCTTCATAGGCCATGGGATCCAGACCTTTTACCATTTTTTGTTGCCCTCCTCTGGACCCAGCCCAGCTCAGCAGTATCCTTCTTGAATTGCAGTGCCCAGAACTGTACACAATATTCCAGGTGATATTGAAACATTGGCCCGTATCCTACTACTCTGCTCAGCCAAGTTTGAAGCCTTCCTCCAACTTGATTCCTCAGAATTGCCAGTTGCTAGACATTTTGGGTGTAGCCTGTGGCAGGTGGGGTTTGGCGAGAAGAGAAACCTAAGTGGGATATACAGTCCATTCTCCAAAGCGGCCATTTCCCCCAGGGGAAGTAATCCAGGGGCGTAATGCCCATTGGGCAAGGTGGGCAGCTGCCCAGGGCACCACCTTGTGGGGGACATCAAAATGCAGGGTTCGTTTTTGGGTATTTTTAGTGGTTTTCAATTTTTGGTCTGCAGGGGGCGCATTTTTTAGGCTAGCGGCACCAAAATTTCAGCGTATCATCAGGAGACTGTCCTTATGCTGCCTCCCACGTTTGGTGATGTTTGGTTCAGGGAGTCCAAAGTTATGGACTCCCAAAGGGGGTGCCCCCATCCCCCATTGTTTCCAATGGGAGCTAATAGGATTCATCTCTGTCTTCTGGAACCAGTTGTAATTCCAGGGAATCTCCAGGTGTCACCTGTAGGCAGTGGTGGGATCCAAAAATTTTAATAACAGGTTCCGACGGTGGTGGGATTCAATCAATGGCGCCGCTGCACACACGCACCTCCAGTCCCTGTTGGGCAGGGAGGGTTGCTTTAGTAACCCCGTCTCGGCACTCAGAAAAAATTAGTAACCAGTTCTAGAGAAGTGGTAAGAACTGGTTGGATCCCACCTCTGCCTGTAGGTTGGCAACCCTTCCTCCAGAACAGCCACTTCGTGGAAGATTTGGGAGATTTGGTTCCCAGTGTGTGGGAGATTTGGTTCCAAGGAGAAGAAGAAGAGTTTGGATTTATATCCCCCCTTTCTCTCCTGTAGGAGACTCAAAGGGGCTGACAATCTCCTTGCCCTTCCCCCCTCACAATAAACACCCTGTGAGGTAGGTGGGGCTGAGAGAGCTCCGAGAAGCTGTGACTACCCCAAGGTCACCCAGCTGGCGTGTGTGGGAGTGCACAGGCTTATCTGAATTCCCCAGGTAAGCCTCCACAACTCAAGTGGCAGAGCAGGGAATCAAACCCGGTTCCTCCAGATCAGAGTGCACCTGCTCTTAGCCACTACGCCACTGCGTACTATCCTTCCCCTTCTGTAAGTGGCCCATCCATCCATCAGGGTGGGGAGTGGTTCAGGGGTAGAACATACGTTCAGAATGTTCCAAATTCAATTCCCAGCATCTCCAATCAAAAGAATTAGGCAGAATGTAATGTGAAAGATCTTTTCCTGAGACACTGGAGAACTGCAGCCAGTCTGAGGAGAATATATTGTCGAAGGCTTTCACGGCCAGATTCAACTGGTTCTGGTGGGTTTCCCGGGCTGTGTGGCCATGGTCTGGTGGATCTTGTTCCTAACGTTCGCCGGCATCTGTGGCCGGCATCTTCAGAGGTGTATCACAGAGAGAAGTTTGTTACACACTGTGTCCAGAGAGAAGTGAATGTTTGGAGTATATACGTTAGGAACAAGATCCACCAGACCATGGCCACACAGCCCGGGAAACCCACCAGAACCAGTCTGAGGAGACAGTACCAGTTTTGATAAGCCATGGATTTGACTCTGCATAAGGCAGGTGTTGGAATAATATGGACATCAGAAGGTGCAGCATTGTTCTAGATATGAATATGTGTTATCCATAGGAAAGAGGACGGCTTTGAATTTTGCTGGCCAGAGGGTCTCCGCTGGTTCGAACCCAGTGATATATGAGCACGTTCCCTGTTTACCAGAAAGATCAGATCCCACCCCACCTGCACCCTCAGAAATGCCATCAGAAAAATAGGCGGTCATCTTAAATTCACATGCAACCACAGGGACATACAGTAATATGTTTTGTGTATAATCACGGGTAAGGGGGTTTCTTGCATTCGGAACTGTCTTCCAGAAGTACGTGGTTCCATGGCTGCACAGCCATGCCTTGCATTTTAATGTGGTTTAACGATATGCATATTGGGGTGCTGTGTGGTTTCCGGGCTGTATGGCCGTGTTCTAGCAGCATTCTCTCCTGATGTTTTGCCTGCATCTGTGGCTGGCATCTTCAGAGGATATGATGGTAGGAATGGAAAGCAAGTGGAGTATATATAGCTGCATTGGCTCCCAGTAGAGTTCCGGATCATCTTCAAGGTGCTGGTGTTGACCTTTAAGGTCATACGCGGCCTGGGACCATCGTATCTTTGAGACCGCATCACCCTATTTGTCCCTACACGGCCTCTCCGATCGGCGGAGGCCAATTTACTGGTGGTCCCTGGCCCTTCAGTGATGCGGCTGGCCTCCACACAGGCCAGGACCTTTACAGCCCTGGCCCCGGCCTGGTGGAACGCTCTTCCTCCAGCTGTCTGGGCCCTGCGGAACCTTGGGGAGTTCCGCAGGGCCTGTAAGACGGAGCTGTTCCACCGGGCCTTTGGAGGAACCAGCCGCTAATAGTTTTTTTTTTAATTTTTTATTGTATCATTTGAATTTTACAATTTATGATAATAATTTCTTTCTTCATACATTTTCAAACAATACATTTTTCCCCTTTTCTCCCACCCCCCATTGCTTCTTCTTAGTTTTTTCACACAAACAGCAGTAAGTTCATTCTTTGTAGCCTCTTCTCCCATTTTCCTTCAATGACTCGAACTTCTTTCATCCAGTCCATGTATAATATCCATATTTCTTTCAAAAAATTCCCTCATCTCTGGTTTTGATCTCTTGCCGACTGCCTCCTTTATTTTTTTTTGGATTGGTATATCTAGAAAATATCCAAATGTCACTTGTTCCCAAATATATTCTAACCATTTCTGAATTGTCCATTTTTTCTTTTCTTTCCAGCCCAAGGCTATTGTTGCATGGGCTGCTTTAATCATTATTTTGTATATATAACTATATTGTTTTTCCACCCTTCTGTCTTCCATTACTCCCATAAACATTAAGTCATTATTTAAATCAATCTTTATCTTCACCAGTTTCTCGATATATATTAATACAGTTGTCCAAAATTTTTTTTACTTCTGAACATTCTATCCACATATGGCTATAATATGCCTCTTGGTCTCCACAGTGCCAGCATTTTGAACTAAGTCCTTTTATCATGTAGGCTAGTTGTTTTGGTGTTCTATACCATTTTAATATCACTTTTCTTTCTAACTCCATATAATTCTCAATCTTTATATTTTTCCAACTGTCTATTAATTTTTCAATATTTCCAGTATCTAGAGATCCTTCCTTCTCCCATTTTTGTTCCAGTGTTCTTATCATAAAATCCTTATCATCTACCATATGATTGTATATGTGCCCCAAAATTTTCCCTTTATATTTTCCATATAATTCCAAACATTTCGACATTATACATTCTCCTTTTATCCGTGAAGCCTTAATCCTTTCCCAAATGCCTCTCAAAACCAACCAGTTCTCATTTCCCCCTATCTCTATAAAATTTTGTAGTGTTATAATTTCTCCTCCTTCCCTGATTAAATTTGCCACAGTTTGAATTCCTTTTCTTTTCAATATTTTTATAACTTTTTTTCCTTCTTTGCCAACCACACTCCCCAAGGGTGCCACATCCAGGGTGCCAGGCATCCATTTACCTCTCCATTTTTCCCATATATCTAGTAAGACCTTTCTTGGTCCTATTGCTTTTTGATTTCCTTTCTTCAACTCTATATTGAAGATACCATGTACGCCAACTCCTTCATTTATTTCATTTTCAAACTTAATCCATTTTTCGACATTATCCTCGTTTATACTCATCAGACTCTTAATCTGGAACGCCTCATAGTATTCTTGCATTTTTGGGATCCCCCAACCTAGAGAATTTTTTGACATATATATAATCTTATTCATGATTCTTGGTTTTTTATTATTAAACACCCAAGCTTTCAGCTTTCTATCCCATTCCTCAAATTGTTTCCTCTTAATTTCCAATGGAAGAGTTCGAAATAAATAGAACATTTTCGGCATTATACACATTTTTAATGCTTTGATTTTCCCTGTGATCGATAAGGTCTTCTTATCCCATTCTTTTATTTGTTTTAATATTTTTTTCCACCTTACTTCATAGTTATATTTTTCATTCTGAACTTGACTAAATAATTCTTTATAAAATTCTTCAAATGTCTTTCTTATTGCTTTATTTTCTGTTATATATTTGTTACTGCCATCTTTTATCCCTTTTATTCTCTGTTTCTCTTTCCTCTTTTTCAGATAGTTAGCCAGTCTTTTCATTGAATTTATATTTGATCTTTGAAATTGGTTTTTAACCCATATTTCCTTTTTCCACATTTCTACTTTATCTAAATCATCTAGCTGTGCTTGTAACTTATTTAATTCATTTTTTATTCCTTTATCATATTTATCTTGAAGTTGAATCCTTCTAATTTTAATCCCTTCTATTAAATCTTTCCTTTCCCTGTTTATTTCTTTATTCCATCTTACTTCTCTAGCTATACAATACCCTCTAATTACTGCCTTAGATGCGTCCCAGAGAATATCGTCTTTGACTGTTCCTTTATTCTCTGAAAAATAATGTCTTATTTTTTCTTTCAAATCTTTACTATCTTTCTCATTTTTCCATACAATGTTTTTGTATCTCCATCTATATTGTTTTTCCTCTCTCTCCACCCTGAATGTGGCAACCAACGGGGCATGATCTGAAACCCATTCCTTGTGCGTCTCTATTTTCTCACTGTGAAGGTTACTCATATTTTTAATAAAAATATAGTCTATGTATGTAAATTTGCTGTGTCTATTTGAGAAGTAGGTTGGCTGTTGAGATTCATCCAGTTCACTATACATATTTGATATGTTCCATTTCTTTAACATTTCATGTCCCCTTAAATCCATATTACAATCTCCCGTAATTAACGTATCACCTGAAAATAATCCTTGACGTTTCCCAAATAGTTTTCCCAAGAACGTCTTTTGTTTTTTATTTGGGGCATACACATTCATAATTGTTAACTGAAATCCATATAAGTTCCCTTTGACAATGATCCAACGACCGTTCTGATCTCTAGTTAACTCTTCTAACTGAAAATCCACATTCTCTCGCATTAAAATGACAACTCCATTTCTTTTTGCACTGCATCTAGATTCACCTATAATTTTCCACCCTGGCACTTTTATTAAGTCTCTCTCATCTGTCTTCTTTTTGTGAGATTCTTGAAGGCAGATAATTTCTGGACGTACTTGTTTGATAAATCTGGCAAGTTTATATCTTTTCGAGTCAGAGTTTAGACCATTTACATTAATTGAAGCTATTTTTATCTTATTACCTGCCATAAGGTTTTTTGTAGACTTGATTTGTCAGAACTCTGCTGTTTGTGAAGTTTCAATTTCTTATTTCCCCTTTTCCCTTTCTTCCCCCCTCCCTTTCTCCAACTGGTCTTGTGGAGGCAAACTCCTCCCTCCATGTTGGAGTATTTCTGTTGGCCCTTACGCACCCCAATCCCTCCCAGCATACACATACATCATAATTTTTTGTAGTACATTACCAACTATATAAAAAACTTTTCTCTAGCTGTTTATTCACTAAAACCGGCCCTTGTATCAATTGTTATTGTTTACCATTATTTTATGTTTTTACAGATTATGTTATTCTTCTTTCCGAGTCTTCTGGGCAACCGGCCAATATCTATGTTTAGTCTAAACCACAGCTGGTGTTATTTTAGCAATTAATTCGTTAGAAAACATAACACACCAAGTTAGATTGTTAGACATGTCTGTTAATATAGTTTTAAGTTGTTAATAATAGAGTGAAAAAGTTAATATAGACATATATAGCTTTTAAACTAGGAAGAAGTCTTTAACTGGCTATTTCTGCTTTCTTGTTTCATCTTTTCCTTTTTCTTATCATGCCGGCCTTGATTAGTGTTGTCTATGTGACTGCTCCAGCCTCCATTGCAATACTCTGCTTCTGGATTTCTTGTATCGGAGTCTGCAATTCTGCCTTCTGTAGAAAAGTTTTTGCTTGTTCAGTCTTTTGGGTGCTTAATTTCTTTTTCTCTTTGAGATGTTCGGATCTCTCAGCTTCCCCTGTTTTCTTTATTTTTTTCAGAACTGACTTCTCAGCCAGTCCGCTTTCTGCTTGTAGGGTTTTTTGAGAGTCCCATCTCATCTTATCATCTTTTTCATTAGCTTCTCCCGGGATCTGATCCATTTGATCTCTCATCATTTCTAAGCTTTGCCCAAAAGCACTGAAATTCAAAGTTACTGTCTTTAAAAAGACCTTCATTATCTCCTTTATTTGTTTTCGGAAGTCTGCCCAGTCCCGTTAAGTGACCGGCTTGTTATTCTGCGTCATGTTCATTCTTTCTAGTTAATTGGCTTTTTAATGAATTATAAATCACTCACCGGCTTACTTCTTGCTTGGATAGATGCCCAGTGTCTTCTTGTTATTGGGGTTTCCAAGTATTTCCTTTGATTCAGCTATTTTTCCATTCTTTTTGCAATGTTTATTTTTGTTCTGCCGGGAGGATTTCGGCTTGTGACTTAATCTGAGTCACGCATGCGCAAAAGCCCACCAGCCGCTAATAGTGCCCCTTCTGCTGGCCCTTGACACCTGGGCCACCTGTCATCCAACGAGACTCGCCATGCCTCCCTCTCTGAGGGGGGAGGGATTTTTATTACTGGAATGCTGGACGCCATTTTAACTTGCTGAGTTTTTATAATTGGAATAGGAACTCATAATTTTTATCGCTGCCTTAAATGGTTACTTATATTATTTTATATTGTATTTTATATGTTGTGCACCGCCCAGAGCCCTTCGGGGATGGGGCGGTATAAAAGTCCAATAAAATAAATAAATAAAATAAATAAATAAATATACTGTGAGGTCAAAAGGTGAGGCCCTCTGAATAGAGTAGCCTGGCATGTGAGTCACAAAGAAGTCTGTAGCCTGGGAGTAACAATGAAGATAGCAAGGTCAATAGGTGAATGCATCTGAATAGAAGTATCCTGGTCTTTGTTCCCTTTGATTGCTATTGTCTATCGTTGTCCTGTGTTTGTGTGGAGCTGATTAGTCACTGTCTTGATTCTAGAGTTTTTCAACACTGGCAGCCAAATTCTGTTCATATTCATGGTTTCATGATATGCATATTGAGCAGTGGGGACAGTACAACAGATCATTCGCGTGATTTTATTTCATTTGTTTTTGAGATTGTATCAAAACAAACACCCTGTGCTGTGCGCACACAGGGGAAGCAGCGGTAGTACAATCACTTTTGCTTAGTGCAAGCAGGCAGCCAGGAGCAATTTCAGTGCTTGCCCAAGGGGTCTTCGTGCACTTGGAAATCTGCCACAATTCAGAGGTCTTAAACCAAGTGCAATTTGCCTGTGACATAAATGAGCTTCAGAGTCTGACGTTGCACGTATCCTTCCCTTCATCCATGGAACTGTAACTGAAGACACTATGTATTGTCAAAGGCTTTCACGGCCGGAATCACTGGGGTGCTGTGTGGTTTCCGGGCTGTATGGCCATGTTCTAGCTGTCAGGTCCATGCCTGTCAGTGCCTAGATGTCTTGCTGTGTGGGAATTGCAAATGTTTCCGGTAAATGCTTTCCTGTTTCCCGCTCCCCGCCCTGGCAATTCCCTGGTGCCAGCCCTCCTGCAGGAAGGTGCGAACGTTCCCAGGTTTCTTGAAGCTCTGTAGTGCAAATGTTATACACTTTGTGAAACACATTTGGTGGGAATCAAATGGGGGGGATTGAAGGATATAATCTCTGGATCTAAGCGGGAGAGCTTAGATTCAGCTTTCTCTGTTACTCTACGCGTTGTAGAAATAAACTGCTTTAGGACTTTCCTACGGTCTATGTTACTTCCACGTTCGAGAGCCTGACACTAGCAGCATTCTCTCCGGACGTTTCGCCTGCATCTGTGGCTGGCATTCAGATCCTCTGAAGATGCCAGCCATAGATGCAGGCGAAATGTCAGGAGAGAATGCTGCTAGAACACAGCCATACAGCCCAGAAACCACACAGCACCCCAGTGAAGACACTATGGATCATAAAACTGTCAATCTAACTCCAATAGGTTATAACGTCTCAGTGCTGGCTCTTTAACCAATAGATTTGCTTCTTGCCCGCAGACCAAGTTTCCAAACCACTGTTCAATCCAGGTATAAAATATGGTGGCTGGAAAACGCACTTAACCCCTTAATTTGTTCAGAGGTTTGTATTGAAACGTCACAGCAAGTTGACGTTAGACTGAAAACTTCAAAACAATTAAGTCATCCATTGCAACTCTATGAGCAGAGGTGGGAGAGAGAAGGGGAGAAGGCACAAACATAAAAATCTGCAAATCATCTGCTTCACAAATGAATTGTTCGTGACATTGGAAGGCAGTCAGATTTTGAGATGAAATTGACAGTTAACGGAATGCGTTTCATTACCGCAAAATGACATTCCAGTGTCTATCATGACGCGTTCGACTGAAATGGTTTTTCAAGCCTGCAATAACAGTGGGAGGAACGCTTTTGGTGAAGAAAAGACATTTGGCTTGCAAATGGTCGCTGTCATCACAGGAGAGAGGAGAATGGAGGACATACATGGAAGGGGGTGGGGGGAATCGTTGGAATCTGTTACAAAGAGGCGTGTGGACAAAAGGCACTGTTTGGACAACCCGTTTCCCAAGTTTGAGTTCACAATACTGAGACTAGCCCTTTCCGCAACGTTAAGTGCCAGCAGGGTATCCTGATGAATCATTTATACAGTGCCATCATTTCACGTGGTGTCCCACAGAGTAAATTCTGAGCAAAGACTCTGGCCCCTTCCGCACATGCAGAATAAAACACTTCTAATGCATTTTGCAGCTGGATTTTACTGTGCAGAATAGCAAAATCCACTTGCAAACAATTGTGAAAGTGGATTGAAAGTTAGTGTGACCAGACATCCCGCTTTTGGCGGGACAGTCCCGCTTTTGACTAATTTGTCCCGCGTGGTTTTTAAAATGTCCCGATTTTTGGAAGGCTGCCGCACTGCCTTCTGGGGCATTCCCCTTTTCCCGCACTGCCTTCTGGGGCGCTCCCCTGTAACAGGGCGGGAAACAGGGGGCGCCCCAGAAGGCAGTGCGCTCCTGCGGCTGTGTGCGCGAATGCGCATGTGTGCGCACTCCCTCCCCCCAATGGTGTCCCACTTTTAAAAGGTGAAAATCTGGTCACCTTATTGAAAGTACATTAGTCTGCATGTGCGGAAGGGGCCTTTGATATGCTGAAGTGTCAAGGCCCATTTCAGACTGTCTATGCCTCTTGAAAATGTTTGTTGTGAGAGGGGAACTGAACCCCCTCTCGCAGTGACCCAACTAAAGGCCAAAAAAATGCAGGCCTGCAACCCAAAATGTGGCTGGGAATTTCCAGTTAATGAGAAATTCAGAGCCCCGGTCACCATACTCCTCTCAGTTCTCTACCCTACTGGCACCTGGCTCACAGCCACCTATCATCTCAACCATCTCACCACCCCATGGGATTCCTGTCCAGAGACAGCAGCGATGGCTCAGTGGTCAAATCCTTGGTTATAAAACCCAATTGGGTCTCGCCACACAGGTTCAAACCCTGTTCGTTGTGCAAACTGTAGAGGTCACATTTTTGGGGAGGGGCTGTGGCTCACTGAAAGAGCATGGGCTTGGCTTGTGGAAGGCCCCAGGTCTAATCTCAGGCATCTTCAGGAAAAAGGATTAAGCAGGAAGTGATGTGAAAGACTCCAGAGAGCAACTGCCACCAGTTTGAGGAAATCGTACTGATCTTGATAGACCAATGGCCTGATACAATCTAAGGCTCATTCCGCACATGCAGAATAATGCACTTTCAAACTGCTTTCAGTGCTCTTTGAAGCTGTGTGGAATAGCAAAATCTGCTTGCAAACAGTTCTGAAAGTGGTTTGAAAACGCATTATTTTGCGTGTGTGGAAGGGGCCTAAGTCAGCTTCATATGTTTGTGTGTATTCATGTTTCCTCTATAGTCCTTTATTGGTCTGGTATTCTAGCAATTCCTTGCTCTTTTTCTTCCCCACCAACCCTATTTGTTCCCTGTTTTCCAGCTTGCTGTTTTGCATGGCCCACAGCCTTCAAATATCTGTCTCTGGACCAATCCCATTTCCCAACCCTCAGTCTCCGTAGACACCATCATTCCTCCTCGCCTATATTGTACAGATTTTCCTGCCCTCCACAGGTCGATTTTCTCCTGTCAAACTCCCCTTTCAACCCCACTCTGAGAATGTTCCAGTAATAGTGATTCGTTCTCCCTTAAACCATCAGAATGTCAGGAACGGTTCATTACATCACAGCAGCTTATCCAATAGGGGGAGGACATGTCACAGGTATGTATCACTCGCTCACCACAGGGTTTTAGCTTTTTATGCATAAGACAGACTTGTCTGGCATGGGCTCCGGCAACTTTAACAACACGCAAGCGCAAAAATAGAAGGCACCAAAAAGACGTTCCATTTTGTCACAAGACTTCAGCCTCCCCCAAAGGCTACAGAACCTGAGAGAGAAGCTTAAAAATGGGACAATTTTTGTTTTGTCAAAGATGGCAATTGGGGAGAGGTAAATACCCCTTCTCCACCCCAAGAGCCCAGCAATAATTTTCAGTACTAGTTCCCATCAGGAAACAGTACCCCAGAATTTCCCATTTATCCAGTCACAGTGAGAAAGCTTATTGAACCAAAGGGAATCCTCCTTTCCCTTGGAATATAGCCAAGTGGTTTGAAGGCAAAGGTTGTTTTCTTTGTGTTTCTCCCAAGTCGTAAGTTGTCTTGGTAAGTGGAACTCCTTCCCCACCCCCCAAAATAGCAGCAATATTTTTTTAAAAAAGAACCAGAAAAACGGTATCCAGCCTTTTTCTTTCTTCCGTTTTGTGCCGAGATGTTGAGAATACGAAATACGGTGGTTTCCATGAAAATGTCTTCTGTTCATTTTCCCAGCTGAGAGAGTGGTAAGTGGAAGCACCTTTTTGTAGTGAAATCCTGTCTCAGTCAAGCTTAAGGGGGTGTCCCAACAACGGTTAAAATACCAGTTTCTTTGGAACCTCCCAAGAGAATTCCTTTCGGCCAAAGTGGCCATAGCAGGCTGTCTTCTGGTAGATTGGCTTCTTTAAATCCAAAACCCTAATGGTTCAATGAAACAAAAGCAAAAAGGGTGTTTGTGAGTCTTTCTATATTTTTCTTTTCTTCCTAGCATAGTATAAAACTGTAACTGGCTAATGTTCTCTTTGCTAGCTCAATGCCAACAATGCTTTGTATGAAGAAGAAGAAGAAGAAGAAGAAGAAGAAGAAGAAGAAGAAGAAGAAGAAGAAGAAGAAGAAGAAGAAGAAGAAGAAGAAGAAGAAGAAGAAGAAGAAGGAGAAGGAGAAGGAGAAGGAGAAGGAGAAGGAGAAGGAGAAGGAGAAGGAGAAGGAGAAGGAGAAGGAGAAGGAGAAGGAGAAGGAGAAGGAGAAGGAGAAGGAGAAGGAGAAGGAGAAGGAGAAGGAGAAGGAGGAGAAGAAGGAGGAGAAGGAGGAGAAGGAGAAGGAGGAGTAGGAGGAGGAGGAGAAGGAGAAGGAGAAGGAGAAGAAGGAGAAGGAGAAGGAGAAGAAAAAGAAGAGGAAGAAGAAGAAGAGGAGGAGGAGGAGTTTGGATTTATATCCCATCCTCTCCTGTAAGGAGACTCAAGGTGGCTTACAAGCTGCTTTCCCTTCCTCTCCCCACAACAGACACCTTGTGAGGTAGGTGGGGCTGAGAGAGTTCCGAAGAGCTGTGACTAGCCCAAGGTCACCCAGCAGGAATGTAGGAGTGCGGAAACACATCTGGTTCACCAGATAAGCCTCTGCCAGGTGGAGGAGTGGGGAATCAAACCTGGTACTGACATATTGAGATCCTTCATGAACCACTGGAAGTTCAGATTAAAAAGAAAGCTACAAGGGTCAGTGCTATCAGTCACAGACCAGGAAAGGGATTTGGGTGTCTTAGTTGATAGTTCCATGGGAATGTCAACTCAATGCATGGCAGCTGTGAAAAAGGCAAACTCTATGCTGGGGATCATTAGGAAAGGAATTGATAATAAAACTGCAAAGATTGTCATGCCCTTATATAAAGCAGTGGTGCGACCGCACTTGGAGTACTATGTCCAGTTCTGGTCGCCGCATCTCAAAAAGGATATTGAGGAGATAGAAAAAGTGCAGAGAAGGGCAACAAGGATGACTGAGGGACTGGAGCACCTTCCCTATGAGGAGAGGCTGCAGCATTTGGGACTCTTTAGTTTGGAGAGGAGACGGCTGAGGGGGGATATGATTGAAGTCTATAAA
Organism: Sphaerodactylus townsendi; assembly: GCF_021028975.2. Taxonomy (NCBI): domain Eukaryota; kingdom Metazoa; phylum Chordata; class Lepidosauria; order Squamata; family Sphaerodactylidae; genus Sphaerodactylus; species Sphaerodactylus townsendi. The sequence continues at coordinate 11,279,722 of NC_059432.1, forward strand.
ATTATGCATGGGGTAGAAAATGTTGACAGAGAGAAATTTCTCTCTCTTTCTCACAATACTAGAACCAGGGGGCATTCATTGAAAATGCTGGGGGGAAGAATTAGGACTAATAAAAGGAAACACTTCTTCACGCAACGTGTGATTGGTGTTTGGAATATGCTGCCACAGGAGGTGGTGATGGCCACTAACCTGGATAGCTTTAAAAGGGGCTTGGACAGATTTATGGAAAAGAAGTCGATTTTGTCATTTCAGTCCAGAGGACGTGAGTAGCCCCAATTCAGCAGAAGAGTATTTACCTGACAATGACTCCCGGTCGGAGGTCAAAATTCTGGTGTACGATGTTCAGCAATTCATTCTCGGGTCTTACGCAGGTGCCATAGGTAAACAGTGAGACTGAGAGAGGCTCGGCGACGCCGATGGCATAGGAAACCTTTTTGTTTTTTTTAAAAAAGAAAAAGGCACAACATTTAGAGCCATTCACAAGTCTGTATGTCTTTACAGCGATGGCGCTCAATGACTTGGCGTGACCGAATCAGCTGGCGTGACCGAATCAGCTGACGCGCATGCCCCTTTCTGTTGGAATAGTACCAGAACTGGGGCACGTAGCCAAATATCTTGAACTATTAACTGAACCCCAACAGAGATGGATTACTACAAGGGCCAGATGCAATACTTTCCCATCGGCCATTACAAAGGGTCGCTACCTATCTATCCCTCTTTAGGATCGGGTCTGTCCACACTGTAAAAACCAAGTGGAGACTCTTGCTCACATTATTCTTGACTGTCCGAGATATGTGGGTATTAGGAATTTCTCTCCTGGGCGGATCTTAGACATATCTGAAAGAGACTCTGACAACTCTGTTGAGGAGCTTTTGTTAAATAACACAGTGGAAAAAGTAGCAAAATTTCTTTTACAAGTGACAGAATTTTCTAAGTAACGTCCAATGCTAGATATAGTTTATCTGTCTGTGTTTTGAATGTACTTTTGATTTGTACTTCAGAAATGTCTGTAACGTTCTGGAGCCTATTTTAATATGCCTAATAAAGGTTGTTGTATTGTATTGTATTGTACAAATGTGTTAAGTGCCAGCTACGTAGAAAGACAGGGCGAGGACTGTTTTAAAAGGAAAATAGGCAGACAGGAAGGTGAGTCATTTATCACGGGGAATATAATAAATCTAGGAACGAGTTAATTTTTCTGCCTATTGTAGAAATGAAAGTAATCCTATTGTTCCTCTAAACCTCACATAAGGGTTCCGTTGTTTGTAAACATTCCATATTTCTGGAGCTGTTTGATTATACAGTGTGGGAGGCAAGACAGGATCACTAATGTAAGTTCTTATGAGACTTCCATCTTTTTTAAAAAAGTTCCTAACATGCGACTGCAGAAATATGCAAAACAAAAAGTATGCCAAAATGATACAAGACAATAGTTTAAAACCCTGTATTTATTCTGTTGAGTCCTGTGTCCCCACAGCTCTATCTATATCTTCCTTTCTAAACTTGAGTATCATCAGTATTTTTGGAGGCCTGGAAAGCATGATGAAAACTATATTTCCAGATTAGCAATGCAGTAAAATAAAAGACCTGTGTGTTCAATTCATAGATATCACATGAGGCTATAGTTAAGGCAGGAAACCAAAATATGTGGATTGGAGATGGTCAATTTCCAGTTAACTGCTACACCACACTGGCTCCCAAGCTGCCTTACAATGTAAATAAAACAATTATTTGTTTAAAAAATGATATAAAATGTCTCAATTTAAAATCTCAATCAGGACTGCCAATAAATAAAAACTGAAGTAGTCAAATGTCGTCTTCAACTGCTTTCTGAAGATCAAAAGCGATGGGGTAGGTGCAGTGGTGGGATCCAAAAATTTTAGTAACAGGTTCCCATGGTGGTGGGATTCAAACAGTGGCGTAGCGCCAATAGGGCTAGGCGGGGCACGACGGGGGCGTGGCCGGCCATTCTGGAGGCGGGGCATTAATAATTTCTCTGTTACTGTAAAAAATTCTTACTGTAAAAAAAAAGTTCCTAATTTCCAGCTGGTATCTTTCTGTCCATAATTTAAACTCATCATAGCAAGTCCTATCGTCTACTGCCAACAGAAACAACTGCTTCTCCTCTAATTGACTGCCTGTCAAATACTTAATACTTTCAAATACTTCATTTTGTTTCTAGAAATCAAAAGAAGGATACTTTCCTTAAACAAGGAACTTTACCATATTTCTAAAACATGTTTTTAAAACAGCCCAACAGGGAGAATTATCCCGTTTTCTACCTTCGCTAACCAGCCACATAGGAAACAACAGGACTTTATGATTTTTGGACCTAATGGAATTTCTAACGGAAAAGCGGACCCAATTAGTAACCCCCTCTCGGCACACGCAAATAATGAGTAACCCACTCTCGGGAACTGGTGAGAACCTGCTGGATCCCACCTCTGGGTAGGTGCATCTCCCGGGGACGGGGGGAGGTTATTCCACCAAAGTGGGGTTGCCACCCATAAGGTGCTCTCTCATGTGCCCACCAGAAGAGCTTCTTTAGTTGGCGGGACAGTCAAGAGGGACTCTGTCTGAGATCTTAGCTCCCGGGCAGGAAAAACTAGAACTGGCAAAGAGTAAGGAAACGTGGCTGTTCATTTTGGCACACTCCACAGAGTCGACTCCCTGTTTATGGTTACAAGAGAACTTACCTGGACCAGAACCCGGCGGCACAGGCCTGCTTTCACCAAGGATTTGGCCACCCAGCGGGCCGCGTATGCCGCTGACCGATCCACCTTTGTGTAGTCTTTGCCTGAAAAAGCCCCACCTCCGTGAGCGCCCCATCCGCCATAAGTATCCACAATGATCTTCCGGCCGGTAACTCCAGCATCGCCCTGTGATGTCACAATAGCAAACATCACTCTTTGTGTTTTCATTGGATGTTACACTACAAAGAGCAGTAAGTGCCCTGCAAAGGTACAGAGGTACCAAAAACTTCCTTCCGTCAGTCAAGGGTACATCTTCAGTCTCACATTATGGCCCTTTCCGCAAAAGCCTTTGAAAACGTTTTGAGGTAAGAAATAAAAGGAGAGCTCCCCCTACTGGGTGGCTGCCCAATCTGCATGGCACCGACATAGTGTCTGCACAGCTTGCAGGGAACGTTACCCCAGGTTTGTTTGTTTGTTTGTTTGTTTGTTTATTGTTTAGTTTTATATACCACCCTATCCCCGAAGGGCTCTGGGCGATGTACAACAAAATCAAATCATAATACAACTAAACACAATCAAAACTAAACAATTAAATTTCAGTACAAATAAGTTACTAAATCCCCTTTTAAAAACAGTGGTTAGTACAAAATTTAAAATTGAAGTTGAAGGTTCAATTCGCAGCATCTTTAGTTTGAAGGGTGTGGCAATAGGTGATGTGAAATACCCTGGAGGACCACGGCCAGTGTGAGTAGACAATACTGACTTGTATTGTTGAAGGCTTTCACGGCCAAAATCACTAGGGTGTTGTGGGTTTTCCGGGTTGTATGGCCGTGTTCCAGTAGCATTTTTTCTTGATGTTTCACCAGCATCTGTGGCTGGCAGATCTTCTGAAGATGCCAGCCACAGATGTAGGCGAAATATCAGGAGAAACATCAGGAGAAAATGCTACTGGAACATGGCCATACAACCAGTGGTGGGATCCAAAAATTTTAGTAACAGGTTCCCATGGTGGTGGGATTCAAACTGTGGCGTAGCACCAATGGGCTGGGCGGGGAACGATGAGGGCGTGGCCAGGCATTCCAGGGTGGGGCATTCCTGGGCGGGGCTGTGGCAAAGACACTGCCACTGCACCGGTCCTTGGGCAGGAAACGGATGCACGCAGGCGCAGGCTGCCACGCACGCCGGTGCACCTCCTGCTAGACTGCTTCAAGTTCTGCGCGCTACTGCTGAGAGGAGGAGCGTAACTAAGGCAAAAATCATGTGGCAAAATCACCAATTAGTAACCCCCTCTCGGCACACACAAATAATTAGTAACCTACTCTCGGGAACCTGTGAGAACCTGCCGGATCCCACCTCTGCATACAACCCAGAAAACCCACAACATCCTAATACTGATTTGGTTGGATCTGGCTCAGGATCAGGCAGGTCCATACTTTCACACACCTGGGGGCCGCCAATGACGAACCGACCACTGGGCTGAAGATGGTAAATGGTGTCCGCATCCAAGTATTTGGCAGGAACCACAGACTTGATGATACGCTCCCGCAGAGCCTTGCGCATGGCCTCCAGAGAGATGGTTTCATCATGTTGCACAGAGATCACAATGGTGTGGACCCGAATAGGGATAACGGTGCTGTCTTTTTGGAGATACTGGACTGTGACCTAAGGACAGACAAAAGAAAACGATTAATGACCATGGGATAAGAAGGCAAGACGAGACTTTTTCCTTACTATCTACCAGAAGAGGAAGAGGAGTAATAGTTTGGATTTATACACCATCTTTCTCTCCTTTCAGAAGTCTCAAAATGGCTTACAAACTCCTTTCTCTTCCTCTTTCCACAACAGGCACCTTGTGAGGTAAAAGGGGGTCAAGAGTGTTCGGAGAGAACTGTGACTAGCCCAAGATCACCCTGCTGGCTTGACCCTGGGAAACAAATCCAGTTCACCAGATAAAAGTTGGCCGCTCATGTGGAGGAGTGGAGAATCAAGTCTGGTCCTCCAGATTAGAGTCCACCAGTGGCGTAGTGGCTAAGAGCAGTGGCTAAAAGCAGGTGCACTCTGATCTGGAGGAACCGGGTTTGATTCCCAGCTCTGCCGCTTGAGTTGTGGAGGCTTATCTGTGGAATTCAGATTAGCCTGTGCACTCCCACACACGCCAGCTGGGTGACCTTGGGCTAGTCACAGCTTCTCGGAGCTCTCTCAGCCCCACCTACCTCACAGGGTGTTTGTTGTGAGGGGGGAAGGGCAAGGAGATTGTCAGCCCCTTTGAGTCTCCTGCAGGAGAGAAAGGGGGGATATAAATCCAAACTCTTCTTCTTCTTAACGACTACGCTACACTGGCTCTCTTTTTGTTTTTGTGAAGGAGCAGGGAAACAATTCCAATTCACCAGATAAGAGTTTGTCACTTGGTTATATTGTTTCAATTGCTTGCTGGTATTGTTTTTATTGTGAGCTATTTGGTGAGGTTGTTGTTGTTGTTGTTGTTGTTGTTGTTATTATTATTATTACTATTATTATTATTATTATTATTTATTGGGTTTATAGACCGCCCTCCCCCGAAGGGTTCTTAACAATAATATCCACACAATTACTACATTGATACATCACAGTGTCCTGGGCCTCTGGGTGAGGCTCGAGTTGTAATAAAAGGCTAAAGGCTGAGCCCTCCAGGGGAGGGCGGTATATAAGCCTAATAAATGAATGAATGAATGAATGAATGAATGAATGAATGAATGAATGAATGAATGAATGAAAGCTAAAGAATTGGCAGCTGTAATAGTAAACACAATTTAATCATAATAACAACAACAACAACAACGACTGCGCGAATGCTACGCCGATACATTACAATGTCCTGGGCCTCTGGGTGAAGCTTGAATTGTAAAGAAAGGCCCACAATCAGCTAAAGAACTGGTAGCTGTGCTAGTAAACACAATAGGCACATATTTCACTGGACATCACAGTGATCAAGGACAAGAAAGTGACCATCATCAGCATAGCAATACCTGGTGACAGTAGGGTCGTTTAAATAAAGCATGAGAAGGTCACTAAATACCACAACTTGAAAATATAGATTCAGCGACTATGGCACAAACCAGCTGAGGTCATGCAAGTGGTAATTGGCACTCTGGCGCCATTCTGAAAACACTTAGGGCGGCACTTGAAACATCTTCAAATCGACAAAATCAACATCTGTCAGATTCAGAAGGCAGCCCTGCTGGGATCCGCACAAATACTACACCGACACATTACAGTGTCCTAGGCCTTTGGGTGGGGTTCAAATTGTAATGAAAGGCCAGCAACCAGCTGAAGAACTGGCAGCTGTGATGGTAATCAAAATTAAATAATAATAATAATAATGATGATGATGATGATGATGATGATGATGATGATGATGATGATGATGATGATGATGATGATGATGATGATGATGATGATGATGATGAAGGCCAACAACCAGCTAAAGATCTGGCAGCTGTGAAATCTACAATACTAATACTAATACTAATAACAACAACAACAACAACAACAACAACAACAATATAACACTAGCTTAACTAATAAGGGGTTGGCAAAAGAATCTTTATGAAAGTTACAGGGTGTCTTTTTGTTTCTAAATTTCTCTGACCTTGATGGCCCAGGCTAGCCCGATCTCATCAGATCGGGGAAACTAAGCAGGTTTGGCCGCAGTGAGCATTTGGATGGGAGACCATCAGCAAAGTCAAGGGTTGCTAAGCAGAGGCAGGCAACGGCTGACCACCTCTGTCTGTCTCTCGCCTGGAATGCCCATGGATCCATTGTGACTCAGCAGCACATTCTTCTTTATATCCTGATCTGGATGGCTCAGGTTAGCCTGACATTGTCTGATCTTGGAAGCTAAGCTGGGAAGTCCCTGGTTAATATTTGGATGGAGAGACCAGCAGGGAAGTCCAGGTTCACTACACAGAGGCAGGTAATGGCAAATCAGCTCTAATAGTTTCTTGCCTTGGAAACCCTACGGCTTGGGTGGCCAACCTATGGTGCTCCAGATGTTCATGGACTACAATTCCCATCAGCCCCTGTCAGCATGTCCAATTGGTTAATGGACATCTGGAGCACCATAGGTTGGCCACGCCTACCCTACGGGGTCATCATGAGTTACCTGAGACTTAATGGCACTTTCTGCCACCAGCATCATTTCTAAATTATAGGCATCAGGTTTGGATTCCTCCAAGACTCAGGAATAAGAGACTTGTTCTGACCACTCATCTCACAATTTTTTTGAAAAGAGGGTTTTGTTTTTACACAGACATTTTTGGCCAAGAAATTCACCATTAGTCAACTGACCAGTGTCGCAGTTATCCCGATGTAGAGCTCTAATTTCTCCACCCCTGCTGGTGACTCCCCACTTTCCCCACAATTAGGGTCCAACTCCAAACTGACCTGGGTTTTGGAGTCGGGTCTGAGCCACGGGAGTTCCCCATTGCGCCTCAGCTCGGCCAGTTTGGCATTCAGTTTGTGAGCCAATACAATGGTCAGCGGCATGCACTCTTCTGTTTCATCCGTCGCGTAGCCAAACATCAGTCCCTGCAGTGGGAAGGAAAGGATTGACGTTCATAGCATAGAGGCCTTTCTGTTCTCCATTCTCTTCCACAGGCATAGACAGCTTTAAAGGGGGATTAGACAGATTTGTGGAGGACAGGTCTACCAGTGGCTAACAGCCATGGTGGCTAAAGCTAGAAGTAAACCTCTGAATATCAGCGGCATGAGGCAATATCAGAAGAAGCCTTTGGACTCCATGCCCCGTTGTTGACCCTCCAGAAAAACTGGTTGGCCACTGTGCGAGGCAGGATACTGGAGTAGGTCTGATCCAGTAGGCCTCTTCTGATGTTCTAATGAAGGCCTCAGCATCGATGCCCCATTGTTGACCCTCCAGAAAAACTGGTTGGCCACTGTGCGAGGCAGGATACTGGGCTAGGTCTGATCCGGTAGGGCTCTTCTGATGTTCTAATGAAGGCCTCAGCATCGATGCCCTGTTGTTGGTCCTCCAGAACTAGTTGGCCACTGTGTGAATTAAGTACCTAAAAGGTCAAGAAATTGTTTAAAAGACCACAAAAATGAAACTACTAAATATCGAAAACACAGATATATTTAGTGGGCAGGAGAAGGACACACAGGTAAGTGGGAGGCAGGCAGGTAGGTATGAGTGAAGGACAGCATGTGTGGAAATCTGTTGGGGGTAGAGGAGAGGAGAGAATTATGGGAACTATTTCCCCGGGCTCCTCAAAGCCTAGAACAGGCCTTGACAAAAGCCCCCCCCCCGCCCCTCCCATAACCTGCACCTGCACATTTCTATGGGTGTGGGGTAGGAGAGAGCAGATGCATTATTCTGCTGCATGATCCGGTATCCACTGCTATGGACACCTTTGGAGTTTTGATGCAGTGTGATGGGTGTGATTGAAATATGGTCACCATGGAAGGCGGAGCCAGCCACAGAAATGGCCACTGCAGGAGGTGGAGCTATAAGCAGAGAAAGTGCAAAGGATAAAAGCAGTGATTTTTAAAAAATACACTGGGAAACAGGAGCATGAGAGAGGTTTGAGAGCTGCCGCCAAAACAATTCTATTTTAAATTGCCCAGCCAACCTGATCTCCAGGGGCCAAGCAGCAGTGGGCAAGAGCCACACTTAGCCCCACCCACTTTCTAAAAATGCTTGAGAGGGTACCATAGCACCTATAGGCATCATGTTAGAATCATAGAATCATAGAAGAAAAAGAAGAAGAAGAAGAAGAAGAAGAAGAAGAAGAAGAAGAAGAAGAAGAAGAAGAAGAAAGAAAGAAAGAAAGAAGAAGAGAAGAGAAAGAAGAAGAGAAAGAAAGAAGAAGACGAAGACAAGACTAAGAAGAAGAAGACCTAAGAAGACCTTAAGAAGACGAAGAAGACGAAGAAGACGAAGAAGAGGAGGAGGAGGAGGAGGAGGAGGAGTTTGGATTTATATCCCCCCTTTCTCTCCTGCAGGAGACTCAAAGGGGCTTACAATCTCCCTGCCCTTCCCCCCTCACAACAAACACCCTGTGAGGTAGGTGGGGCTGAGAGAGCTCCGAGAAGCTGTGACTAGCCCAAGGTCACCCAGCTGGCATGTGTGGGAGTGTACAGGCTAATCTCAACTCCCCAGATAAGCCTCCACAGCTCAGGTGGCAGAGCTAGGAATCAAACCCGGTTCTTCCAGATTAGATACACCAGCTCTTAACCTCCTATGCCCCTGCTGCTCCTAGAATCATAGAGTTGGAAGAGACCGCAAGGGCCATCAAGTCCAATCCCCTGAAATGCAGGAACACACAATCAAAGCGCTCCCGAAATATGCTGACCCAGCCTTTGTTTAAAAACCTCCAAAGAAGGAGACTCCACCACTCTCTCCGAGGCAGTGAATTCCACTGTCAAACAGCCCTGACGGTCAGGAAGTTCTTCCTAATGTTTAGGTGGAATCTCTTTTTCCTTCACCTTGAATCCATTACTCCGTGTCCCAGACTCTGAGGCTTAAAGACCCCTGAAAAACCAGTACAATGAAGACAGAATGTATTTTAAATTCTGGAGCCCTTAAAATGGTGAGGGTTTTTTGTTTTTACCTGGTCCCCAGCTCCCACTTCTTCTTCGGCCCTGTGCAGGTGAACGCCCTGAGCAATATCGGGGGATTGTTGTTCCAGTGCCACAAGAACGTTACAGGTCTTGTAGTCGAACCCTGTGGAATGGAGTTCCAAATCGTGAACGGCCTTGAGCTTATTTCCCCTTCAAATCACAATTTGCAAGACAACGGGGGACCGCTTTTATGGGATCCCCAGGATCCCAAGTCTATACAATTATGCATGGGATAGAAAACGTTGACAGAAATTTTTCTCTCTTTCTCACAATACTAGAACCAGGAGGCATCCATTGAAAATGCTGGGGGGAAGAATTAGGACTAATGAAAGGAAACACTTCTGCACGCAAGGTGTGATTGGTGTTTGGAATATGCTGCCACAGGAGGTGGTGATGGCCACTAACCTGGATAGCTTTGAAAGGGGCTTGGACAGATTTATGGAGGAGAAGTCGATGTATGGCTCCCAATCTTGATCCTCCTTGATCTCAGATTGCAAATGCCTCAGCAGACCAGGTGCTCGGGAGCAAAAGCCGCAGAAGGCCATTGCTCTCACATCCTGCAGGTGAGCTCCCAAAGGCACCTGGTGGGCCACTGCAAGTAGCAGAGAGCTGGACTAGATGGGCTCTGGTCTGATCCAGCTGGCTTGTTCTTATGTTCTTATGTTCTTACTTCTCCGGACCAGGGTTTTTGCATCTGAGTTCTTCTAGAGAAGATGTAAGAGGCCAGGAAAGGATAACAAAAGCACACTCCTCTTTCTAGGACAAGTGAAAAGTTGTGGGATTTCAGTCCACATGAGAAGAGAACTACGTATCAGGGTCACAGGGGGAGTGGAATATTTCCCAAGGGAGATGAAAACCAGTGGCGTTCCTGCCTAGGGACATGGGGTACCCTATGTCCCCGGGCGCCCCTCATTTGGTCACGTGGGGGGGCGCCAACATTTCAGGGACGTTTGTGGTTTTTTAAAAATTTTAAGTGTTTTTTCATGTTCCGGCCTGCAGGGGGCGCATTTTTAAGGCTAGCAACACCAAAATTTCAGGGTACCATCCAGAGACTGTCCTGATGATACCACCCATATTTGGAGATGTTTGGTTTAGGGGCAGCAAAGTTATAGACCCCCAAATGGAATGCCCCCATCCCCATCCCCCCCCCCCATTGTTTTCTTTAACAATGGGAGCTAACCTGAGATGGGGCTACCCATTTGAGGGACCATAACTTTGGTCCCCCTGAACATGTAACTTCACCTCAAACCTGGGTGACATCATAAGAATAGTTAACAGATGATAATTCCTGAGAATTTTGGTGTCACTTAGCTTTTAAAAAATACACACCTCTCCAGGCACCCCAAGAAATGTGCCCAAGATTCTTTTTGTTTTGGCAGTGACTTTGGCTCCATTGTAGCCAATGGGGAATTTCTGATGTGTATGGGCAGGCTGCACATTTTTTTTTAAGAACAGAGGCACCTAGACTTTCAGGGTGGCTCCAGGAGGGCAACTTCTGGCAATAGCATCCAGGTTTGGAGGCCTTTGCTTCTGGGGGGTTCAATTTGATGGGCCAGCTCCCAAAAGCGCTTATTTTGTTTCCCCGCATCTCCTGCACACATGAAAAGCCTGTAACCCGAGTTCTCTCAGAACTCTCTCTCAACTCCTGCTCCCCCCCCCCATTCCAGAAGCAAAAGCTCACCAAGCTTGGATGCTATTACCAGGAGACCCTCCCGGAGCCACCTGCAAAGTCTGGAGCCTCTATCTTCAAAAAAAATGTGCAGCCTGCCTCAGAAATTCCTCATTAGCTAGCTACAATGGAGCAAAGTCACTGCAAAAAACAAAGAATCTTGGGCAACTTTCTTTGGGTTGCCTGGAAGGGGTGTATTTTAAAGCTAGTGACACCTCAAAATTTCCACGGGGGTATCATCTGTTAACTATGTCTTATGATGCTACCCAAGTTTTTTTGGTGAAGTCATGTTCAGGGTATCCAGCATGGTCCTCAAACGGGTCCCTCAAGCCCCATCTCAGGTTAGCTCCCATTGAAAACACTAATGGGGATGGGGCATTCCATTTGGGTAATGGCTGTGAACTTTTTTCTGCCCCTGAACCAAAACATCGACGCCAAACTCAGGTGGTGGTATCATCAGAGCAGTCTCTAGATGATGCCCTTGAAATCATGGTGCCAAGCTAGCTTTAAAAATGTAACTCCCTGCAGGCTCTAAAACACCAAAAATACCCCCCCCCCCCAACCCAAAAACCTTTGCATTCTCAAGCATTTGTTCATATTTGCTAGGACGGGACCGGACAATTTTTGTCCTGAATGTGCCTAACAATTTGCCCAGATTCCAGCCGAATCTGCTATTTGTTTCATCTGAATCTCCAACCCTCAAAAGTGATGCTGTTTCAGGGTGGGGAGAATCCACCTTTTTACATCACTTTCAATTTTGTTTTAACCGGGACCCCAGATTCTCCCTTTAAGGTAGGCTCAAGAAGAATCTGAGCTCCCTAGTTTAAACACCATTGAAAGTGATGCTGTTTGGGGGTGGATTCCACTGGAGGTGTTTTGTGAGAGATGATGCTGACATTTGTTTGGTAAATGTTTTGCTGGGTGATTTGTGAGAGATTTACATGCTTAATACCCACTTGCACTGGCTTGGAGTTGTTTTCTCAAAGCTTTCAACAACTCACCTCATAGGGTTGTTGTGATTAGGAAATTAGGAAAAGAGTTGGTGGGGAGAGAGCCATGTAAGTTTTGATGGGAGTGGGAGGTGTTTTGTGAGCTGGTACAAAAAATCATTGTTTGGTCATGATGGGGGGGGGTGGCAGCCCATACGCCGGGCAGGGAGGGGGGCGCCAAACTCAGGTTTTGTCCCCGGGCGCCAGTTTGCCTAGGTACGCCCCTGATGAAAACCATGTACCTTGAGCAGACAAAAAGCTTAAAAATCATTTGTGTAACAAACTGAGAGTGAGTTGCATGGAGTGAAAATGGTCTGAGACAACAGGAATGTATGTGAGTTTATGTCACTCCCTCTACACAGTGTTCTAAAGTAAAAATTAGACCAACTCACACTTTGTATCTCTGGCCCTCTGAAGTTGTGCTAAACCTAAAATACACATTACTTTCAAATGGATTTTCACATCTTTTAAGTATGTGTGTGGAAGGGTTGCCAATTTGTGGCACAGCAGTTAGTGGGCGGGTCTAGGGTGTGTGGAAGATACAGTTTTAGATCCCCAACTCTGCCATGAAGCTCGCTGGGTGTCCTTGGCCTATTTACTTGCTCAGCTTAACCTACCTCACAACATTGTTGTGAAGGTAAAATGGGGTGAATCATGTAATTCCTTGGAAGAAGGAAGGAATGAAAATGAATTGGACTGATTGTTCCACGCAAAGGAGAGACCAAGCGGGGAAACCAGAGGAAAAAGGGGGATTCTAGAGAACATAATAGATGGCTTTAAAATGGGGTTAACAGATTCATGGAGGAGAGGTTGTCTGTCAGTGGGTGTTTCCCCACTTACCTGGGTGAGTGGTTGCTGCGCGCTACTCCCAGTGTGCGTCATTTCTGGCGTGCTCCCGGACTTTCCCACGAGCGCCGGGTCATCGTGCTACCGCTTGAGGAGCACAGAATGACGACGCTGAGGGGGGCGCTGACAGGGGAAGGCCACGGGCTGCATTGTCGCCGCCTCTGTAGTGGGAGGCCGTAGACCCGCGCTACTTGCGGACAGTAGCGTGCAGCAGCAGGTAAGTGGGGAAACGACCGGTGACTACTAGCCGTTGTGACTAAAGGGAACCTCCTCCTCGTTCAGAGGCAATCAACCTCCAAATCCCAGTGCCAGGAGGCAACATCAGGAAAAGCCCCTCCACAGAGGCAAATAATGGGCTGGCTCAACCATGTCTGGCTGAGGAGAGCTGGGCCACTTTGAAGCAGGTTTCCACCCACCTTTTGCGGAATCATCGTAGCCGATGTGACTTATCGTGTCTCGCACAACTCGCTGATAATCCACCACAGCGCGGGAGGTGATTTCTCCACAGAGTAGCACCATTCCTGTTTTGCACACGGTCTCTAAATGAAAAGAAGCGGGGAACTTATTAGCCTGACTGAAGGATTCCCTAAAAATAAGCCCGTCTCATTGTTCCCGGATACCCGTCGCTCACAAGCGCTGCTTTAAATCCCCGACAGCCCTTTCACTTTGTACGTGAAACATGTTGAGGTAACATTTTATTTCCTCTTCTTTCATCCAACTGGCAATGTACAGGTCTCCCAGAGCTAATTCTGAAGTGGGATTCCAAGTCTGAAGATAACTAAATCTGCAGACAGGGAGCACACTCACCCCTAGATCTGCAGGAAAAAAATGAACTTAAAAACGGGTTCTTAATCCACCATTCATGGCTGCCTTCAACACCCACCAACCCAGTTGGGGATGGGGAGTACAGCCATTGTATTGTTGCTTCGGCAGAGCCCAGGAGTCACTCTGGGCCAGAGGTGGGATCCAGCAGGTTCTCACCAGTTCCCAAGAGTGGGTTACTAATTCTTTGTGTGTGCCAAGAGGGGGTTACTAATTGGGTCTGCTTTTCCATTAGAAGTTCCATTAGGTCCAAAACTCAAAAAGCCCTGTTGTTTCTTATGTGGCTGGTTAGCGAAGGTAGAAAACGGGATCATTCTCCCTGTTGGGCTGTTTCAAAAACATGTTTTAGAAATATGGTAAAGTTCCTTGTTTAAGGAAAGTATCCTTCTTTTGATTTCTAGAAACAAAATTAAGTATTTGAAAGTATTAAGTATTTGACAGGCAGTCAGTTAGAGGAGAAGTAGTTGTTTCTGTTGGCAGTAGACGATAGGACTTGCTATGATGAGTTTAAATTATGGACAGAAAGATACCAGCGGGAAATTAGGAACTTTTTTTTTACAGTAACAGAGAAATTATTAATGCCAAGCCCCCGGAATGCCCGGCCACGCCCCCGTTGTGCCCCGCCCTGCCCCATTGGCTCTACGCCACTGTTTGAATCCCACCACTATGGGAACCTGTTATTAAAAGTTTTGGATCCCACCACTGCTCTGAGCCCATCTGCGGCAGCGTCCAGGACTTGCTGGCAGACTGGTCCGGATGCAGACAGGTTGGAAGGTCAGCAGGAGTGGTGGGGGGATGGGATTCTTTCCAACATTATTCAGCTCATAGAGGGTCCTTTTAAGTTCTACGGCACGGTGTAAATAAGGTGCCACAAGACATGGTTGGGAGATGTGTGAACCTTTCCCCTCACTCTCTAGATTCCTGCCAAGAATCTCAGCAGTAGACGCCTCCCTTCCAGACGTCACAATGATAGAGATTTTGCTAGGAAGTGCAAATGGCAGAATGGCTCTCGGCTGAGACGAAAAGGGGTGGATTTCTTACCACAAGCCACCTTGGCATTCGGATCTTGGCTCAGATGGGCATCGAGCACCGCATCGCTGATCTGATCGCATATCTTGTCTGAAAGAGACGACCGTGGAAACCAATGTTAGCATGTGGCACACGACCATGAAAAGGGAAAGCTGGCGTGTTTATACTTTTGAGGACATGGAAATCGATGGTCCCTCAGAAGAAGCAAGGGACCCAATGCCAAAGAGAAGCCGGACCCCAGAAAGCGAGAAAGCAAAGTCTGAATTGAATGGAAGGTTAATTGCAAGGTTTTTTAACAAGGCAACTGTGCGTGGACATCTTTTTAGATAGTTAGAAACCCCTTACAGATGCTTATCCGTAGAATTGCCACCATCGTGGCTGTATTTTTATGTCTTTTATGTTTGAGGGTTGCAATTCCTTTATATATATAGTTGCTTAAAAATAATTACTAATAATTACTACTAATAATAAAAATAATTAAAAATAATTACTAAAATAATTACTACTAATAAATAATTTCTAACTACCGTATATACTCGCGTATAAGTCGACCCGCATATAAGTCGAGGCACCTAATTTTACCACAAAAACTGGGAAAACTTATTGACTCACGTATAAGTCGAGGGTGGGAAATGCAGCTGCTGGTAAATTTCAAAAATAAAAATAGATGCCAATAAAATTACATCAATTGAGGCATCAGTAGGCTAAAATGTTTTGAATATTTATTTCAAAGAAAAAAAAACAGTAAACTGGCTCCTGTAGAGGTGGAAAAAGAGGGTCCAACAAGAAACGTAATATGGTCTCTGAACAATAACTTTAAAAGTACAAAAAACCTTTAGCTCAAATCCTTGCAGCAAACTTCAAGCTTAAAACACAAGAGTTAAAATCCTCCAAAACTGGATTCCTCATCATCATCTGTATGTCCAAATGTAACCCAACTTAGATTTTAAGAGGGATACATTATCAGAAATGGAAAATCTACAATTAGCTTCCTCATTGTAAACACAATGGGGATGGGGCATCCCCTTTGGGGGTCAATAACTTGCTGGATCCCCTGGCCCAAACTTCCGCCAGACCTGGCTGGTATCATAAAGAGATTCCTCCTGATGAGGACCAGCCAGGTTTAGGGGAAGACTTGGGTTCTAGAGGGTCCAAAGTTATGGACCCTCAAAAGGTCCCCATCTACTAATAGCTCCCATTGAAAACAATGGGGAATGGGCGCACCTCATTTGGGGGTCCATAACTTTGGACCCCCTGAACCAAACTTTACCAAACTTGGCTGGTATCATCAGGAGTGTCTTCTGAGGGTACTCTGAAATTTTGGTGCCGCCAGCATAAAAACTGCGCCCCCCTGCTGGCCGGCAAAGTAAAACACACACAAAAATTTAATGACCCGCATATAAGTCGAGGGAAGCTTTTTCAGCATTAAAAATGTGCTGAAAAATTCGACTTATACATGAGTATATACGGTATCTAAAAAGATGTCCACACACAGTTGCTTTGTTTATATACATAATATATGCTCCTCCACTGAAACTCCAATGAGGGGTCTGCCTGCTGCGTGTCGCACCAGCTTTAACTTCAGGATCAGACTCAAGGGTAGGCCCGCGTAGAGCGAGTTACAGTAATGAAAACCTAAACCAGCAGCTGAGGCTCTTGGAAATACCAGCCATTCACAAAGATGCTTGGCACCCTCCCCTTGGATCAGAGCCCTCTCCAAACACATGTGCGTGTACCCATGCTGCAGATGGTGTTACTCAAGATGATTGACCAATATTAACCACCTGACCCATGACTTCTCATCTGACTCTACGGTCAGAAATAGGAAATGCTCCTAGAAGCTACCCTTCTCCTGGGCTTCTGTTTCCCACCTGCTATGTACCACACTGGAGTGTCTACGTAATCCCCTACGTGACAACTCTGGTTCAACTCAAGTTAGTTTAACACTTGATCCCTCCAGCAAAGTTGAGCTTTGTAATGTGTTTTTTTTTCTTGTGCTGCAAATGGCCAAATGCGACTGAGCTTTCTGGCCAATGCCGTCACAGACCAATTAAAGCATAAAAGGTGTGAAATTATCCTGAGCTATTTCTTGCCATGTACTATACGGTGACCAGATGTCCCACTTTTGGAGGGACAGTCACGCTTTTGAGCAATTTGTCCCGCGGGGTTTTTTAATTTTCCCGATTTTTTTTGACTGCCTGGGCTTCCTCCCTTCCAATCCTGTCACAGAGCGGGAAACAGGGGAGTGGCCCAGAAGGCAGCGCAGCCTCCTCACGACGTACGCAGGAGCGACTGCCTTGGGGCGCTTCCCTGTTTCCCCGCCCCTGTCACCGAGCGCCAATAAAAGGCAGTGCGCCTCCCGCGGCTGTGTACTGCCTCGTCCCACGTTACAAAGGTGAAAATCTGGTCACCTTAATGTACTATCATGTACTGCCGGTCTTAGAAGAATGATTTGTTAGGTCTGTAATTCCTGCGCCTGTCAAAGTTCATGGATTCATAATTTATCAGTTCTCTGCCAGCATGGCCAATTGGCCATGCTGGCAGGGGCTGATGGGATTTGTAGTCCATGAACATCTGGAGAGCCGCAGGTTGCAGACCCCTGCACTAGATGCCAATTTGCTACTGAGCCCAATTCAAGGTTTTATCTTTGATTTATAAAGCCCTAAATGGCTTGCGTCCCAAATATCTAAAGGAACACCTTCTCCCATATCAACCAGCCCATGTCCTAAGATTAGCCCACGAAGCCCATCTGCTGGCTGCCACCACCTTCAGTGGTAAAAAAGGTGGAGACTCAAGGTAGGGCTTTTCCAGTGGAAGTCCAGTGGCTGTGAAATGATCTTCCCACCGATGTGGGTCAAGCATCTTCTCTACATGTATCTAGAAAACTAGTAAAGACGCACCTAATTTCCCTGGCCTTTTGCTGAAGAGATGGTTTCTCCCTTCTGGTGATATGAATTTCCAAATAAGTTGTATGAACGTTTAAATGGGGGTTTTTTTAAATAATTTTAATAAGTTTCATGAATTTTGATAGGTTGTAATAAGTTTTATGGATTTTAAAAGAGTTTTATTGTTATGTCATTGTACATTCCAATTGTTATACATTGTAAACATTAGGAAGAACTTCCTGACGGTAAGGGCTGTTCGACAGTGGAATACGCTACGCTACCTCGGAGGGTGGTGGAGTCGCCTTCTTTGGAGGTTTTTAAACAGAGGCTGGATGGCCATCTGTCGAGAGTGGTTCAGTTGTGTATTCCTGCATGGCAGGGGGTTGGACTCGATGGCCCTTGTGGTCTCTTCCAACTCTATGGTTGATTCCCCACTGAGGACTAGATGCGTGCTCATCACACAAAATATCCAGGTTTCCAGCAGAACTCTCCACTGCACCAGTGCCGAACATGCTTTCATCCCGTTTCTGGCACACACACACACACACACCCCTCAGCACATGTTATTTTAGAACCTGGAAGAAAGTAGATCTTTTCAAAAACGCATGGGCAATCTGGAGTGATGGGGAAGTTGTGGGGGTGAATCCGGATTCGTTTTTCCTGCTGCTGGTAGTGATGTGGAGCCTCCCATCCAATGAGAACGTAGTGAATCCAATGCAGAGAAGAGCCCTCACACTTGCTCGCTTCAATGTTTTCCCCTCCGCTTTATTGCGTGGCAGATTTAACAACTTGGAAATGAGCGAAAGGGTATGCTCTTGTGGTGAACAGCAAATTGAAACATTGGCACATCAACTGCTTTGCTGCCCTAAATTTGCTAATATCAGATCAAAATATTCCCATATTCTTTCCAGGATACCTAGTGAAATGGGAGAATCAGGTAGACTTCCTTTCCTTCTGGACAATTCTGACAATGAAACTTGTGAATTGGTAGCACGATTTTTACTGGAGGTGATGCACAATCAATAATTTATATTCTATCTTAAACCTATGCCAAATAAAGGCTTATTATTATTATTATTTCGCAGACTGGAGATCCATGTGGCTATGAAGCAACATGGGGCTGGTTTTGACTGATTGACTGAGTAGAAGGCAATACAAAGTTGTGCTACACGTCGTATCCACATGGATCCGTCTACATGGAGGTGCTCAGAAACAGGGCTTTGCTTTAATCGCCTGTTTCTTCGACTCCAGGTAGAGTCGTTCTGCGCATGCTCGCGCAGACGTGGATCCCCAAGGTTAAAAATAAAAAAATCCTGCCCCAACACAATGCAGCAGCCAATCAGGATAGCCCCTGAGCGGATCGCGTGTTCAAACCGCCTCAGTGGGGAATCCTTCATTGCTGCTGCGTTTCTGGGAACAAGGATCATTTGTGGGGAAGAAGCTGTAGTGGGGACGCTGAAGCCGTGCTCAAAAGGTCCTGGTTTTTCCCCAAACCGGTTAGTATCTACATTCATTTTTCCAGTGGGGAATCGACCAATGATTCTATGAACTCATCAGTTGTTTTTATCACGCATGTGATCTTGTTCAACAGGGAAATGACTGGCATCTCTGCTGAAATTCAGATGAAGATGAAGATCTTGAGGAGGAGGAGGAGGAGGAGGAGGAAGAGGAAGAGGAGGAGGAGATAACGATTTAAATGGAATTGTGCTAGATATTAAAACACACCAACTTGGCATCGTCAAAGCAAAAGGGGAGGGTACTGAACCGTCACTTATGGGAACTAACTTGTCTGAACTAGAATGTCTGCCCAAAACTTGTGTGCTTTTCCCAGCAGTTGCGCAACTGGGATATGTGTGAGTCAGATTCTCACACAAACCCTTCCAACTCTGAACTGTCAAAGGACTACACTATGCATGTTGGCTACTGGATGGGGGAACAAATTAATATAACCGCAAAAGCAAATGCGGATAATACGATTCTCGTGCCACACAATTATAGGTAACGAACATGGAGCCCAGATCCAACTGATGGAGGGTTTCACAAAAATGACCTATTGAGTTGTTTTGTTGTGATCCAGAAGCCTGACAACACAAATTGAGACAGGGCCGCCATGATATACAGGTAGCTAAAAGTGCCAGGTGAGGATCTGCGAAATGCAAGTTTATATCCCTGCTCTGCTTTGTGACTTTAGATCAGAGGGGAGAATGATGTGATCTGTTTTGGGTTTTCCCAACGGCCAGAAAAATAGAATAAATGTCTAAATAAACAGAGCTGGTTTCACTGGGCTGAGAGTAACTGGGGATAATTGTGTTGTAAATTGGGCTAAAGTGTGTTCGAGGCAGCATTATTCACACTGGGGTTTTATAATATAAGAACATTTTTATAATGTTCTTATATCCAACAGCAGGTTTAAATATTCCAACAGCAGGTTTAAATATTCCCCAATAGGGAAAAAGATCCTTGCACAGACTAAGGTCGTTTCCCCACTTACCTGCTGCTGCGCGCTACTCTCCCCAAGTAGAGTGGGGTCCCCCGGCACTCCCCACTACAGGGACGGCGACAACGCAGCCGCCCCGATGCTGCCGCTGTCACGCCCCCTCAGCGTGTGTCATTCCTGGCGCCCCTCGAAACGAGCACGGGGTCGTGGGGAAACCCGGGAGCGTGCCAGAAATGACGCGGGCTGGGAGTTGCGCGCAGCAACTTTGGGGCGAGGTAAGTAAGGAAACGCCCCCAAATAGCTCATTTGAGAAAAAGGGCAGGATAAAAACGTGCCACATAAATCCCACGCCACTTTCAGCCTGCCGTGGTACAGTCCAGAACTAGCTTTGCCACTCGTGTGAACTGGCCCCGAATTTGTGGTTGAAATACGTAAATTGTAAACTGGACAGTCCAGAGGGATGACTGTCCTTAGCTGTGACATCCTGATGGCTCACCATAGATTAAAAAGATTCTGGAGAAATGAAAAATGCAACTGCATGTTCCTTCTGCTTAGTGTACTGCAGAAACATAGAAATCAGCAACTGGATGTCTCTTGGACCAAATCTGGTCCCTCAAGCAACGGAGATACATGGGAGACGGGGTGGACCCAGCAATGCTTCTTGCTGGCAGTCTAGTTTAAAGCATAGGGTTACTCATATCAAGGACGTAGGTAAGGGGAGGGTTTCTCGGGTTTATTACAAGTCCGAACCTCCACCCCCCGTTTGTGGGGGGTTTTGTGTTTTTTGTGTTTTTTCAGTTTTTTGCCTGCAGGAGGCACAGTTTTTAGGCTAGCAGCACCAAACTGTCAGGGATTTGTTGGGAGACTCACCTGATGGTACCACCTAGGTTTGGTGAGGTTTGGTTCAGGGGGTCCAAAGTTATGGACTTCCAATGGGAGCTAATAGATGACGGGGGCTACACCTTTGAAAGTCCACAACTTTGGACCCCCTGAACCAAACTTCACCAAACCTGGGTGGTATCATCAGGAGAGTCTTTTAAAGATGCCCTGAAAGTTTGGTGCTGCTAGCTGAACAATTGCACCCCTGACAGCAGGCACCCTCCCAAATTTCCCCAGATTCTCCTTTTAAATCCACCTTAAAGGGAGAATCTTGATGTCCCCAGTTTAAACATTGAAAGTGATGCTGTTTCAGAGTGGGGGATAATCCACCCCAAAGCAGCATCACTTTCAATTTTGTTTTAACTGGAGACCCCAGATTTCTCCCTTTAAGGTTGATTTAAAAGGGAAATCTGGGCTGCCTAGTTTAAACACCATTGAAAGTGATGCTGTTTGGGGTGGATTCCAGCATCACAGCAGCCGCCCATGGCGGGGGGGGCACAAAATTCAGATTCTGCACCGGGCTCCATTTTCCTTAGCTACATCTCTGCCCGGAGGGGAGGGCAGAAGAGACTGCCAGCTAGAAGCCCAGCCGGTGAGGCTGACGGCGGGGCTTGGGGAGGTGTGACCACGCCCCCGGGGTGGGTGGGGCCCCACCTCCTGAACCCCCCCATAAAAATCTATACCTACGTCATGGCTCATAACCCTTCTGTTAAACCAGTTGCTAAACTGGGGGAAGCATGGAGGAATTGGCATAATACCAGGTACAGACCTTTCAGTGGTATGTCAGAGATGCCTGCAATCATGCCCTGACCTGTGTTTAAGTATGTAGAACTGGCAGGTCCTAAAGGTGGTTTTGCGTATTGCCTCACCCCGCTACATTATCACAATGTAAATGGATGTCTAGAGACATCAGTGTTTTCATAGATGGTTACCCCTCCCGCCCTTCAGGTCTGGAACGGGGTGTGTTCAGAATGCTTGGAGTTCCATTGGCTTTCCAGCTGCCAGAGTAGCCGGGGGCCACCTTTCAATCCCAACTCACAGGCAAGGCGCCTTCATTTTTGTTGCTACTGTTAAAAATCCCTTGTACATATGGCGCTCGGTCTGCCAAAGTTATGTTCATAACATAAGCGCCATCAAATCGCAGCTGACTTATGGCGATCCTAGCAAGGGGCTTTCAAGGCAAGTGAGCAGAGGTGGTTTGCCATTGCCTTCTTCTGCAGAGCCTTCCTTGGTGGTCTCCCATCCAAGTAACCCTAATTAGCCTCCAATGCATGGCGATCCTAGCAAGGGGCTTTCAAGGCAAGTGAGCAGAGGTGGTTTGCCGTTGCCCTCTTCTGCAGAGCCTTCCTTGGTGGTCTCCCATCCAAGTACTGACCCTAATTAGCCTCCAATGCATGGTGAACCTAGCTAGGGGCTTTCAAGGCAAGTGAGCAGAGGTGGTTTGCCATTGCCCTCTTCTGCAGAGTCTTCCTTGGTGGTCTCCCATCCAAGTACTGACCCCTAGTGCTTTCTCCAATGCATGGTGATCCTAGCAAAGGGGCTTTCAAAGGCAAAGTGAGAGCAGAGGTGGTTTTGCCATTGCCTTCCCTCTGCAGAGCCTTCCCTTGGTGGTCTACTTTATCCAAGTACTGACCCTAATTAGCCTCTCTGCAATGGTAATAATGGCCGGAGGCCTGGCTAGGGGCTTTCAAGGAGCAAAGAGTGAGAAGCAGAGGTGGTTTGCCGTTTCTGCCTTCTTCTGGCAGGAGTCTTCCTTGGTGGTCTCCCATCCAAGTACTGGGACCCTAATTAGCCTCCAAATGCATGGCCAGAGGAGCCCTAGTTAGAAAGGGACTTTCAGAAGTAAAGTGAGCAAAGGAGGTGGACTTTGCCATTGCCTCTTTCTTCTGCAGAAGGCTGCTTCCTTGAGTGGTCTCCCACATGCAAGTACTGAACCCTAATTAGCCTCCACGTATGCATTTGCAGATCCTAGCAAGGGGCTTTCAAGGCAAGTGAGCAGAGGTGGTTTGCCATTGCCTTCTTCTGCAGAGCCTTCCTTGGTGGTCTCCCATCCAAGTACTGACCCTAATTAGCCTCCAATGCATGGCGATCCTAGCAAGGGGCTTTCAAGGCAAGTGAGCAGAGGTGGTTTGCCATTGCCTTCTTCTGCAGAGCCTTCCTTGGTGGTCTCCCATCCAAGTACTGACCCTAATTAGCCTCCAATGCATGGCGAGCCTAGCTAGGGGCTTTCAAGGCAAGTGAGAAGCAGAGGTGGTTTGCCATTGCCTTCCTCTGCAGAGTCTTCCTTAGTGATCTCCCATCTAAGTAGTGACTCTAATTAGCTTCCAACTTATGGCAACCCCAGAAAGAGGCTTTCAAGGCAGGTGAAAAGCAGAGGTGGTTTGCCATTGCCTTCCACTGCAGAGTTTTCCTTGGTGGTCTCCCATCCAAGTACAGACCCTGCTCAGCTTCCCAGATTTGAGGAGAGTTGCCTATTCCCGTGGTGGCGTACCTTTGGCACTCCAGATGTTATGGACTACAATTCTCATCAGCCCCTGCCAGCATGGTCAATTGGCCATGCTGGCAGGGGCTGATGGGAATTGTAGTCCATAACATCTGGAGTGCCAAAGGTTCGCCATTCCATGCCACCTCCCCCCACCCCTGCAGCCAAAATTATATGTCTTGAAAAAAATGTTAATCTTGAAGGAACATTGGTCACATGCATAGCGTGGCCTACCAGATTCAGTCAGACGGCATTGGCTCAACTGACCCTCTGAGTGCTTTATCTAATCCCAAATTTCCAAGAAGAATGGAACATTTTCACTACCACATGAAAATCTACAATGGATTCAGTAAGGAAATGCGCCGGCCTGAACAATCTATATATATAAAAAGCTAACAGTGGTTTTGTTGATGATAGTATACCTCAGTAACTGCTGGGCCAATTCCTCTGAAAATTCCCAGCCCACTATAGTCAGCCAGGCGAGAGTGTTTTTAGATGTTCACATACCTGATATTTCACACCTGGCCCAGGTAAAACGCCCTTTTCCTGGCGCTCCATGGTGAAGGACATGCTGGCCTCTGCAATTGATTTGCGGCTACTGTTCCTTTCCCATTTCACCACAATAAGCCACAGCAACGCGTGGCCGGGCCCCGCTAGTCTTTTATATTATTATTATTCAATGGCTTCAGTAGTGACCGCATGTGAAATTACAGACTAATATTAACTCCTTATCTTCCTTTAAGCCCTCCCCCCCACCCGTGTGTTGGCTCTTTTACAAGATTCAGCCGCCTGTAGCAGAATAAACATCCTTAACTTTTCCACAGACGTGCCCTGCTTAGAGAGTTGGAAAAATATGTGCATCCAGTATATTCCATGCTGCGACAGCTATACATGGGGCGGGGGGGGGGGGGGATACCGGGGGAGGGAACACCCTATGGAATGAGGGGGAATGTACTAAATTAAGGCCACCCTGGGGATGCCAGGGAAGTAATTGGATCTTTAGAGAAGCATGTGGATTCGGAGAACGGACAAGAGAGCGGCGCAGTTCTTTGGCCAAGCCAAGGAGCTGACCGGAGCGGTTCCGCTATGAAAATAAAGGCTGTTATCCGTGTGTAAATGGACTGGTCAGAGATCTCGTGCTAGAGGTAAAACTTCACTCTCCCCTCATCCCCTGCCCACTTGCCTGTTCAATTAATTGCCACGAAATCAAGGTTTGCACAACTAAACCGGGATTGAATCACAGACTTGGTATGCCCCCCAGACTTGGCATGTCCCCTTTTGAGACAGAAGCTCTGTTTAACAAGACACTTTTTAATTTGCACAGTCCCTGCCCTCATTGTCAAAATACTTGGTGGGCACCAAGAAAAGTGACAAGCGCCGTGATGCCCAGGGGCATAGTGCTATGGACCTGTTGTCTGCAGCCCTTTAGGGATCGGGCGGTATAAAAATCGAAGAAATGAATGAATGAATGAATGAATGAATGAATGAATGAATGAATGAATGAATGAATGAATGAATGAATGAATGAATGAATGAATGAATGAAGTCAGCATCTTGGCACCCAGACCCCAGAATAAAACCACTGATGGAAGCACTGTGAACTGCCTTAGCCTAAGACCTCAGAAGAGTTTTGGATTTATATCTCCCCCTTTCTCTCCTTGGATTTATATCTCCCCCTTTCTCTCTTTCTTCTCTTACAATCTCCTTTCCCTCCCCTCCTCACAACAAACACCCTGTGAGGTAGGTGGGGCTGAGAGAGCTCCAAATAACTGTGACCAGCCCAACGTCACCCAGCTGGCATGTGTTGGGGTGCACAAGCTAATCTAGTTCCCCAGATCAGCTGCCACAGCTCGAGTGGCAGAGCGGGGGCATCAAACCTGGTTCCCTCGATTAGGGTGCACCTGCTTTTAACCACGACACCACACTCAGCTGCTCCAGACCCACTTAGCACAAAGTGCACAACAGGAACACCATGATGACCTCACTGTGGTCTGGGACAGGATTCCAAGCTGCAGTGAGCAGCAGTGGCATAGTGGTTAAGAGCAGGTGTACTCTAATCCGGAGGAACCGGGTTTGATTCCCCGCTCTGCTGCTTGAGCTGTGGAGGCTTATCTGGGGAATTCAGATTAGCCTGTGCACTCCCACACACGCCAGCTGGGTGACCTTGGGCTAGTCACAGCTTCTCGGAGCTCTCTCAGCCCCACCTACCTCACAGGGTGTTTGTTGTGAGGGGGGAAGGGCAAGGAGATTGTCAGCCCCTTTGAGTCTCCTACAGGAGAGAAAGGGGGGATATCAATCCAAACTCTTCTTCTTCAGAGTACATGAGAAAGTCAAGGATAGGGATCAAAATGTGTATTGTAGAGAGAAACAAGACAAGGCCCAAAGCCACAGAGGAATCATTTCCACAGCTTTACTTCCCATCCTGCCGCTCTTCTGAGCACACATGCAAAGAAACACAGGAGGTGGGGCAGCCACCTCCTTTTCACGTGTGCACATTAACAATGTGGAGTCTCCAAAAAGCAGGAGAAGAGCAGTGGTGTAGTGGCTAAGAGCAGGTGCACTCTGATCTGGAGGAACCGGGTTTGATTCCCCACTCTGCCGCCTGAGCTGTGGAGGCTTATCTGGGGAGTTCAGATTAGCCTATGCACTCCCACACACGCCAGCTGGGTGACCTTGGGCTAGTCACAGCTTCTCGGAGCTCTCTCAGCCCCACCTACCTCACAGGGTGTTTGTTGTGAGGGGGGAAGGGCAAGGAGATTGTAAGCCCCTTTGAGCCTCCTATAGGAGAGAAAGGGGGGATATAAATCCAAACTCTTCTTCTTCTTCTCTATCATCTGTGGCAAAGCGGTTAAGGCAGTGGTCGCGAACCTATGGCACGGGTGCCAGAGGTGGCACTCAGAGCCCTTTCTGTGGGCACACAAGCACAGAGTTCATCATGTGGGGGTGGTGTGGAAAATTACCCCACAATAATAATAACACAATAACATCTAGGCTAGCCTGGACACTCGATCCTTTACCTGGGGAGTAAAGAAGCTCAGTTGCTGGCAATGGCTGCTTGCTTCTGAGTAAACCCCCTCTAGAATTAAGTCGAATTACCCATTCGAAGCTGGTTGCACAGGTTGCTTCCACCATAAGCTTTACTCCCGAGTAACGCAAGTGGGCAGCTGGAAGGGAAGCCAACCGTTTTTTCTAACCTAAAACCTCAGTATTCAGGTTAAATTGCCGTGTTGGCACTTTGCGATAAATCAGTGGGTTTGGGGTTGCAATTTGGGCACTCGGTCTTGAAAAGGTTCGCCATCGCTGGGTTAAGGTGTCAGACTAGGATTTGGGAGACTCAGGTGCGAATCCCCACTCCGCCACGAAAACTTGCTTGGGTGACCCTGGGCCAGCCATGTGCTTTCAGCGTCAGCCCTGGGATGTATTTAAATGGGAGGCCCCCAAGTAATACATGGGGCATGATGCAGAGGCAGGCAATGGCAAACCGCTTCCGAATGTCTCGTGCCTCGAAAACTCCACGGGGTTACCTTAAGCCAGCTGTGACTTGATGGCAAAAAAAAAAATATTTCAGCGGTGGTCCTATGAGACAAGAACATGGTCCAAAGCAGTGATTCCCAACCAGGGTTCCGTGGTACCCTGAGTTACCATGAGCACGTCCCAGGGGTAACCATGACAATGCTACCACCTGCCCCCCCCCGGAATCAAATGGATTTTGAAGGGGGGGGGGGTGGAAGCCTCATGGGCTCCCTTTAAACAACACTGAAAAACAGCATTGTTTTATTTGCCTACATTTGGTGTGGATTGGGAAGGGGGTTAGTTTTAAAGGGAGGTCTCCCTTTAAACCCCCCCCCCATCCATGCCAAATTTAGGCAAATAAAACAATGCGGCTGTCAACTCTGCTTTCCCCCTCCCCCCTCCCCTCCCCCTGCTTGCCACTCCCCCCCACCTACAGGCCAAAAACGGAAAACCCCTACAAAATGTACAAAGAAAATCAAACAAACCTCAAAGGGTACCCTGGGATATGAAGAGCGAGGTCAAGGGTGCCGCGATGTTGAAAAGGTTGGGAAACACTGGTCCAAAGACTGGATTGTAACATGGCACCATAATATCATCTGCTATTAACTGGGGAGGGGGGGGCTCTTCTATTTGGTGGAGTGCGATAGGTTTATCCTAAAGGGCAAATGTCACGCAGCCTTCAGTTAATGCCTTGGAAAGAGGGTGCCAAGTTAAACTATGCACAAACACCGGCATGACCTTCCCTGAGCAACAAGATTCAGTTTTACTTTCTAATAGCTCAGGGGTAGGGAACCTGCGGCTCGAGAGCCGCATGCGGCTCTTCTGCCCTTGCACTGCGGCTCCACGAGCCGAGCCGCCAGCTTCATCCTTGCCCGCCCTACAGGCAGCAGGGCGGGCGCACCAATTGCCCGCAGCCGGCTGGGCCGCGCCATGCCGCGGGCTTCCCCTCTCGCCCGCCCCGTTGGAGCGGGGCGGGCGCTTTCCCAGCATCCGGCGAGGCTGAGCCGCCGGCTTCATCCTTGCCCACCCTGCAGGCAGCAGGGCAGGCGCACCAAATGCCCGCGGCCGGCTGGGCCGCACCGTGGGCTTCGCCTCTCTCCCACCCCATTTGAGGCCGAGCTGCTGGCCCCATCCTTGCCCGCCCTGCAGGCAGCAGACAGACGCATCCATGCGCTTCTCTGAATGAGCGGAGTAAAAGGTAAAAAAACCCCCAATATATACAGTATTATCTTTATTTTAAATGTCAAAAATTATTTGCGGCTGCAAGTGTTTCTTTTCCCGTGGAAAACGGGTCCAAATGGCTCTTTGAGTGGTAAAGGTTCCCTACCCCTGTAATAGCTAAACCTGTCCTCTTTTTTAAACAAATCTGCTCGCTGTTACACAACATGATGCAATCTTTCCAGATGCTCAGAACACAACTGGGCCCATCAGAACAGCTCTAACAGTCCCTCCGGCCTTGTCCAAAAGAACGTTTGTCTCTCTCCACCTGCTGGGAATATGCAACTTGTGTTCAGGTAAGGACCAGGTAAAATTAACCTGCCCTGTGTCAACAGCACACAGAACCTCTCTAATAGCTGTCACGTCGCCTGGTTAAGCAACACCACGCTTAACCCTTTCTTTTGCTGATGAAATTCAGGAAATAAAATTGCTGTGCTGACATATGGCTGCCTCCCAGCCCTGTGCGGTTTCCCCAGAACCGGGAGACAGGGTATCTCCTCGTAACTGCTAGGCCCAGCTGTTACGAGCGATGATTTACCGTTTTGTGATATAGATAGCAGGCGGATGAATTCCAGAAGGGGAGCCTGGCATGCATCTCAGAAGATAAATGCGGCCCTCCTCCAAAACTCCAAAAGGAAGCCAGACCTCTGAACGAGCTCGGTTTTGAATGGAGAGAAACATGCAGGCTTCTGAGTTATGCAGGAATTTTCGTCAGGAAGGGCTTTGACCGATGAAGGGTTCTGTGTCACTCAAAAGCTTGCAGGCTCCTGATAAAAGGCATCATTTAACCAATTTAAAATACCCCCCCCACACACACACTCACACAAATATCTATCTGTTTTTTGGTTCTCTAAGATTTGTTGCAACAAATCCAGCTATTACATGTGTCAATTGCCATCAAGTCGCGGGCAACTTATGTTGACCTCGGCAAGGGGCTTTCGAGGCACGTGAGAAGCAGAGGTGGTTTGCCATTGCCTTCCTCCACAGAGTCTCCCTCGTTGGTCTCCCTTCTGAGCATGGAACCCACTTCGCTCCTGAGATCCGACGAGATCAGCCTCTTTCATACCACTCCATATGCCAATCCGGCCATTATCCACAACTTTAAACAAACAAAAAAACTCCCGGGCTGCTTTCCTCATCATCAGCGCCAGCTTACGGACCCAACCGCACGCCAGTGCTACGGTCGTGAAAACGTTTACGAAAGCCACTAGCTCGGCAACTGACGCTCACTTCTTGTTTCGGCTGGCACTACTTCTGATGCCCCCCCAGCTTCGACGGGTGAGGGGATTCAGTCACATGTACTCGGGCTGCGATTCAACACATATGGCGTGGGGACCAAGCTCCTCTGAACTCACTGGGGACTCTGGCTAACAGAGGGGTGTCCAACTCTGGCTCCCCAGATATTCATGGACTACGATTCCCATCAGTCCCTGCCAGCATGGCCAATTGGCAGGGGCTGATTGGTAGTCCATGAACATCTGGGGTGCCAGAGTTGGACGCCCCTGGGCTAGCAGATACACTGTTGGGCTTAATGGGATCAAGAGCAGCCCCTTGTCTGGATCCTGCCCACCAGGGCCAAACCCAGAGCGCTCAGATCTTCTCCAAACCATGTTTCTAATAATGCACCATTGGAAGGGGGGGGGTCTTACCGGCGCCCATGGATCTGGGGGAAGGTCCCGATCCTTCGGCCGCGCAGCGTTTGGCTGGGCTGAGACCCCGGGGCTTTGAATCCCGCCCTCCAGGTGCCCAGAGTTGGGACCACCCTCTGCGCCCCCAGATCACCCCTCTCCAAGGCGCCTACCTGGGTGCCCTTCTCCCACCGACTCCGAAGTAAACATGAACACCGATCCGTCATTCAGCGCCTGGCCGCACAGGCTCTCCGGCGTCCCGTTCATGGCTCCCGAGCCCTCTTGAGCCGCAGCCTCCCGAGGGCGATCCCCTTTTCCTCCGCCCCGAAAAGGCTCCGCGTCTGGGCCAAGATTGCGCGCCGCAGCCGTGCGCAACGAGAACGCACCAGCCGCTGCCTCTGCCCGGCGCCGACACTCGGCCGGGAGGCCTTTATATGGCAAGGCGCAAGTGCCTCCGGGACCGGGGGAGGCCGGGGGAAGAGGCCGGCCCCGCACAGGAGCGGGGGGAAGAGCCTGCGATGCAAACGAGGAGGGCATTCAACCCCCCCCCCCCGCCCCTTCGCCTGGTGGGACCGGCGCCATAAACGCAGCCCGGCTCACCCAGTGCTTTCCCTTGGCAAGAGTCTTGATTCGGTTTCCTCGCAGGCCGGCGGGCCTGACCAGATTTCACCGTGTATGTTCCCATTACGGCCCTTTAAAAAAAATTTCATTTATCTAATGAATAAACCCTTTGGGGGTGAGCGGTATAAAAGTCTATTAAATAATAATAAATAATAATAATAACATTTTTAGCAAAAAAAGCAGTTCATTTCTTTTTTTATCATCTATCTATCTATCTATCTATCTATCTATCTATCTATCTATCTATCTATCTATCTATCTATCTATCTATCTATCTATCCCTATCCTATCATCTATATCTATCCGGTATCTATATCCAGTGGCATTGTTAGGAGGGTGAAGAGCAGGTTATTGCTCTAATCTGGGAAGAACCGGGTTTGGGATTCCCAGCTCTGCGCCCGCTACAGGCTGTGGGAGGCTTCTCTGGGGAATTCAGATTAGCCTGTGCACTCCCACACACGCCAGCTGGGTGACCTTGGGCTAGTCACAGCTTCTCGGAGCTCTCAGCCCCACCTACCTCACAGGGTGTTTGTTGTGAGGGGGGAAGGGCAAGGAGATTGTAAGCCCCTTGGAGTCTCCTGCAGGAGAGAAAGGGGGGCTAAAAATCGAAACTCCTCCTCCTCCTCCTCTTCTTCTTCTTCTTCTTCTTCTTCATCTATCTATCTATCTATCTATCTATCTATCTATCTATCTATCTATCTATCTATCTATCTATCTATCTATCTATCTATCTATCTATCTATCTATCTATCTATCTATCTAATTCCACCCTATCCCCTATTTTTGCTATAAAGGGTAGGTTACAACATTAAAACTGAAAACAATCAATTCAGCTTTAAGATGCAACATTCCGATATAAAACAGTTAAAACCAGTTCAACAACAGTACTGAATGCAAAACACGAATAGAAGAAGAGGAGGAGGAGGAGAAGTTTGGATTTACATCCCCTCTTTCTCTTCTGTAGGAGACTCCAAAGGGCTTACAATCTCCTTGCCCTTCCCCCCTCACAACAAACACCCTGGGAGCTAGATGGGACTGAGAAAGCTCCGAAGAACTGTGACTAGCCCAAGGTCACCCAGCTGGCGTGTGTGGGAGTGCACAGGCTAATCTCAACTCTCCAGATAAGCCTCCACAGCTCAAGCGGCAGAGCGGGGAATCAAACCCAGTTCCTCCAGATTAGAATGCACCTGCTCTTAACCACTATGCCACTGCTGCTCCTCGGAGACCTAAACAAATAAGAACATAAGAACAAGCCAGCTGGATCAGACCAGAGTCCATCAAGTCCAGCTCTCTGCTACTTGCAGTGGCCCACCAGGTGCCTTTGGGAGCTCACATGCAGGAGGTAAAAGCAAGGGCCTTCTGCGGCTGTTGCTCCCGAGCACCCGGTCTGTTAAGGCATTTGCAATCTCAGATCAAACAGGATCAAGATTGGCAGCCATAAATCGACTTCTCCATAAATCTATCCAAGCCCCTTTTAAAGCTATCCAGGTTAGTGGCCATCACCACCACCTGTGGCAGCATATTCCAAACACCAATCACACGTTGCATGAAGAAGTGTTTCCTTTTATTAGTCCTAATTCTTCCCCCCAGCATTTTCAATGGATGCCCCCTGGTTCTAGTATTGTGATCTGTAACAGTCAATCTTGTAGCTAGGATTGGGCAATAGACAAATGCAATTTTTCAGTCACATGTTAAATGACCACAAGGGAACGATGCACGTTAAAAATGTTCAACCTCATTGTTTCAAATGTTTCAGGTGAGAATGTTTTTCTGATTTTTTGTCTTTTTTTTGCCACGGTGCCCTTTTTTCACTTGCCCGGGCCCTGCCCTTTCCCCTCGGTGCCAGAAAGCACGTGCTTGTTATGCTTAATGGTTAACGGTTAATCCACAGCCCCTTCAACGTACAGCTTGTGGATTCACGACGACGACAACAACAAAAATAGCTCTAACCTGAATGCAGTGCAACTATATTGAAACAAAAGCCATAGGGTGCGGGTGCGCAAGTACACAATAAATCTTGTTGACTGAGTTGATTCACAAATCGTACAATCTGCGATGGCTAGCCACGTTGTGTGCAAATATTTGCTTGTATGATTAATCTAGGGCTGCCCCAGCAGGCCCACAACCGCAGTGGGGCAAAGGGGGCATCTAGCCCCACCAATCATTGGCCATGCACCTCCAACCAGCACTAGGTGTGAAACCCGTCACGAGTCTCTCATACAAAAATTCTCCATGTGAACAAAAAAGGAAAGAGCTCAGGGAAAAGGTGTGAATCCGATCACAAATCTTCCAAATGTGAATTTTCTATTCAATTGGCTACAAAAGAATTAGTGTCCTAATTTTAAAAGCTGGAGGGGGGGGGGCACAACATAGGGCACCTGAAACTTTTTTTTGCTTTCCTAATTTTTGCAATCCTAATTCTATTGCATTGCTTATTAGATCTCTCATGCTATTCAATGACGTTGCTTTGCCGGATGTTTCCACCTTGGGTGAAAAAATAATAAAACATAAAGAATAAAGAAAAAAATGATGGCTTGTTCCTGCATTGCAGGGGGTTGGACTTGATGCCCCTTGGGGTCTCTTCCAACTCAATCATTTTATACATAGTTGAAGCAGAATGAGAGGAAAGATTTTGGACAATAACAGGACATACCACTTGCCTTGAAGTCTTGTCCAAAGTCGGTTTACATCTAAACACCAGCTAGGTTTAGTGGGTGCGCCTATCTGTAAAGAGAAAATAATCCTTAATGAGGAATTTTCATCACCTTAGAATTTGTCCAGTGTACTGAGTTTCTTGAACAGGTTGCTTGAAAGAGTAGGATTTTCAGACAGCACCATTAGTACGCTTTTGAAGCTTTTGTGCATATGTCTGTAAATATATTATATGGCCCCCAAGAATGTTTGGGTCTTGTCTGTATACTTTTAAAACTTTTCTCACCTGATAAACATTTCTCAGCTGACACAGCTATTGCTGCTAGCCGTGCTCTGTGCACTTTCTCTGTTTGCATTTCCTTCTACCTGGAATTTGGCAACTCTAGATCCATACATGACTGATAACCTGACATGTGCACCACAGACTCTCCAATCAAATTTTGTGAACTTGAGCCTCCCATAGCAAAAGCCGACTGACCTCCAACCGGGTACAATAATAAAACCAGCCCACTGGTTCGGGAGAAGTTTCATGGGCACAGACTAGTTTGGCATGATCATTTGTTGCTGACTCAGAAGCTAGGTAACAAAATGTTTACTTTGGCCTGGACTGTTCCATTTGTAAAATGGGTCAAGTCGGCATTCCCCCACGATGTTAATTGTCATGGTCATTCCTGAAGATGCAGGCTCTGATATTGGAATAATCTTATTGCTGCCTTTTTAGTCTGCGATCCTCCAAAGGAGTCAG
This sequence comes from Sphaerodactylus townsendi, assembly GCF_021028975.2. Taxonomy (NCBI): domain Eukaryota; kingdom Metazoa; phylum Chordata; class Lepidosauria; order Squamata; family Sphaerodactylidae; genus Sphaerodactylus; species Sphaerodactylus townsendi. Next base: position 11,313,445 of record NC_059432.1, read on the forward strand.
AGCAGTTGTACAACTTTCTCTGCTCGATTTTATCTTCGCAGTGCTCCTGGAATTTCTTCCATGGAACAACAACCCTGTAAGGTTGGTTAGGCCAAAAGAGCATGTCAGTCCCAAAGGAGCAGCAGTGGCGTAGGAGGTTAAGAGCTCGTGTATCTAAACTGGAGGAACCGGGTTTGATTGTCTGCTCTGCCCTCTGAGCTGTGGAGGCTTATCTGGGGAGTTGAGATTAGCCTGTCACTCCCACACATGCCAGCTGGGTGACCTTGGGCTAGTCACAGCTTCTCAGAGCTCTCTCAGCCCCACCTACCTCACAGGGTGTTTGTTGTGAGGGGGGAAGGGCAAGGAGATTGTAAGCCCATTTGAGGCTCCTGCAGGAGAGAAAGGGGGGATATCAATCCAAACTCCTCCTCCTCCTCCTCCTCCTCCTCCTCCTCCTCCTCCTCTTCTTCTTCTTCTTCTTCTTCTTCTTCTTCTTCTTCTTCTTCTTCTTCTTCTTCTTCTTTATTGCCCAGTGAAGAATAAAATTTGTGTTTCCTCCAGTTAGAAACTGAAGTCTTCTGGGAGCTCTGCTAAGTGTACTTTCTTTCCTTTAAAGTAACCTGCTACATGTGACCATCTGTTTTCCCCCACGGGACAAATAACAGTAGGGTGGAGCGATTTAAATAGGAGGAAATGATTGGGGAAGGAAGGGCCAAATGTCAACACTGTGGTTCCAACCATGAATGCCCCCACAGCTTTTCTGGCTGAACAAAAGTGTCAGTAGGGCTGATATATAAGGGAGAGCTGGGTGGTACCAATCTCTACCAACTTCTCCTTCAGGACTTGGGAAGCTCCTCCCTCCCCATCGAAGTGCTTGCACTGCCACTCACACGGGTCAGGAGTTCAAGCCTAGGCTGACCAGACGTCCCGCTTTTGGCGGGACAGTCCCACCTTAAAACAACTTGTCCCGCGTCCCGCGGGTTTTTTCAAGTGTCCCGGTTTTGGGAAGGCTGCCGCACTGCCTTCTGGGGCGCAAGGCAGTGCGGCAGCCTCCCGCGCGCGGCCGCAGGAGTGCATGGCCTTCTGGGGTGCTCCCTGTGACCCTAACCCTGTGACAGGGTGGGAAACGGGAGCGCCCCAGAAGGCAGTGCGCTCCTGCGGCTGCACATGCATGTCCGTGCGCGCAGCCGCCCGCCCATCCCGGTTCACAAAGGTGACCATCTGGTCACCTTATTCAAGCCCCCTGTGGGTCAGATATCCTGGCAGCTGGCTCATGGTCAACTCAGCCATCCATCCATTCTTTGGTCGGTAAATGAGTACCTAGCACACAGCTAGGGGGTAAAGAACAGCCGGGGAAAGCAATGGCAAACTACCCCACAAAAACGGCTTGCCTATTAAATCACTGCTTGCAGTGGTACCCCAGGGTCGGACACGACTGAAGGGGAAACTTGACTTTACTAGTACTTTCACCAAAAAAGCTATGGATCTTCACCTGTCTGCCCACCCACACGCTCTACCACTAGCACTGCTGATTAACTCCTGCAGAAGGCCTTGATACTTCGTCGCTGTGAATGTCATATTATTATTGCAAATGTAATATGCTAAATGCAGAATTCAGTGCAGACTAGCCCTATAGTTCTGCTTTCGTCCAATTTGTCTTTTCAGACAACTCCTGGAGTTTGGGTCTTACCTTTAACATTTCTCTTTGCTTTGGTCCACATTACTGCTCCGGCTAAAGTGCTAAATGACTCCTTTTTATGCGCAGATTGAGCTTAAAAAATTGTTTCTGAATGTCTGATTCAGCTTAGAAAGGGCACATGGCCCCCTTCCGCACAGGCAGAATAATGCATTTTCAATTCACTTTCAATGCACTTTATAGCTGGATTTTACTGTTCAAAATAGCAAAATCCACTTGGAAACAATTGCGAAAGTGGATTGAAAGCAGTGGTGGGATCCAAAAATTTTAGTAACAAGTTCCCTCGCCAGCCCCCCCCCCCGCCTCAGCAAAGGGGGCAGAGGCGTACCGAGGCAAACCTGAGCCCTGGGCAAAACCTGAGTTGGATAATCCCCCCCATGGGCAGCCACCCCACCACGACCCCAAAAAATTTTTTTGCACCAGGTCATTTCTAAACCATCATCCCATTATAGAAAATGCCCCAACTCACAAATCTGAACACAGCAATGGTGAAACACACAGGTTCTTTGATAGAGACTGGTGAGATAAAAGGTACGAAAGGCTGAGAATCAATGAATTGTGGTACCTGAAAGGGATTAACCCAGTTCAGGGAGTGACATTATTAGTCGCAATTGCTATATGGAACCTTCACGTTCAAAGGCAGTGTGCCTCTCGGGGAGGCATGGAAAAGCGGACCCAATTAGTAACCCCCTCTCGGCACACACAAATAATTAGTAACCCACTCTCGGGAACTGGTGAGAACCTGCTGGATCCCACCTCTGATTGAAAGTGCATTATTCTGCATGTGCGGAAGGGGCCTTGGTCTGCCACACATTTGCCTACTATGTTTTTATACCACCCTCTCTTCCAAGGAGTGGAAGGCGGCATACGTGGTTCTCCCTCTTCCATTTTATTCTGACAACAGCCCTCCAAGGTAAGAGTAGGCTGAGAAAAAGCGACCAGCCCAACATCACTCAGCAAGCTTCATGGCAGTCAGGATTTGAACCGGGGTCTCATTAATCCAACACTAACCGTTGCTCAATTATTCCACCAGGCATTTGGAGGGGGGTAGCCGTTGACAGTGCGCCACCCCTGTAATTCTGTTTTATCCTGCCCTTATTGTATTCTGGGGTTGTTCCACCTGGACTAGCCCCGTGGAACGAAATGCTGTTCGCCATCGGAAGACTTTGTGCCCTGTTTTACTATACAAATAGAAGAAGAAGAAGAAGAAGAAGAAGAAGAAGAAGAAGAAGAAGAAGAAGAAGAAGAGGAGGAGGAGGAGGAGGAGGAGGAGTTTGGATTTATATCCCCCCTTTCTCTCCTGCAGGAGACTCAAAGGGGCTTACAATCTCCTTGCCCTTCCCCCCTCACAACAAACACCCTGTGAGGTGGGTGGGGCTGAGAGAGCTCCGAGAAGCTGTGACTCGCCCAAGATCACCCAGCTGGCATGTGTGGGAGTGTACAGGCTAACCTGAATTCCCCAGATAAACCTCCACAGCTCAGGCGGCAGAGCTGGGAATCAAACCCGGTTCCTCCAGATTAGATACACGAGCTCTTAACCTCCTACGCCACTGCTGCTCCAGTGGAACAGTTTTATGCTATTTTATAAGGTTTTATATTATGATGTTTTAGTATACTATTGTACACCGCCCAGAGCCCTTCGGGGGTGGACTGTCTAGTAAATAGAACGAATAAATAAATAAATAACTATCGGCCTTTCTGTCCTGCATGCACCTAACTCACTGTTGCGTGAAACTCTCCCAGTCAGGTATTTGCCCGGCTTCCTCTTTGTCCCACTGTAGGAAATGATTAAACTCATTTTCTTGCTTTTTTCCCCTTGTAACTTGCCCATCAGTCACCATGTAGGATTCATTCCACTTTGGTTGGTGCCAATGAGTTTTGGGATAACCCTTCCAACTGTAAGAGCCGTATTTAGGCAGGTGCGGATGTTGGGGGTGGGATAGCGGAAGATGGGGGGGGGGATTTCAGAGGATAACCCTGCCGGTCTATGGTAAAACTGTTAGATTTGAATCCAATAACACCTTCGAAATCAACAAAAAGTTTCGGTGGGGCAGGGGGAAGGGAGAGAGAAGCTTACTTAGAGGTGGGATCCAGCAGGTTCTCACCAGTTCCCAAGAGTGGGTTACTACTTATTTGTGTGTGCTGAGAGGGGGTTACTAATTGGGTCCGCTTTTCCATTAGAAATCCCATTAGGTCCAAAAATCGTAAAGTCCTGTTGTTTCCTATGTGGCTGGTTAGCGAAGGTAGAAAACAGGATCATTCTCCCTGTTGGGCTGTTTTAAAAACATGTTTTAGAAATATGGTAAAATCCCTTGTTTAAGGAAAGTCTCCTTCTTTTGATTTCTAGAAACAAAATTGAGTATTTGAAAGTATTAAGTATTTGACAGGCAGTCAATTAGAGGAGAAGTAGTTGTTTCTGTTGGCTGTAGACGATGGGACTTGCTATAATGAGTTTAAATTATGGACGGAAAGATACCAGCTGGAAATTAGGAACTGGTTTTTTTACAGTAACAGAGAAATTATTAATGCCTCGCCCCCAGAATGCCCGGCCACGCCTCCATCGTGCCCCGCCCAGCCCCATTGTCGCTACGCCACTGTTTGAATCCCACCACCATGGGAACCTGTTACTAAAATTTTTGGATCCCACCACTGAGCTTACTGGATAGTAAACAGGCAGCCAGGCAGTAAGGAGGCCGAAACAGGTGTGTGTAAGAGGGCAATTGATCTCTAGGCAACCAAGTCAGTTCCCGTGGAAGAAATGGCTGCTTTGGTGAGTTGGTTCTAGGGCAGTGGTGGCAAACCTATGGCACGGGTGCCAGAGGTGGCACTCAGAGCCCTCTCTGTGGGCACACGCAAACAGAGTCGCTCCCACCCCCCCACACACATCTAGGCTGGCCTGGGGCACTGGGCTCGATTATTAGCATTAAACCTAAGACCTATTTTGGAGAAGCAGTGTAGGCAACCCTGTTAAGCGCTGTTAAAACCCCCTGATTTTCATGCGAAGAACTAAAGCGTGATCCTTTATCTGGGAGTAAGCTCGGTTGCTGGCAATGCGGCTCGCTTCTGAGTAAACCCTCGTAGGGTCGTGATTCACCTGTTGGAAGAGTTGCACGGTTGCTTCAAAACAAAGCCACCAACTACCACCAAGCCTACTCTTGAGTAACGCACGCCTCGGAGCCAAATGTTTTTTTCTAAACTAAAACTTCAGTATTTGGATTAAATTGCTGTGTTGGCACTTTGTGATAAAGAAGTGGGTTTTGGGTTGCAGTTTGGGCACTCGGTCTCGAAAAGGTTCGCTATCACTGCTCTAGGACATTATATCCTTGCTGAGGCTCCTCCCCAGAGGTGGGATCCAGCAGGTTCTCACAGGTTCCCGAGAGTAGGTTACTAATTATTTGTGTGTGCCGAGAGGGGGTTACTAATTGGTGATTTTGCCACATGATTTTTGCCTTAGCTACGCCCCTCCTCTCAGCAGTAGCACGCAGAACTTGAAGCAGCCTAGCAGGAGGTGCACCAGCGTGTGTGGCAGCCTGCGCCAGCATGTATTCGTTTCCCGCCCAAGGACCGGCGCAGTGGCTGTGTCCTTGCCACAGCCCCTCCCAGCAATGCCCCGCCCCAGAATGCCTGGTCACGCCCCCGTCGTGCCCCGCCCAGCCCCATTGGTGCTATGCCACAGTTTGAATCCCACCACCATGGGAACCTGTTACTAAAAATTTTGGATCCCACCACTGCTCTTCCCCTTCCCAAACTCTCACCTCCCCAGGCCCCACCCCCAACATCTCAAAGCATTTCCCGAACGAAAGTTGGAGGAGGTTAACGCCATGGAAGGCAACAGAAGGAAGCGTGGGATGAAGCTTCTCCTTTGCCTGTGTCGTAGTCCTAAACTGCATCATGGAAAGAGAGTGAGGAAAAGCCCTCAACTTGGAGTTCTGCTCTCTCTCCCAAAAGGTGGGAACCCTCAGATGTAGCCTGTCAATCTTCAGTGTGTGAATCAATGTCCCGTTGGGCAAGGAGGCATGGCCTAGAGGGTCACATGAATTCATGAAGCTGTCTTAGACCAAATCAGACTCTTGGGGCATGGAGGCCCATCCCGTCCACTCAGACGGGCACCGTCTCAGGCAGAGCTTTTTAACTGGAGATGCTGGGGCCTGAACCAGCGATCTTCCTGCGTGCCACATGAATGCTTTCACTAATGAGTCACAGTCCCCTCCGCTTTTCTCCCCCTGTGCCACCTGATGTTTCATGCTCCCCGCTTGCTTATTTATTATTCAGCAGGAGAATAAGAGATTTCAAATATCCAGCATGCAACTAAACATAAGAACATAAGAACAAGCCAGCTGGATCACACCAGAGTCCATCTAGTCCAGCTCTCTGCTACTCGCAGTGGCCCACCAGGTGCCTTTGGGAGCTCACATGCAGGATGTAAAATGGCCTTCTGCGGCTGTTGCTCCCGAGCACGTGGACTGTTAAGGCATTTGCAATCTCAGATCAAAGAGGATCAAGATTGGTCGCCATAAACCGACTTCTCCTCCATAAATCTGCCCAAGCCCCTTTGAAAGCTATCCAGGTGAGTGGCCATCACCCCCTCCTGTGGCAGCATATTCCAAACGCCAATCACACGTTGCGTGAAGAAGTGTTTCCTTTTATTAGTCCCAATTCTTCCCCCCAGTATTTTCAATGTGTGCCCCCTGGTTCTAGTATTGTGAGAAGGAGAGAAGAATTTCTCTCTGTCCAAATTTTCTACCCCATGCATAATTTTATAGACTTCAATCATATCCCCCCTCAGAAGGTGGACGGTCGTTCTGTGGGGTGTCTTTAATCCCCTAAATGACCCCTTGCGTTGGCTTACAGCTGCTGCTAGACATCATCCTCCCCTTCGACCTAACTTGTATGTTCTGCCGGGGGAACTTGAGTATCCTCCAAAACAAGCCAGGGCATTGAGAAACAGCTGGCAAAGAGCTCTGGAGGAGGGCACAGTTATCACCTAAGTAAAGAAATCCACCCACGGTGTTCTGGTATGGGTGCAGGTCTCTCCACCGCACATGTCCGAGTGGCAAAAAACAACAACTGTTGAAGAAAAGAATGAACCCAAGAGGTGTGTCTGCCCTGCAGCCAATCATCTCAGTGCGAGAGAGACTGCTCGGGAGGTGGGGAAAAGCGGAGGGGCGTGATTGGGTAGCCAATTGCCACACGCCCAGAAAACGTTTATGAGACACAGCTGCAGGGAATGGGCATTGCTTAGCGTCAAGATGCCAATTAATTCAGCACGATCAGCGTTTCCAGCTCGCCTGGGGCCCTGCATTCCCCTGGCAGTGTCTCCTTGGCACATCTGCCCTCGATCAAAGTCTCCTGCCTCCACCCTGGCACACGTCGCTTCTTAAAACAGAAGCCTGGCGGCCTCTTTGAGGCTAACAAAATTGATTCCGGGCTGAGGTTCCAGATGCCTTTACATTCACAGTGTCCTGACGGATGTATGCTGTAGTGCGTTTGATCAGCAGAGCTAGATCTACACTTTTTTATTTGTTTATTTTATTTTATTTATTTATTGTTTAGTTTTATATACCGCCCTATCCCCGAAGGGCTCTGGGGGATATAAGTAACAAGAGATGTGGCCCCCATATATTACATACATTTTTTTCTTTATATGTACATACATAATCAACATACATGTTCAACAACTCCTTTAAACAATAGAATAAATTGTGCTGATGGCTATGGGCTGTGAATTAATAATTACCGGTACACTTCCACATTATTTAATTTATCTGTAATGTTTGAATATTCCCTCAACCCCTCTGCGCACATAAGAACAACAAGACACAAGAAGAAAGTGTTTCAGTCCAGCCTTTTCTCAGAATCTTTTTTTAAAAAAATATGACGCGCAAAATTTTGACATGGGAAACACCAAATATGCTTCGTGCTCCTTTGCAGCATGATGAACTACAGCCCAAGAAAAGTTTTGGTTGGAAATTATGCTGCTAGAAGCTAGAATGATTATAAGAAGAGGAAGAGTTTGGATTTTTACCCACCTTTCTCTCTTGTAAGGAGAGTCAAGGAGGCTTACAAACTCCTTTTCCTACCTCTCCCCACAACAGACACCTTGTGAGGTGGGTGGGACTGAGAGAGTTCTGAGAGAACTGCGACTAGCCCAAGGTTACCCCACTCAGAGTTCGTCATGTGGGGGGCGGAAAATCACTCTCCCCCCACACACGTCTAGGCTGGCCTGGGCCACTGAGTACGACATGTGTGCATCGGGGTGAGCAGGGAGGACTCGGCTGGTGGGCCTGGTGCCTGTGCTCCGGGTTGCTGCTGCCCGGGGGTGGGAGGGCAGAGGAGGCAGAGATGCTAGAGAGGCATAGAGCGGTGTGCGCAGGACTTACTGGAGGCTAGAGCAGGCTTTTTTCTAAACCAAAACCTCAGCATTCAGGTTAAATTTCTGGGTTGGCACTTTGCAATAAATAAGTGGGGTTTGGGTTGCAATTTGGGCACTCGGTCTCAAAAAGGTTCGCCATCACTGTCATAGAACCCAGCCTACAAATAAGCCCAGAGGTGGGATCCAGCAGGTTCTCACAGGTTCCCGAGAGTAGGTTACTAATTATTTGTGTGTGCCGAGAGGGGGTCACTAATTGGTGATTTTGCCACGTGATTTTTGCCTTAGTTATGCCCCTCCTCTCAGCAGTAGCACGCAGAACTTGAAGCAGTCTAGCAGGAGGTGCACCGGCGTGCGTGGCAGCCTGCACCTGCGTGCATTCGTTTCCCGCCCAAGGACCGGCGCAGCAGCTGCGTCCTTGCCACAGTCCTGCCCAGGAATGCCCTGCCCCCGGAATGCCCAGCCACACCCCCATCGTGCCCCACCCAGCCCTGTTGGCGCTACGCCACAGCTTGAATCCCACCACTATGGGAACCTGTTACTAAAATTTTTGGATCCCACCACTGTATTTGAGCCAACACACCAGTGTAATAAGAAAATTGTGCAATCTTGATTTTTAAAAAAGCCTTACATTGTTTAACTCTTTGGTGGCAACAATAACCCCCCATATCTAAGGGGGTTAAGGTGATGAGGGGCACAAGCTTAAAGGAAGGTAACGAGATTGCGGTCAGAAAATACATATATACGTTGTCGAAGGCTTTCACAGCCGGAATCACTGCCCGGAAACCGCACAGCACATATATACGTTGTTTTCTCCGCTCCTTTTTCTCTGGAACGGTTTGGGCAAGTCAAAGTGGCCAAACCGGAGACCCCCCACACAGAAGAAGAAGAAGAAGAAGAAGAAGAAGAAGAAGAAGAAGAAGAAGAAGAAGAAGAAGAAGAAGAAGAAGAAGAAGAAGAAGAAGAAGAAGAAGAAGAAGAAGAAGAAGAAGAAGAGGAGGAGGAGGAGGAGGAGGAGCAGGAGCAGGAGGAGCAGGAGGAGCAGGAGGAGTTTGGATTTATATCCCCCCTTTCTCTCCTGCAGGAGACTCAAAGGGGCTTACAATCTCCTTGCCCTCCCCCCCTCACAACAAACACCCTGTGAGGTAGGTGGGGCTGAGAGAGCTCTGAGAAGCTGTGACTAGCCCAAGGTCACCCAGCTGGCATGTGTGGCAGTGTACAGGCTAATCTGAATTCCCCAGATCAGCCTCCACAGCTCAGGCGGCAGAGCTGGGAATCAAACCCGGTTCCTCCAGATTAGATACACGAGCTCTTAACCTCCTACGCCACTGCTGCTCCTGTAAAGAATGTGCCGACCACAAGATGCCCCCGGCCCTCACAGCTGTTGTCATTCTGCCAGAACTGAAGGGAGGGTCAGGGTGAAAATAGATATGAGCCCCCCCTCTGGAGTGGTGCGGGACTCAGGTCAAACTGAAGGAAGCAGCCTGAAGTCACAGCACGGTCACAGCACGGAGCAAAATCCTCCTTTTCTAGGGAAGCTAACCCTTTTTTCTTCTGCTAGCCAGTCGTCCTTTTTGCCATCTGAGTTGATTCCCCCACCCCTCATAGGGCCTTTCCCCACTTACCTTAAGCCCTGCGCTACTCTCTTCAAGTAGCGCGGGGTTCTCGGGCACTCCCCACGACAGGGGCAGCCACAGCGAAGCCACCCTGACACTGCCACGGTCACGCCCCCTCAGCGCGCGGCATCCCTGGCTCTGGAGAAAACGGCACCTTTTGATGACCCTGCGCAGAGCGCGGGGTCATGGGGACATCCCGGCGCGCGGCATAGGGGGGATCACTTCGAGTGGGGAAAGGCCCAGTGTTTCAAGGGTATAATCTTGCTTCCCATTATTAAGAGACTAGGATGTCCCCTCACTACTACCGATAGGAATGACATGTGTAAATGTCTGACATGCCCAGTTGTCACTGTACTCTCATGAGCCTTGAACAGACACACGAGACCTTCTTTCCCACTTAGGGTTGCCAACCTCCAGGTGAGGCCTGGAGATTTCTTGGAATTCCATCTGGTCTCCATGGTGAGATGATCTCCATGGTGATGATCTCCATGGTGGGCTTTATGGCATCATACCCTGCTGAGGTCTCTCTCCAAGCTTCAACCCCAAATCTCCAAGAATTTCCCAATCCTCAATTGGCCACCCTATTTCTTTTTTAAAAAATAATTCATCCCTGTGAGATAGGCTGGGCTGAAGGAAAATGATTGACTTGGAGAGCTTCGTGTCTGAAGGTGATGGGTTTGATCAGTTACATTCCAGTGACCCTTCAGGAATTTTATTTTATTTTATTTTAAAAATTATTGTATCATTTGAATATTCCATTTTATATTAATACTCTTCTTCATTCGTTTTCAAACAATACGTTTTCCCCTCTTTCCCCCTCCCCCTGTATTTTCTTCATAGTTTTATCAAACAAACAGCAGTAAGTTCATTCTTTGTAATCTCTTCTCCCATATCTCCTCATGGACTCCAGCTTCTTTCATCCAGTCTGCATATATGGTCCATATCTTCAAAATTTCTCTCTGCTTATCTTGCCACAGTTTAGTTTTTGTTGTTATTTCGAAAATGTCCAGTGTCACTTATTCCCAGATGTATTCCAACCATTTCTGGATTGTCCATTTTTTCTTTTCTTTCCAGCCTAAAGCTATGGCCACCCTATTTCCACTTGTTGCTTGCTGTAGATCTGGGCTAAGAATTCATGAAATAAATTAAATGAACAGCCTATCTCACAGGATAAATCTGAGGATACAGTTACTGTGCAGGCTAACCATAGTCATTGTTCAAGCCTACTACCCTGTTTCCCCGAATATAAGACATCCCCTGAAAATAAGACGTAGTAGAGGTTTTGCTGAAGTGCGAAATATAAGGCATCCCCCGAAAGTAAGACGTAGCAAAGTTTTTGTTTGGAAGCATGCCCGACGAACAGAACACAGAAAAAGAAGACATCCCCTGAAAATAAGACATAGCACATCTTTGGGAGCAAAAATTAATATAAGACACTGTCTTATTTTCGGGGAAACACAGTATATCTGCGATCTACTGGGCCTTTCCCCACTTTTGTCCTTCCCCTCTATGCCGCGCGCTGCTCTCAGCGTGCAGCATCCCAGGCGCACGCCCGGCCATCCCCACGACCCCGCGCTCTGTGGGGGGGCCATCAAAAGGCGCCGTTGAGAAGAGCGCCTGGGATGCTGCGCGCTGAGGGGCGCAACAGCAGCAGCTTCGGGGCGGCTGTGCTGTCGCCGCCCCTCTCAGTGGGGAGTGCCGAGGGACCCCGCACTACTCTCCTCGAGTAGCGCGGGGCTTAAGGGAAGTGGGGAAAGGCCCTATTGACTATGTTTCGTACCCTTTTCTGCTTCCCTGAACTTCCTACTCGGTGCCATTTTCTGAGCGTTCCCCCTTCCACACAGCTGTTTATTTGCAGCATTTCTCTGTTCTTTTATTTGGAGGGGGCAATCTTTGAAGCATTGAGCATGTGAGGAGTATATAATGTAGCACGAGGCTGTGAAGCGCTGAAGCATCGAATCAACACAGAACTCCAAAAAAAAAAAGAAGGGACAAATCCTGTCATGGCGGCCAGGAATCATTCTGAGGGCGTGAGTACAGACATACATCGTTGTAAAGAAGGGGAAATTGAAAACATTTTAGAAACTTTTTAGGGGATTTAGGGCCTAAGATTTTCAAGATTTAAGCAGAGGTGGTTTGCCATTGCCCCCTACTGCATAACAACCCTGGCCTTCCTTGGTGGTATCTCATAGACAAACAAACCAGGGATCACCCTGCTTAGCCTCTGAGGTTTGATGAGACTAGACCAGAGGTGTCCAACTCTGGCGCTTCAGATGTTCATGGACTACAATGCCCATCAGTCCTTGCTGGCATGGCTGATGGGGATTGTAGTCCATGAACATCTGAAGCGCCAGAGTTGGACACTCCTGAATTAGACCATCCAGACTGCCCGTCTCCAAGTGGTGACTGGCGATCACTTGAGATGACAACTGATCTCCAGAGATCAGTAACACTGGATAAAATGGCCGCTTTGGAGGGCGGAGTCTACGGCATTATACCTGTCCGAAATCTTTTCCCTCATTAAGCCCTGCCCTCCTGAGGATCCACCCCCCAAAAAACGCCAGGTATTTCCCCACTTGGACATGACAACCCTACATCCCTGTCAGGAATTCATACTCATCAGAATTCCACCTAGTTGTTTATGGATTAGTGCAGACCTGGGCATTATACGGCCCGCGTGCCACATCCGGCCCGCCAGATGACCCTGACTGGCCCGTATGACAGACCTGGCCCTGGCCTAAGAGAACCTGTTTAGAACCGCGCTGCTCATTCTTCCGCTAACCCTCCCCCTTCCCCCCTCACCTTGCCACTGCGCCGGAAAGGGCCTCTGAGAAAGGCCACTCCCCTCGCGCAGTGGCTTCTGGGGCGTTCCCCTCCTTTGAGAGCCCTGCAGAAGCCGGTTGCCTTGGCTGCCGGCTTCTGCAGGGCTTTCAAAAGGGCCTCTCAAAAGCGCCTCCCCTCCCCCCCCGCCTTGCTGGGGAGCGAGGCGCTTTTGAAAGCCCCACAGAAGCCGGCAACCAAGGCAACAGGCTTCTGCGGGGCATTCAAAAGCACCAGTCGATGAAAAAAGTAGGTCAAGGGACTTAAGTCTCCCCACTTGCTTGATTGTCACAGTGGACAACTATGCAGGTAGGTTAAGCCTGTGATTCTTTGTGCCAAATAGTGTTGCATGCAGAACTGTTGCCACTGATTCCAAGTTGATCTGTGCACCTGTCTGTCACTTATCAGCCCCTATTATGCAGAATTGAGTTCAGCCTTTTGGCCCGGCCCTCCACAATATTTTCTGTTTCTTTTGCGGCCCCAGGGAAAAAATAATTGCCCACCCCTGGATTAGTGTTTCCAACAAGTAATGGAGAAACCTCCTTTATTTATTTGTCTTTCTAAAGAAGGGGGGGAAATCCACTTGTCAGCTTCGCAAATCGCCATCTTCTCCGCGGGTCCTTTCCAGAGAGCTCTGAAGTTCTCAGCATCCAGGGAAACAGGTGGAGGTGTGGCAAAAATGCACAAACCTTTACTCCAACACTGTGTCTTCTTCCTCTGACTCGGCAATAGTTGGCAGGGCATGCTGAAAGCAAAGGCAAAGACAAAACAAGGGAGCAGTTAATGGCGGTGGTCACTGGAGCTTACGAAGTGAACCGCAAACAAAGAGTAAATGTTTAAATGGACTTCGGGGCAGCCGATCAATGGACCAATAGGGGCTGCTGTTCCGGAAACAAAGGGGGGGGTGTTTACTTTTTACTTGGATGTTAATCAATCGATCGGGTTGCCGAGCATGTATGTGACATTCGGAAGGGTCTAAATTCTCGTGCTAGGACACAGTCAAGGTTACATTTTGAAGGGGGGAGGGGGGAAATCTTCATGTATTTTAGCCCTGGTTAGCTCCATGATGATATGATCATACTCAGATCTCAGAAACTCAGCTGGGTTGACCCTGGTGAGCTACCGTGTTTCTCCCAAAGATGTGCTTTGTCTTATTTTCAGGGGATATCTTATTTTTCTGTGTTCTGTTCATCGGGCATGCTTCCAAACAAAAACTTTGCTATGTCTTACTTTTGGGGGATGCCTTATATTTCGCACTTCAGCAAAACCTCTACTATGTCTTATTTTTCGGGGATGTCTTATATTAGGGGAAACAGGGTATTTGGGTGGGAAACCTCCAAAGAATACATCTCTTGTCTTGAAAATCCTTCAGGGTCGTCGTAAGTTAACTGTAACGATGGCCGAAAAATTATTTCAAAGATATTTTGTGTTCTTGTTTATATCTCGCACATCTGTAGTAAAATTAGTAACTAATAAATGTATTGTATATAGCCAAAGGCTGTTAATAATATAAAATAAGAAAACAGCAATAAAAATATACAATAAACAATAAAACATCATAAATCAATCACTAGGTAATAGAGTTGCTAAAATTTTTGGATCCCACCACTGAGGTAAAGGTGAATCTTTTGTATACAACCCCCTTTGGGATGGCATTATAATTGAGGCTCTCCTTCATTCCCACTCCTTGGAGGTTTTATGTGAAGATAGGAAGGAGGAGGCAAGTTAAGCCCCAAGGAACCCTGCAATTTTGCTTCACATTTTTGTTGCCTATCTTAGCAATTCACGTCCTCCACTGGCGTATTATGATATCATAATGAAAGAATTTACAATTTAAAGATATTCCCTTATATTTGACAGTGTTAATTTGTGAGCCATAAAACCGCACAACCTGAGCTTTAGAATACAACTGGAGTACAAGACGTTTTCATTGTTCCTTATACACTGAAATTACTTTAAACCATTCCTCAGTCTGATTTTCTGTATGCACGGCCCCAGGAATAGTACACATATTGGGAAGGTTTTTTGTATAAATCTGAGGAAAATTCAAATCATAAACCAGACTCTTGTTAGACTCAAACAGATGTTGTATCTATAATAAGGTGACCAGATTGTCACTTTTGTAAATCAGGACCCGGGTGGGGGGCCGCGCGTGCACATGCGCATGCGCAGCCGCAGGAATGCACTGCCTTCTGGGGCGCTCCCGTTTCCTGCCCTGTCACAAGGCGGGAAACGGGAGCGCCCCAGAAGGCAGTGCGACAGCCTTCCAAAAATCGGGACGGTTCAAAAAACCTGCGGGACGTGGGACAATTTGGTTTAAGGCGGGACTGTCCCGCCAAAAGCGGGACGTCTGGTCACCTTAATCTATAATAAACATGTCTTCCAGGTGAATATCTTTCCACGGGTCCTTTTTCTTCTGGGGTGGTGTTTGTGTTTGTGTTGAGGACTTGTTCCAATCTGTTGATCAACAATGAATAAAGCCCCACCTTACCCCGGAGCAAAGAGTATGCTGGCTTCGGCATCTCAGGGAAAGGGCAAGATAAACAAAATATACGTACAGGTAAGTAACAGTGCCAAGCCCTGCCTTTCATGAGCAATAGTAAATATAACATTGTCTGCCAAGTGTTGGAATGAGTGACTCGGCATGCCTGGACACTGAGGGATGCTGTACCTTTTTAAGTTGCTACCTCTTGGGGATTAGTCTCTTTGTCTGGGCCTGCGGACTGCCCACTAACGTCTTTCTTCCTCTGTAGCCATTCATTCTCCTTTTGTTTTCTAAGCACATGGACATGCCATAATGGCATCTTGCTACTGTGGGTCTTTCTTGCAGAAGCAATTCATACAGAGGTGGGATCCAGCAGGTTCTCACAGGTTCCCGAGAGTAAGTTACTAATTATTTGCGTGTGCCGAGAGGGGGTTACTAATTGGTGATTTTGCCATGTGATTTTTGCCTTAGTTACGCCCCTCCTCTCAGCAGTAGCGCGCAGAACTTGAAGCAGTCTAGCAGGAGGTGCACCGGCGTGCGTGGCAGCCTGCGCCTGCGTGCATTCGTTTCCTGCCCAAGGACCGGCGCAGCGGCTGCGTCCTTGCCACAGCCTCGGCCAGGAATGCCCCACCCCCGGAATGCCCAGCCACGTCCCCATCGTGCCCCGCCCAGCCCCATTGGCGCTATGCCACAGTTTGAATCCCACCCCCATGGGAACCTGTTACTAAAATTTTTGGATCCTACCACTGGTGAGTTTACTTTGGACCTTTCTCTCAGCCCAACTGACCAAGCAAGGTTGCTGTAAGGGTAAATGAAGGGAGAGGGATGCACGCCACCCTGCAGTCCTTTGTTTGTTTGCTTCATGAGATGTTGATAGTGGCCTTCCCCTTTTAGGATCACAGCAGTTTCCAGCCTTCATAAATGGCTTGGATTTAAAGTACGTGCAACATAAATAAATACACTTCAGGCTCAAACTTTTACGTCAGGTAATCTACCCATGTAAACAAGAGGCGTTGAAAAGCCTTGGTCCGAACCAGTCTAAACCAGGCCTGCTTAATCTAATGAAAGACAGTATAGTGTAGTGGTTAGAGCATCAGACTAGGAACAGTGAGAACCTGGTTCAAATCCCCATTCTGCACGGAAGCTTTCTGGGTGACCGTGTGCCAGTCACACACTCTCTGCTTAACCTACCTGTTTTTGGAAGTGAAGGACTTTGCGGCGTCTCCTGCCTCAATGACAAGAGGGTGACTTGACTAGAGCAGTGGTTCTCAACTTCCTAATGCCGCGACCCTTTAATACAGTTCCTCATGTTGTGGTGACCCCCAACCCTAACATTTGTCCATTTGACAGATGGAGAACACTGATGCAGAGAGTCTTAGGCAGTGGTTCTCAACCTTCCTAATGCCGCGACCCTTTAATACAGTTCCTCATGTTGTGGTGACCCCCAACCCTAACATTTATCCATTTGACAGATGGAGAACACTGATGCAGAGAGTCTTAGGCAGTGGTTCTCAACCTTCCTAATGCCGTGACCTTTTAATACAGTTCCTCATGTTGTGGTGACCCCCCAACCCTAACATTTATCCATTTTACAGATGGAGAGCACTGATGCAGAGAGTCTTAGGCAGTGGTTCTCAACCTTCCTAATGCTGCAACCCTTTAATACAGTTCCTCATGTTGTGGTGACCCCCAACCCTAACACTTATCCATTTGACAGATGGAGAACACTGATGCAGAGAGTCTAAGGCAGTGGTTCTCAACCTTCCTCATGCCGCGACCCTTTAATACAGTTCCTCATGTTGTGGTGACCCACAACACATGTATCCACCTTACAGATTGAGAACACTGATGCAGAGAGTCTTAGGCGACCCCTGTGAAAGGGTTCTTCGACCCCCAAAGGGGTCCCGACCCCCAGGTTGAGAACCACTGGGCTAGATAGATTAGACTAGAAAACCTCTCTCTCCACTTTTCCATCCAGAATGGAGTTCGCTAATAAAGACTCCTCTTAAGAAATTATGAATTGGCTCCAAGTTTCCTTTTGTCACCGGCACACCCCCGCTGTGTTTTGCCTCAGGGCGCTCCGCTGTAATGAAAAGGTATCTCTTACCAGAGGGGATTACCGGCAGTGTGTACCTATGTTAACATTCCTTCGTCGATTTTATACAACCTCGGGTTCCCAGCACCAGGTTGAGAAGCTGCTGGCGCTTAGGGGTGGCACTCAAAGAGGGCAGGGCTTCGGGAAAGTGAGACGCCTCCGCAGGGCACGATGCCACGAATCCACCCGCCAAGGCAGCCGTTTTTACCAGGGGAACCGATCTCCGTAAGCAGGAGATCAGTTGTAATTCTGGGAGATCCCCAGCCCTCACCTGCAAATCGGCAACACTAAAACAAAGCACACTGCGGTCGTACCCGTACTTCAAAAAGGAAGGCCCGTTCTCCATCCTGGAAAACCTGGGGGTCGTTACTGGCAGACCCATCGCAAGGACATTTTCTTGGGGGAGGGCAAATGAGTACCATGGGGATCAGCCATTGTTATTCATTTTCTTTGAGCAGCAGTGGCGTAGGAGGTTAAGAGCTCGTGTATCTAATCTGGAGGAACCGGGTTTGCTTCTCCGCTCTGCCGCCTGAGCTGTGGAGGCTTACCTGGGGAATTCAGATTAGCCTGCCCACACACGCCAGCTGGGTGACCTTGGGCTAGTCACAGCTTCTCGGAGCCCTCTCAGCCCCACCTACCTCACAGGGTGTTTGTTGTGAGGGGGGAAGGGCAAGGAGATTGTAAGCCCCTTTGAGTCTCCTGCAGGAGAGAAAGGGGGGATATAAATCCAAACTCTTTTCTTCTTCTTCTTCTTCTTCTTCTTCTTCTTCTTCTTCTTCTTCTTCTTCTTCTTCTTCTTCTTCTTCTTCTTCTTCTTCTTCTTCTTCTTCTTCTTCTTCTTCTTCATTATGTATTTATTTGTGCTTGATGATCTATTTACCAATTTTATACTTGGAACTCAAGGCGGATACATGGCATACAGCAACGTAACTGAATACCACATGGGAACTCATAAACCAGGGGTCTGCAACCTGCGGCTCTCCAGATGTTCATGGACTACAATTCCCATCAGCCCCTGTCATAAACGATGGAATAGATCTAGGAATTGGTTTTTGGAATATGCTGCCATAGGAGGTGGTGATGGCCACTAACCTGGATAGCTTTAAAAAGGGCTTGGATAGATTTACGGAGGAGAAGTCGATAGTTTTGACCTTTTATACTCAGATGACTTATGGACTCAGGATAAAGAGCCATCAGCCCCTTCCAGCATGGCCAATTGGCCATGCTGGAAGCGGCTGATGGGAATTGTAGTCCATAACATCTGGAGTGCCAAAGGTTCGCCACCACTGATCTATGGCTACCAATCTTGATCCTCCTTGATCTCAGATTGCAAATGCCTTAGCAGACCAGGTGCTCAGGAGCAGCAGCAGCAGCAGAAGGCCATTGCTTTCACATCCTGCATGTGAGCTCCCAAAGGCACCTGGTGGGCCACTGCGAGTAGCAGAGTGCTGGACTAGATGGACTCTGGTCTGATCCAGCAGGCTAGTTCTTATGTTCTTATGTTCTTAACCCTACTGCTGATTGGAGGGGCATGGCGAATGATTGATGGAGTACCGCCCCCTTTTGCCCTGCTGTGGCTATGGGCCTGGTTACTGGTCCTGCAGCTAAGAGATTGAATGGTCACCTGGCAAAACAGGCGTCCGAACAGCAGCAACCGGAACACAGTGACTGGCTTGCAGCAGAAAAAGGATACTTCTAGCTATGTCATGCTAAGCCCAGCCGTTCTGAGGTTTCATAACACTAGTTAGTTGCAAAGGTCAGTGCTGATTAATCATTTACAGCAATGCCAGAAGAAGTCCACCGCAGGCAGGTACAGCGCAGGCAGCTCACGACACTAAAATCAAGCCTCCAGTTATGAACTTTCCAGTCAAGCCCTGGAATTTCCGACGGCCTTTCCGTTGCCCTCGAGCCCCATGTCTGAGTCCTTTATGTCTTTGTTTGCTTGTTTGTTGGTTTGCTTGCTTTCTGGTTGCCTTTGTATCTCACATGCTACATTAATTCTCGTCTCCTCCAGTTCAACCTCACAAGGGTTGGTATTTCTCTCTGGGAAGAGATCAGGGGCGTAATACCCATTGGGCAAGGTAGGCAGCTGCCCAGGGCACCACCTTGGGGGGGCGGCATCAAAATGCAGGGTTCGTTTTTGGGTATTTTAGTGGTTTTCCATTTCTGGCCTGCAGGGGGCGCGGTTTTAAGGCTAGCAGCACCAAAATTTCAGCATATCATCAGGAGACTGCCCTTATGCTACCTCCCAAGTTTGGTGAGGTTTGGTTCAGGGAGTCCAAAGTTATGGACTCCCAAAGGGGGTGCCCCCATCCCCCATTGTTTCCAATGGGAGCTAATAGGAGATGGGGGCTACAGTTTTGAGGGTCCATAACTTTGGCCCCCCTGAACCAAACTGCACCAAACCAGGGGGGTATCATTAGGGAAGTCTCCTGATGAGACCATGAAAGTTTTGAGACTGTGCCTTCAGAAATGTGCCCCCCTCCAGCCTGCAACCCCCATTGACAGCAATTCAGAAAACTCAATGCAGAACAAAGATTCTTGGGCAAATTTCTGGGATGTTCCTGAAGGGGGCGCATTTTTGGATGTATTGGCACCAAAATTTCAGGGTATCATCTGTAAACTGTCCTTATGGGACCCCCCAGGTTTGGTGCAGTTTGGTTTAGGGGGTCACAAGTTATGGACCCTCGAAGGGGGTGCCCCATCCCCCATTATTTGCTAAGGAGATGGGGGCTACCAGCAGAGCTTACTCAGGCGCGTGTGTGTGTGCTGAAAGCAAAATAAACTCAGTTTGGGAGTTTCTACCTAATGTGAGGAGTCTTTATTAGATAACACTCTAGATAGGAAAGTGAAGAGAGAGGTTCTCTATTCTAATCTAACTAGCTGCAGGGGGAGAAAGGCTGTCGGCACCTCTTCGCATGCTGATGTGTGCTCACAAGAAAGATGGTGTGTGGAAGAGAAGCAGGAAGGAAGGAAGTTTCCCTGAGAGTAACAGTCTACACAAAAAGGGGATAGTGTCAGAGCAGTAGAGAAAAGGTGTCCAGGGTCTTGACCCCTCTAGATATCTGACTCTCTAGTTGTGGTTCTCAACCTGGAGGTTGGGACCCCTTTGGGGGTCGAACGACACTTTCTCAGGGGTCGCCTAAGACTCTCTGCATCAGTGTTCTCCATCTGTAAAATGGATAAATGTTAAAGTTGGGGGCAGTGGTGGAATCCAAAAATTTTGGTAACAGGTTCCCATGGTGGTGGGATTCATACTGTGGCGTAGCGCCAATGAGGCTGGGCGGGGCACGACAGGGGCGTGGCCGGGCATTCCGGGGGTGGGGCATTCCTGGGCGAGGCTGTGGCAAGGACACAGCTGCTGCGCCGGTCCTTGGGCGGGAAATGAATGCACACAGGCGCAGGCTGCCACGCATGCCGGTGCACTTCCTGCTAGACTGCTTCAAGTTCTGCGCGCTACTGCTGAAAGGAGGAGCAACTAAGGCAAAAATCACATGGCAAAATCAATTAGTAACCCCCTGTCAGCACACACAAATAATTAGTAACCTACTCTCGGGAACCTGTGAGAACCTGCTGGATCCCACCTCTGGTTGGGGGTCACCACAACATGAGGAACTGTTTTAAAGGGTCGCAGCATTAGGAAGGTTGAGAACAACTGCCAGCCTTAGCAACAAAAGGAAAATCCAGGACACTGCTAGCCAACAAATATTAAATAGGAAGACTGTGACAAAAGAAACACCATGAGAACATGCCATAAATATGGATTTACATGGTGGTATCTCATATGCCAATATTACTGCTTCATTGGCTTTTTGTACTTCTGATTTGTGCTCATGCAAGGTGGATTCCGCACCGCACAAATATAACATCCTTAGGACGCTATATATAGTGTTTTGGGGAAGAACTTTGCACAGCTCTCTTCCCCAAAATGACTTTGGTTTCGTTGCATTTCTCTCAACCTGGGTTTTTCAAAGATTGCTAAACTAGCGACCTTTTCCCCCCAACCCAAGTTGAGGACGATTCCTGCCTGCTGAGTGAACGCCAGCAGGAAGGAAACACTTCACTTCTCTCGCCCAATCCTCTTACTTTCGTTCCTGCCACTTGTGGCCGCCACTGAGTGCACTGCAGGAGAATTTCTGTGGAGATTCCCCACGGAGGTTTCCTCTGCTTGCAGCTCATCCAGTGGCATAACTAGGCAAACTGGTGTCAGGCTCCCGAACGTGGAAATAACAGAGACCGTAGGAAAGTCCTAAAGCAGTTTATTTCTACAACGCGTAGAGTAACAGAGAAAGCTGAATCTAAGCTCTCCCGCTTAGATCCAGAGATTATATCCTTCAGCCCCCCCCCCCGGTTGATTCCCACCAAATGTGTTTCACAAAGAGTATACCATTTGCACTACAGAGCTTCAAGAAACCTGGGAACGTTCGCACCTTCCCACAGGAGGGCTGGCACCAGGGAATTGCCAGGAAGGGGAGAGGGAAACAGGAAAGCATTTACGGGAAACATTTGCAACTCCCACACAGCAAGACATCTAAGCACTGACAGGCATGGACCTGACACTGGAGCCCTGGGCAAAACCTGTATTCGACTATGAGTTTGATGCCCCCCAGGTGTGTGCCCGGTGCAACGTGCCCCCCTGGACCCCTTGTAGCTACGCCCAGTGGCGTATCTAGGCAAACTGGAGTTTGGCGCCCCCCCATGGGCAGCCGCCCTCCCCCACCATGACCAAGCAATGATTTTTTTACACCAGGTCATTTCGAAGTCACCATCACATTGTAGAACATGCCCCAACTCACAAATCTGAACAGAGCAATCGGCCATGCCACACAGCAGAAATAATTTGTTTTGAAAACATTTTCAAAAGGCTTTCAAAATGTTTTATTACTGCTGTGAAAACATTTTATGGTGCTGTATCCAGCCCCCCCCCCCCAACTGGGGGAAACAGCATCACTTTCAATGTTATTTAAACTAGGGAGCCCAGATTCTCCTTTTAAATCCACCTTAAAGGGAGAATCTGGGGTTCCCAGTTTAAACAACATTGAAAGTGATGCTATTTTGGGGTGGATTCTCCCCTACCCTGAAACAGCATCACTTTCAATGTTTAAACTGGGGACCTCAGATTCTCCCTTTAAATCCATGCCGAAGGGGTGGGGGGATTTAAAAGGAAAATCTGGGGGAAATTGAGGGGTGCCTGCTGTCAGGGGTGCAATTGTGTAAGCTAGCAGCACCAAACTTTAGGAGACTCTCCTGATGATACCTCCCAGGTTTGGTGAAGTTTGGTTCAGGGGGTCCAAAGTTATCAACTCTCAAAGTGTAGCCCCCATCTCCTATTAGCTCCCATTGGAAACAATGGAGGATGGGGCACCACCTTTGGGAGTCCAAAACTTTGGACTCCCTAAACCAAACCTCACCAAACCCAGACGATAGCATCAGGAGAGTCTCTTGAAATGTCCCTGAAATTTTGGTGCTGCTAGCCTAAAAACTGTACCCTCTGCAGGCCAAAAACGGAAAACCCACTAAAATACAAAAAAAACCCCACAAACGAACCCTGCATTTTTGGTGCCCGCCACAAGGGGGCGCCCTGGGCAACTGCCCACTTTGCCCAATGGGCATTACGCCCCTGAGATCATCCATTTGCTATTTCACTGTACAAAGTAGATGACTAAAGTTTGTTCAGCCCAGTGCTCCTGTGCACATGTTGTTTTCCTTTCTTTTTTTGAGCGGGCTGTCTGCAAAGTTACAGCAACAGAAAAAACGCACATATTGCAGCTTTTCTAGTCATGTCGCTGTAGCTTCGCAGACAGCCCCCTCAAAACAAAACAAAAGGAAAAACAACATGTGCGCAGGATAGCTGGGCTAAACAAACTTTAGTCACCTGCTTTTGACAGAGAAATAGCAAATGGATGAGCTGCAAGCAGAGGAAACCTCCACAGGGAATCTTCATGGAAAATCTCCTGCAGCAAATAAAATGGCAGGCACACTGTGAAATTGACAAGAGCTCCGTGCAACAGGCAGGGGGAAAAAATCAGTTTTGGCTGACGACGTTTGTGTTCTCCCATTCTGTGAGAACACAAAATATCAAAACTGATCTTTTTATAATGTCCTAAAGACGTTATATTGATGCTGTGCGGAATCCACCAAACTTCAAGAACAGGTTGTGAGTGGTACGTAAAAATGTTGTTTGTAAGCTGTACCCTCGAGGGAAAGGTGTGGCTCAAAAACACCTGGCATTTCATAAATGATGCATGCATCTTATTCCCTCCCTTTTTCTGTTACGGTGTTTACCTGTTGGCATCTTCACTGGTCGGGATTCTGAGACCTTTCTCACCTGCTTCAGTTACTCCTTTTTTGCTTGAGTTACTTTTTATTTGTTTGTTTAAATATATGTATACCCTGCTTTTCTCCCCAGCTGGGATCCAAAGTAGCTGACAACATTCCCCTCTCCTCCCTTTTAAAATATCTGCTGTTGTAAGAAAATAGCCCAAACTGACTATCTCGAACGTCACAATAGGCTAGCAGCAATGGTGCACTGGAACCTTTGCAAAAAGTATGACCTGCCCTGTAGCAAGACCTGGTACGAGCACAAGCCAGAGGAGACCACAGAAAATGAAGAAGCAAAAATACTCTGGGACTTTAGAATACAGACAGACAGACACCTGGCACACAACACCCCAGACATAACAGTGATAGAGAAAAAACATGTTTGGATCATAGATGTTGCTGTGCCAGTTGACAGCAGGGTAGAGGACAAAGATCTGGAAAAGATCACAAAATACAAGGACCTACAAATTGAAGTTGAACGATTGTGGCAAAAAAGAACAACAATAATCCCACTAGTAGTTGGTGCTCTAGGAGGAATCCCAAGAAATCTTGAAAAACATCTGGAAAGCCTAAACTTGGACAGAACATCAGTCCACCTGCTGCAGAAAGCAGCACTTCTAGGAACTGCACATATTCTACGCAAATACCTCTAGTATCCTAGGTCCTTGGGAAGGACTCGATATTCAGAGATGAATTCCAGACACTTGTGCTGTGCTGTTATGTGTATAATAATAATAATAATAATAATAATAATAATAATAATAATAATAATAATAATAATAATAATAATAATAATAATAATAATAATATGGAAAAACTTACACGATACGAGGATTTAAGGATTGAACTACAAAGACTCTGGCACAAACCAGTAAAGGTGGTCCCAGTGGTGATCGGCACACTGGGTGCAGTGCCTAAAGATCTTGATTGGCACTTAAAAACAATTGGCGCTGACAAAATCACCATATGTCAGCTGCAAAAGGCCACCCTACTCGGCTCTGCACGCATTATTCGTCGATACATCACACAGTCCTAGATGCTTGGGAAGTGTCCGACGTGTGATGTAATACAAAATCCAGCATATTGATCTTGCTTGCTGTGTGTAACTGTTTTGTATCAATAATAATAATAATAATAATAATAATAATAATAATAATAATAATAATAATAATAATAATAATAATAATAATAATAATAATAAATTTATTTATTTGACTTAATAAACCACTCTCTCCCAAAGGGCTCAGATTTTGGGAGACATTTTAGGCTGTTGTGGGATGGGGGAAGTGAGTTGTGCCTGAGGAGTTGAAGTCCTTCCATCTGTGAAAGAGCTCCCAATGATCCAACCCGCCAACTATATATATAAAAAGCAAACCGTGAGTTTGTTCCTGATGGTCTAGCACAGGAACTGCTGGGCCAATTCCTCTGAAAATTTCCAGCCACTGTAGTCAGCCAGGCAAGACACCTGGCCCAGGTAAAACTCCTTTTTCCTGGCGATCCATGGTGAAGGACATGAAGATGGCTGTGTGTAACTGTCTCCCTTAGGATGTTCATGCCCTTAGAATGTTCGCTCAGATGGCCAGATATGAGCAGTGAAAACAGTACATAGGTAACAACTCGAGTGGAAATGAAACACATACACACTTTGCCGTGTGAGACGTCAGGTGGGGTTCCCTCCCCTCACACGCAGGTACCTTTCACTCTCTGTGCCTCACCCACTACTACCACACAACACACATACTCTCATACACATTCAGCTCATCCTCACACTCCTCACTCTGCCCTCCCTCACATCCAACCACCACTTAACTACTTCCTCACCCATATTCCACACCCACATTGAACAAGCTTGAATGTAAAAGACAGCTGGAGGGAGGGAGGGAGAGGGAAGGGACGGAGGGGGAGGCGTGCAAGGGAAGAGAAGGGAGGGAGGGGAAAGAGTGAGGGGTGGCACGCATTTCACCACAATAACCCACAGCAACGCGTGGCCGGGTACCGCTAGTATTCTTATGAATATCTGCTCGGCGTCTATAGTTTGTACTTACGTCAGATTGCTCCATTTCATCTATCTCCTCGACACGGGTCAAATGGGGAGCGCCATATTTATCCGTTAGCTCAGCCAAGGTTTTGGACTGTGCATCCTTTTCAGCTGCTAACTTGGCCTGCAATTCAACATTCAATTTCAAGATAGCTGTGAGTAGCTGACAGACATGCTCAGGACTTAATTCCCATATGTGCACAATCTGCACCAGGCCATACGTCCCACTTGAAATGGCCCCTAGAGCCAGCATTTGCCCTGTTGTGGAAATTTACTTGTAGATAGGATTCCCCTTTGCCTGCTTCTGGCCTCCAACCAATTGAAGCCCCCACGCACCAAGGCTTAGCTAATAGTCAGTCAGTCAGTCAGTCAGTCAGTCAGTCAAGTATTTATTGTTTGAGCCATTGGCTATAACAATACAGAAATACATGCAGTTAAAACAGTAACTTAGTTAAAACAATAATTTAAATTAAAACAATAATTTAGTTTTACATTAAAATATAAATTATTAGTGTTCGCAATCTCTAAATTAAAATGCCCCATCAAATACGTCAGATGTTTTTGCAGCTTCTTCAGCTAGTCTAAGTTAATCTCCAGTACTTTGGAACATCAGTTCAAACAGCGCTTTAAATACTTTGCTCGTAATTTCCTAGCCGCCAGGGCAAAGAGAGCCATCTTATAAGAATCATAGGAATCAATATCAGATAATAAGAAAATCAGTTTCTCATCATCGGACAAAAAAGCTGTCCTAGGTAGTATTGGCTCCAAAAACCTTTTCCTTATTTCAGAATATAAAGGACAGGAGAGTATGTAATGAAAGAGATCCTCAGGCTCTTGTTTTCCACAGATACAAAAGCACTGAGAAAATGGTACTCGTGTGTATCTGCCACTAAGCACTGCTGAAGGCATTGATTGAAATCTAATAGAAGTATAAGCTATTCTAATAGGTAGGCAGTAACTGGAGCTGGGATGGGCAGATGGAGGCAAAAATTAAACAGAAAATTAAGGCCTCAGCTATTACTGGAAGTTCCAACCATAGAGTTCCCAGCGATTCCTAGAGCTACCTAGAACTGTCGAAGTACTTCTATGTGTTTCCACTAAAAGATCCAAGAGTGGCTGTGCGTTCTTCGGTGGAAGTTAAAGCAGCATGTTTCCGCATTTACAAAAAGTCCAGGGGTTTTTTTTAGCATTTAAGAATATTATATCAGCGCCGCCTTCATCAAAACCAAAGAAAATGGTGGGCGCAGCTATCGAAAATGGCAAATCTTGCTGCTGAGGCAATATAAATGCTCTTTTGTTGTTGTATGCGTAACAGTGCAGAGAATAACAGTTTTGACTAAGACGGTGCTTAAATAAGATTCTTAAATGCTAAATGAGAATTGAGGTGGGGGGAGAGAGATGGAACTGGGCAGGTTTCTTGGTGGAGCATTCCTTGGACCCTGGCAGAGCATTCCACCACAAAGAAGGTCCAGGAAGATGCGGTGGATTAATTCACACATCTCCTGTGATCTTTTTGTGGGAAAAGGTGTAGCAATTGCCAGGAACTCTATGGTAATCTTCGAGAGACACAGAAAAGTTGACAAGTGTAACTAATACGGATGCTATGCTACTTTTTCAATAAAGTATTTATGACCAGCACCGTCACAGGAGGAAGAGAAAGCAATTAGAAACTCTGCCACCATGGTTATTTACGACAACCTCTTGAAGAACTGGTTGATCAATGCATACTCTAAGAATGACGCAAATGTTCTGGGAAATCTGTTGTTTCGCTTTTTTAAAAAAAGGTGTTTCACTCACACTCAAAGGGGCTGATGCAACTTTTGGACAAACTGTTTCTGGTTGATTCCGCACTTGCGTTATCGACCTAAGTTCGAGCTGCGTTCGACCTAAGTGCTTCGCACAACCACTGGGATCGATGTGGTTTTGTACCAGCTTCGTCCCGTGTAACGGTCAGATTTCCGACTCCAGTTGGGAACTACTACTTTTTCAGGGAACCACGCTCACACTCAGCTCAATTCCAGTAAAGTGCGGAATCTCTGGTGCCAGGAGTCCCCCATTCAGCCAATCACAGCTGAGTGTTTCGGGCATGCGTACAGCTGGCCAATCAAAAAACGCCACCTTTGTCCCTCCATTCCTGTGGCAGTTTTTTTATAACGTGTGTGGGGATAGACAGAACATGGCCGTAGAACAGTGGCCAATCGGAACGGAGCGGCGAAGAGGCACAGGATGATCCCACCCTCAGAGCTGGGATCAAACTGGTTGCAGTGTGGAACAACAATGGCTTCTCAGGGAACTGGGTCAAACCTATTTTACTCATGTGCGGAATCGCCCTCTAAGTAAAATTCCTGAAGGGTCACTGGAATGTAACTGATCAAACCCAGCACCTTCAGACACGAAGCTCTCCAAGTCAATCATTTTCCTTCAGCCCAGCCTACCTCACAGGGATGTTTTTTACAGGATAAAATAGGAGGAACTAATACGTGCTCTAAAGGAAGAGCAGTATACAAATATCATGCCCAAACAAAGGCCAAGACAGGTAGGTCAGATCTGAATTGCCTTCCCAGTTGCCTTGTAGGGGCAGAGGATTCCATGCCCTCCAGATCCCATCACCCACCGCTGCTCTGAGTGGCGGCAAAAGAAAAAAAAATTAAAAACCCAGTGGCATCACATGGACTATTATGTCATCTCTAATGAAAACAGAGTTTTACCATAGAGTTCCTGGCATTTCCTAGAGCCACGCATTATCGACATGACGTTGCATGAGATGCCATGTTCCTCCTCCCACGTTCCCACCTCCAAACCTGCCACTGAGCTCGAGCAGGCAGGTCCTCAACCGGGAACTGCAAGCTCGGAGGGGAAGGCAGATGGATTCCCGATGCTCGTGACAGTGCTTCTCTCACCTCCATCTCTTCGATCCGCTTCTGCTCTAAGATGAGCATCTCTGCCTGCTCTTTCTCCAGCCTCTCCAGCTCCTCGCGTTCTCGTTCCAGCTCCGCCTGCAAGCATCAACACGGGTTAACATGGAACTAATGAAAAGGTCTGTCACTTCAGGGCGGGGCCCCCAAAAAGGCACCCATGCACCCTGCCGACCCTTTTCTGAATCTCCAGCCCCCGGCCCACCCCGTTCCCATGGCTTGCTACTGCTCAGAGTGGCACCGTACAAAAAAAAAATTTAAAATAAAACACAGTACTTTGTGTAGGGCCACTTAAACATTGCGAAACAGGGTAGTTCTAGGAATCCCCCGAAACTTGCTGGTTTTTACCATCGAGCGTCTGGGAATTGTTAGAGCTCTCCGGTGTCACTTCCCCAGAAGGGATGCGATACTGCAGCCAGCATTGCAGGCACCTCATATCCCCAGCCACAGCCCTCCCGCCAGCTGCCACCGTGTTTCCCCGAAAATAAGACAGTGTCAATGCATGGCAGCTGTGAAAAAGGCAAACTCTATGCTGGGGATCATTAGGAAAGGAGTTGATAATAAAACTGCAAGGATTGTCATGCCCTTATAGAAAGCAGTGGTGCGACCGCGCTTGGAGGGCTGTGTTCAGTTCTGGTCGCCGCATCTCAAAAAGGATATTGAGGAGATAGAAAAAGTGCAGAGAAGGGCAACGAGGATGATTGAGGGACTGGAGCACCTTCCCTATGAGGAGAGGCTGCAGCGTTTGGGACTCTTTGGTTTGGAGAGGAGACGGCTGAGGGGGGATATGATTGAAGTCTATGAAATTATGCATGGGGTAGAAAATGTTGACAGAGAGAAATTTTTCTCTCTTTCTCACAATACTAGAACCAGGGGGCATCCATTGAAAATGCTGGGGGGAAGAATTTGGACTAATAAAAGGAAACACTTCTTCACGCAACGTGTGATTGGTGTTTGGAATATGCTGCCACAGGAGGTGGTGATGGCCACTAACCTGGATAGCTTTAAAAGGGGTTTGGACAGATTTATGGAGGAGAAGTCGATTTATGGCTCCCAATCTTGATCCTCTTTGATCTGAGATTGCAAATGTCTTAGCAGTCCAGGTGATCGGGAGCAACAGTCGCAGAAGGCCATTGCTTTCACATCCTGCATGTGAGCTCCCAAAGGCACCTGGTGGGCCACTGCGAGTAGCAGAGAGCTGGACTAGATGGACTCTGGTCTGATCCAGCTAGCTTGTTCTTATGTTCTTATGTCTTATATTAATTTTTGCTCCCAAAGATGCGCTATGTCTTATTTTCAGGGGATGTCTTATTTTTCTGTGTTCTGTTTGTCGGGCATGCTTCCAAACAAAAACGTTGCTACGTCTTACTTTCGGGGGATGTCTTATATTTCGCACTTCAGCAAAACCTCTACTACGTCTTATTTTCAGGGGATGTCTTATATTCGGGGAAACAGGGTAAGCACTGTTTGCCAACCTGTGTTCAACAACCCACATCTTTGCAATGTCTGGAACCTGAAGAATCCACTGTAAGGGAGGAGAGGCGTCTACCCCCTTTTTGTGGCTGGGTCCTACCTGTCTCTCTTCTTGGAGCTTCTGTTGGATTAAAAGTTCTTCTTCTTTCATTTTCTCTAACGTTTCCAATTCCTTTCGGGCTTCCTCGCACTGACGCTCCAGGTCCTCCCTTTCCCTTTTCCTCTGACCATGCGAAGAAAACAAAACACAAGTAAGAAAGTGTATACCATTTTGTGCTCGCCACTTCTTGGAGTAGCAGGAACATCTGGAGGCAGTGGTGGGATCCAAAAATTTTAGTAACAGGTTCCCTTGGTGATGAGATTCAAACAGTAGCGTAGTGCCAATGGGGCTGGGCGGGGCACGACGGGGGCGTGCCTGGGCATTCCGGGGACGGGGCATTGCTGGGCGGGGCTGTGTCAAGGACGCAGCCGCTGCGCTGGTCCTTGGGCGGGAAACGAATGCACGCAGGCGCAGGCTGCCACCCACGCCGGTGCACCTCCTGATAGACTGCTTCAAGTTCTGTGCGCTACTGCTGAGGAGCGGAGGAGGGGCATAACTAAGGCAAAAATCACGTGGCAAAATCACCAATTAGTAACCCCCTCTCGGCACACACAAATAATTAGTAACCTACTCTCGGGAACCTGTGAGAACCTGCTGGATCCCACCTCTGTCTGGAGGCCACCTTCTGCCGTGGTCTGGTGGATCTTGTTCCTAACGTTTCGCCTGCATCTGTGGCTGGCTTCTTCAGAGGTGTATCACAGAGAGAAGTCTGTTTCACACCATGTTTAATGATGGACATTAAAAACATTTACATAAAATGTCTAGACACAGTGTGAAACAGACTTCTCTCTGTGATACACCTCTGAAGATGCCAGCCACAGATGCAGGCGAAACGTTAGGAACAAGATCTACCAGACCACGGCCACACAGCCCGGAAAACCCACCACAACCAGTCCCCCTTTTAATTCTTCTCCCTACTGAGGTAAAGATTCCACCCTTCATAAGCATAAGCATTTTATCGTCATTGTGCACGCACAACGAAATTTACAGCAGCATTCCTCGATGCACACAATTCCAGACTCATACCCCATCCTCACTTTCCCCTTCCTCCACCCATCCCTACACAGCCCCAAACACATCAACATGAAGCCACAGAGTTTAGCATAGCCACAGCTCTAGAGTAGAAGCTGTCTCTAGGCCTCTTTGTCCTAGTTTTGATGGACCTGTATCGTCTGCCGGATGGTAACAGTTCAAAAAGAGAGTGTGCTGGATGCGACGGGTCTCTCAGAATATTTTGGGCTTTCTTTATAGAATTATAGAGTTCTTCCAAGGAGGGGAGAGGGCAGCCGATAATCCTCTGGGCAGTAGTGATCACCCTTTGGAGCGCCTTCCTATCTGCCACTGTGCAACTGGAGAACCATACCCAGATGCAGTAGGTTAAGACACTCTCTATAGCACAGCGGTAAAAGGACACCAGGAGTTTTCCATCCAGTTGTTGTTTCCTTAAAAGTCTCAGATAGTACAGTCTTTGCTGGGCCTTCTTAACCACTGCGGCAGTCTGTACGCCCCAGGTCAGGTCCTCTTTAATCATCAGATTAATGGTCAGATCTCTCTCTCACATGTCCCCCCCACCCCCACCCCAGAGCCATGCCACATGGGTTCTCCTGGCGTGCAGCATCTGAAGGGTTTTTTTGATACTCATCTATCAGCCTGCCTTGGGTAAGTACGCCAAATATTGGGGGGAGTTTCGGACTAAACCAGGTCCCTGTGTCTCATGGCTTGGGAAAATAAACAGTTTGTCACGGGTTCAGGAACCCCTGACCAGAGCAGACCCGTTCAAGATTAAAGGTTAACATTAGAGGTTCGTCTTATTAGGGAAATTTGTGATTTTTAGAAGCTCACCAGGAAGTCTTCATCCAAATTCTTCCTGTATTTGTAAATCCAGAAGGCCAAGTACTCTATTGGGTCCGGTGGCCGACGTTCGGCCACTTCGGCGAGACCTTCTGCTAAGCATATCCCCAGGCATCTCTTCAGATACGCAGTCTCCATTTCCTGCTTCGGCACCAAAGATTACTCTGTAGGGAGCTGAAATTAAAACAAATATATATTTATTTACTGTATTTCTACGCCGCTTCGGCCAGCCGCTCACTGCAGTTCAAAATAAAAGTGAATGAAAACAGACCGGAAATCTGACATATTAAAAACATTTACAATTTCAATAAGCCTTTATTGGCATACAGAACATACAATATAAATACAGTTAAAATTACTAGATCAAACTTCACTCTGGATCATAAGTTCAGTTCGCAAACCTCAGCCAGAAACTTTGCCACTGCGAGACAACAGTCAAGGTCATTACAGTTTAAGAGCATATTTCCTTTATCAAGCTCCGTCAGGGTTTTCATAGAGTCAATGATTTGTACTAATAAGCTGGATCTTGGATTCTGGTAAAGTGGGCAGTGGCGGAGAATGTGCGCAATGGAATCCAGCTGCCCTGGACTGCAGGGGGCAAAGCCTCTTATCGTTTGGTAGATCCTTGAGTCTTCCTCTATGGAGCGGGGATGGCATAATATTACATCTAGCCAGCGCTTACCAACCCTATATATAGGGTTGGTAAGCGCTGCAATATAGTAGGCTGGGTTTCCCTGCACAAATGGAATTGCCACGTTCATTGGCGAGCAGGATTTGTTGGCCAAGCTCTGCAGTTGTTGATAATCCATTGCTAGTAGCCGCTCTTTGACATTTACATAAAATGAGAACTTAGGAAAAGTTGTATACAATGCACCCTTACACTGTATTGTCGGAGGCTTTCACGTCGGGACAGGTTGTAGGCTGGGATAGATGGTTGCAGTTCTAGCAGCTTTTGCATCTGGTTGGCATCTTCAGAGGATCTTTTACAGTTAAAAGAGCAGCCTGCTCCATTCCGCACACGCACACACACCTGCACCTGGGGGGGGGGGGACACACAAATGCCCCAGGTGCAGGTGTGTGTGAGTGTGTGGAAAATTGCTCCCTTCACCCCTCCCCAAGCTGCCTCCATGGCCCGGAGCAGCCCCCACGGAATGGAGCAGGCCGCTCTTTTAACTGTAAAAGATCCTCTGAAGATGCCAGCCACAGATGCAGGCGAAACGTCAGGAGAGAATGCTGCTAGAACACGGCCATACAGCCCAGAAACCACACAGCACCCCATCCTTACACTGTTGCATAGGTGAGACAAGAGACAGACCTTTCTTCAACAATTCATGTATTCTAGCAGGACAGGGCTACAGAAGAATATGTTATTGTCACAGATCTCACCATCTTAATAAGAGGCCAAGCCTTGTTGGGAACATCTTGAGGAGCATTCTTGATCAAAAACTGGTTGAGATATTTAAGAAGAAGAAGAGTTTGGATTTATATCCCCCCTTTCTCTCCTGCAGGAGACTCAAAGGGGCTGACAATCTCCTTGCCCTTCCCCCCTCACAACAAACACCCTGTGAGGTGGGTGGGGCTGAGAGAGCTCCGAGAAGCTGTGACTAGCCCAAGGTCACCCAGCTGGCGTGTGTGGGAGTGTACAGGCTAATCTGAATTCCCCAGATGAATTCTCCACAGCTCAGGTGGCAGAGCTGGGAATCAAACCCGGTTCCTCCAGATTAGATACATGAGGTCTTAACCTCCTACGCCACTGCAGCTTTAAAACAAAGAACCACAGAATGTACTAACTATGAGCACCTAGCAAGTGGGGTGACCTACACAGTTCAGGGCTTGTTTTCAAAACCAAAGAGTGCTAATATTTTTCCATGCTAAAAAATTACACCTGAGCAGTGGTGGGATCCAAACATTTTAGTAACAGGTTCCCAGGGTGGTGGGATTCAAACTGTGGCGTAGCGCCAATGGGGCTGGGCGGGGCACGACAGGGGCATGGCCGGGCATTCCGGAGGCGGGGCATTCCTGGGTGGGGCCGTGGCAAGGACGCAGCCGCTGCGCTGGTCCTTGCACAGGAAACAAATGCACATAGGCACAGGCTGCCACGCACGCCGGTGCACCTCCGGCTAGACTGCTTCAAGTTCTGTGCGCTACTGCTGAGAGGAGGGGCGTAACTAAGGCAAAAATCACGTGGCAAAATCACCAATGAGTAACCCCCTCTCGGCACACACAAACAATTAGTAACCTACTCTCGGGAACCTGTGAGGACCTGCTGGATCCCACCTCTGCACCTGAGTCAAGGAGCAAAGCATGGTGAGAGTTAGCATGGTGTAGTGCTTAAGAGCAGTGGACTCTGATCTTGAGAACTGGGTTTGATTCCCCACTCCTCCACACGAGTGGTAGACTCTTATCTGGTGAACTGGATTTTTTCCACATGCATGCAGCCTTCTGGGTGACCTTGGGCCAATCACAGTTCTCTCAGGACTCTCTCAGTCCCACCTACCTGTCAAGGTGTCTATTGTGGGGAGAGGAAGGGAAAGGAGTTTGCAAGCCCCTTTTGAGTCTCCTTACAGGAGAGAAAGGTAGGGTATAACTCCAAACTCCTCTTCTTCGAAGTGGGATATTCATACTGGTGCTATCTACTGAAAGAAAAGTAAGCTGAGTGCTACCAATGGTAGAATGTGTTCACCAGTCCTTTGCTCAGTCCTGGTGGACTGAGCCCATGGTGATTTTATCCCATCAAAACATTAAATGCATTTCGTCAACATTCAGGAAGCCTCTTCCAACTAGATCCATGGTTCTCAACCTTCCTAATGCCACGACCCTTTAATACAGTTCCTCATGTTGTGGTGACCCCCAACCCTAACATTTATCCATTTTACAGATGGAGAACACTGATGCAGAGAGTCTTAGGCGACCCCTGTGAAAGGGTCGTTCGACCCCCAAAGGGGTCCCGACCCCCAGATTGAGAACCACCGAACTAGATGCTCCTCAGCTGCCAATCCAGACGAAAAGGTGAATTTAGGAACATGAAGTGGTGTGTGGGGAGGGGGGGGGATATTTATCCAAAGACTACTCACATTCCTCAATGGTCTTTCCTTCTCTCCTCAACCCTCCCTGTGAATCAAGCTCTGTTGGTACCCAAACTGTTCAGTCTGGATGTTTTGCTCTGGTATCCTAGCAACGGACCGGTATTCTCTCCACCTCTGTAGGCAACTGTCTCCCTGAAGAATCTTCATCTTCCTTCCCTTCCCTTCCACAGACATGATCACAGCCTTATTCTGTTCATCAGGAAATTCCTCCTGTCTAGAAACAGAAATATTTATGTCTTACTAGAGGTCTGTCAAGGAGCTGCGTAGTTAATACAGCGTATACTTGCTGTTCATTTCCATTTCTGGATGCAACACCACTGTGGTTTTTTCACCTATCCATTATTTTTGTCTGGGGCAGGGGAGGAATAGGGTTGCCAGCTTTCGGTTGGGAAATTCCTGGAGATTTCTGGGGTACAGCCTGAGGAAGACAGCACCTCAGCGTTATTCCACTCTCCAAGACAGCCATTTTCTGCGAGGGGAATTTTTTCTGCAGCATGGAGATCAGTTGTAGTGGTGTAGGCGCAGAAGAAAGAAAGAGAAAAGAAGTAAAGACAGAGGGAAAGAGAAAGTAGAAAGACAGAAAGAGAAAAGGGTTTTAGATTTAACAAGAAAGTTTATTTTTTCCTTCCCTCCATTATTTTTCCTATAATGGAGAGATGGCAACCATAAAGCTGCTGACCAAAGAAATCATGCAGGCCTTAAACCGATTCTTTTACTGTTGCTAGCTTAGCATAATAACTTCAAAAATGCTCCATTGTTCACAGTTATACAAAATGTGCAAGCTAAACTGTTTTTAAGATCCCGTTGTACTCAAAAGATACCTTTAAAGCTGCCCCTTTGTTTTCCTTAATGACAAATAGGGGAGGCTTCTCTTAAGTGAGAAAAGATCACCAGGCTCTTCTGCCTAAAAAAAACATAGGGCAACTTGAAACATTAATGACAAGCAGAAACAAGGGTTTTTGATTCATATAACGTCAAAGAGTGAAATGCTGGCATCTTCCAATGGGGATTTTGGACAACCCCAAAGTGCTGTGGGAACAGGGAAAATCTCCACCTTTTGTGTGATTGATTGATGATGTGGGCATTTCGGGGTGTATTCTTTGCTGCCATTTTGATATAGCTTGTCATTAATACTATAAAAGTGAGAACACACCGCCATTTTGGTGTGGCTCCCCTGATATTGCCTTGCCCGCAGTTGGCCGAATAAAGATCTCTCTGATTTTATTCTGTATCGGCTTGATCTTCTTTGAGCTTATTTAGTTTAAACTCGTTACGTCTTTGTAACAGTGGCAGGATATCCAGCAGGTGCCGCCTGCAGGTTGGCAACCCTAGAAATGAATCAAGTTTTTTTAAGTAATTTTTTTCATTTATTTTATAGAACTTTTGCCCACAGAGAATTGGGGGGGGGGGGGGAATCCTCTATGTAATACTGAATTTGAACAAAATAACTTGAACGGCTTCCTTCTTCTTCCACGGCTTCAAAACTGGGGTGAGCGCTTCCAGTTGGAGCTTCTAACTGACATGCTAAAATCCTCCCATTGCCAGCTTTTCCAGTCTTCAATATGTCGTTCCCCAACCTGTTTTACTTTAATCTTTGCAGGTAGAACACAGTCTAACATTTGTTATTTCCCGGTCCAGAAGGAATGGCGTGTATTTTTCTGCCCTGCCGCACCGTTTTCCCATTTACTTAAGGGGCCACTCCCCACTTACCTCTTCTGATTGCAACCCCGCAGCGACCCTGCGTAGGAAAGCCTCCGTGGCTTTTGACCACGGAGACATTTGTTTCCCACACTCAGGCTAGAGGGGCGGCAGGCAAATCTCAGAACAATTAGAGTAAGCTGACACGTTTTCCTCAGAGCTCAAAAGCGTATGGAGCACACACAGAGGATCGTTCCCAAAGCCCTCCCCTCCCCTCCTCCCGCATCGTATCCTGAATCAGCCTGCAGTGCTAGGAGAAAAGCGCGGGAGATGAGCCTGATTGGAAGACGAGACCCCCCCTCACAGCTGATAGCCTTAGATGGGGAGAATCTCTCCGGAGGGGCGCCGAGGTAGAAGCGCTCCCCCAGACCTGCTCTTGCGGCCGCGCGCACCCGCCCCCAGCCCGGCCCTCACCTGCCCGCCCGCCCACCCTCTTGCTCTCGCAGCTCCAGCAGCGCCCAGAATTTGCCGCTCTCCGACCTCCTTGCCGCGGGGTTTTTGAAAATGCTGCTCTTTCTTGAGGACCTAATTTGCCACGAGGCAAGGAGGTGGGAGAGCGGCAAATTCCGGGCAGCTGCGCAGTGGGCGCTGATGACATGGGGAACGTCCAGGATCCCCGTGTCTTTTAAAGAGGTGACCCCGCGGCTTATGGGGAGTGGGGAGTGGCCCAAGGTTGCCAACTCTGGCTTGGGAAATTCCTGGAGATTTTTAGAGCTGGAGCCTGGGGGGTGGGGAGGTAACTCAGTGGGAAATAATGGCACAAAGTCCACCCTCCAAAGCAGCCATTTTCTCCAGTGGAATTGATTTCTATCATATGGAGACCAGTTGTCATTGTGGGAGGTGTTCAGGCCTCACCTAGGTCGAATCCCCACTACCGTCTTAGCCAGGTTTCAGAACACAAACTAACCAGGTTTGAGGGACGACCTCCCCATTGCTTGCGTGGCAGATTCCGTTTCTGGCGCTCGTTCTCCTTGTTAATCCGCGTTCCGGCAGGACCTGGTTGCAAGTGGCATAGACCCCATTAACACGGTTCAGAGCTGATCTGAGCAGAGGGATGAGGGTTGAAACCCTGACTCGTTTCCCTCCCTGGAGTGTGATGTGGAATTCGGGCAACCAATCAGCACTGCAATGCGCGCACAGCCTATCCTTCGTTTCGTTTCCGCTTTTGCGATTGGCCAGCAGAAGGGGACACAAGCATTAAACAGTCAAACGTGTAACTTTGAATCGTTAATGGTTTGCACAGGTAATGATTGACTGTTTGCACAGTTAAAGATTTAAACGTTAAACTTTTACACACTGTTTTTTTTTTTATCACGCCCCTACAATGTACGTTTCTGCAGTGGGAAAAGGTCCCGCCCCATCAAGGCACGCCAGCCAATCAGGGGAGACCGGCGAAGCAAGCTTGCCTGGTAGTGGGGATTGCTAAGAGTTCTGCAACCGGGTGTGTCTGCTGTGTGCTCGCTGTGGTGGGGAGGGAGAAACTCTGATGAAGAGGTTTCACAACGAACAGGTTTGGATCTGCGTGCAAATTTCAAATGGGGATTCGACCCTAGAGTCTGATAACCCTGATTTGCAGTTTTGCACGAAGCAACGCAGGGACAAATTGATCACCCAGGTATTGCTGACTATTTGGTTCTAAGGATTCTCATAAGTTCTCCTCAGCAGTGGCAAGAACAGCTGGGTAGGGGGCTTTTTTCAGTGAGAAAAGCATCAAGTCCCCCTTTCCGATTGCTGGCCCCTTCTTTGAAAAAGCAAGGCAGGCAACTAGATTTGCAAAAGCAAGCAAAAAAATCATTTAAAATGGGGTGGGGATTAATGTGCCTTCTGATCCTATAAATTTACACACAGAAAGGAAGAAAACCTGTTTTGCTTTTGATCTGTCCAGACACGACCTTGATAGCAGGTGTCCACCCAAATACAGGTACTTGAGTTAGCAAATAGGAAAAAATTCACCTGCTATAATCTGAAGGTGAAGTACAAGACAATTCTATACCATTGCCTTTTGGGGGCACAATTTCAACCTCCGGGTGAGGCCTGAAGCTCTGTAGGCGCAGAGTGTAGTCTACTAACCAGAACTGTAACAGCCTTGATGAATACCCCTTTGTTCTAGTTTACCCCTTAGAATCAAGAATATTTCAATTATGTTGTCTCTAAGGTCTTCTCGTCCTTACTGGCACCATAAGTCTGTCTTTTTCCTGATACAAAGTAAAACATAGCCAAATGTTTAGGCTCATTGGTCAGATAAGTAGGGCAACTAAGAACCTGCTATAACCTGCTCCAAGACAGGGAAACATCTGCGTACCATCCCTGCTGCTGCTGACACAAAGAATACCAGGCCGAGGGTACCAAGGACAGCTCTCTTTTGATGTTGCTGCTAGGCATTAATTGTCCAAAATGTCGGGCAACATGCGACACCTTTGGAAATACCAAAAAACAAAAATGTGTTGAGGAAAGAATATCAAATGGGAAACACGTCCTCAATAGTCAAACCTGCATTTTAATTATATTATTTCTATACAGTTACAGCTACATATGTTATATAAATTTTTCAAATTATGAAAACCTTGTTGGTTAACAATTTGCAGTATTTTAAAGACTATAATACAAAATCTTCTTGTTTGTTAACAACATTTTGGCAATTACTATGAACCTATTTTGGAAGCTGTCTTATTGTATCGGGCCCTTAGAAGCTGCTTTGATCTTGGTCTGATTTTATTACACACATGCTTATTGACTGTTGATATTTAATGGCTGATTTTGAAAAATTCCATACTACAGGGGTTCAAACCTGGGCCTCTGAGATTCTAGTCTGGCCCTCTGAGCACTACACGTCGGTATTAGCATAGTTCAGTGATGGCAAACCTATGGCCCGGGTGCCAGAGGTGGCACTTGGAGCCCTCTCTGTGGGCACGGACACACAGAGTTCACCATGTGGGGATGGAAAATCACCCCACACACATACACACACATCTAGGCTGGCCTGGGCCACTGAGCACAATGTGCGTGCACCACAGTGAGCAGGGAGGACTCGGCTGGTGGGCCTGGTGCTTGTGCTCCAGGTGGCTGCTGCCCGAGGGGGGGGGGGGTCGCAGAAGAGGCAGAAATGCTAGAGAGGCACAGAGATGGTACCCAGAAGACAGAGCCCAAACTGTCTCAGGTTAAATTGCCGGGTTGGCACTTTGTGATAAATAAGTGGTGTTTGGGTTGCAATTTGGGCACTCGGTCTCAAAAAGGTTCGCCATCACTGAACTAGATACTTCTCTCTTCCAAGAAAATGAATGGTATAGAAAAGAGACTCTCCTTAGTTTGGGCAATGAATTGCAAGACCAGCTGGGAAATATCGAGATCAAGTAAACATTATTTTGATGCTTCTTCCCACCAGCATAAAACTTCCTTTTGTGATTTATATTTTTTATTAATGTATTGGAAAGGCAGTATTAGATTACATGAGCAATTCCCAGATACATCTGCGTGCATTTTTTTTTAAAAAAAACTATTTTAAAAATTGGTTGTGGTGGGTTTTTCGGGCTGTGTGGCCATGGTCTGGCGGATCTTGTTCCTAACGTTTCGCCTGCATCTGTGGCTGGCATCTTCAGAGGTGTATCACAGAGAAAAGTCTGTTTCACACTGTGTCTAGTGAGAAGGGAAAGTTTAGTGGAGAATATTGTCCATGTCCCAGGGTGGGGAACCAATCAGTAAGTGTTTGGGTGGAACTTGCTATGCAAAGGTGTGGTTGAGTGCATTGTATTGCGGGTGGGGTCGTCAGTCTATTTTTTAAGTACTGGGAGCCAAGCTTTGCTAATTTTCAGAGTCTCTTCTTTCTTGTTGAAGTTGTCTTGGTGTTTATGAATTTCAATGGCCTTCCTGTGCAGTCTGATATAGTAACCTTCTGAAGCGCCAGAACCAGGTTGAGACCCCCTTTGTCGCTCAGGCAGTGGAGAGGCATGCCCAGAGGTGGGATCCAGCAGGTTCTCACCAGTTCCCGAGAGTGGGTTACTAATTATTTGTGTGTGCCGAGAGGGGGTTACTAATTGGGTCTGCTTTTCCGTTCGAAATTCCATTAGGTCAAAAAATCATAAAGTCCTGTTGTTTCCTATGAGGCTGGTTAGCGAAGGTAGAAAACGGGATAATTCTCCCTGTTGGGCTGTTTTAAAAACATGTTTTAGAAATTTGGTAAAGTTCCTTGTTTAAGGAAAGTATCCTTCTTTTGATTTCTAGAAACAAAATTAAGTATTTGAAAGTATTATTTGTCAGGCAGTCAATTAGAGGAGTTGTTTCTGTTGGCCATAGACGATAGGACTTGCTATAATGAGTTTAAATTATGGACAGAAATATACCAGCTGGATATTAGGAACTTTTTTTTTCAGTAAGAGTTTTTTACAATAACGGAGAAATTATTAATGCCCCGCCTCCAGAATGCCCGGCCACGCCCCCGTCGTGCCCCACCCAGCCCCTTTGGCGCTACGCCACTGTTTGAATCCCACCACCATGGGAACCTGTTACTAAAATTTTTGGATCCCATCTTGTTTTGGATCCCACCTGAAACCTTGTTTTTTTGCGTTATTACCACACAACTAACTGAACATGGAGAATCGACCACAGATATACTAAAAACGGGGGGAAAGTAACTTTGTAGATCATTTAAAAATTATCAATCATCTAATAAACTAAATATTGCTTATCTAAAGCCATCTATGCATTAGTTAAGTATTTGGAATAATAACAGGCATCTTATTTAAAAATACAATTAAAGAGACAGTAGTACGGCCCAAAAGCATTTTTCTAATGTAATTAATAAAATAATATACCTGCTTATTTTCCTATTCATAGATGGCAAAAATATTCAATAATATCAGTAGTGTGGAAATAGTCTCATAAATTCCCTCAGAGTGGATATTAAGGCAAAAAAAAAATCCAAAAAAATGCATTTGCAAATCATTTCAATAGGACATATTATCTAAGCATTATTTCTTAATACAGAGAGTATAACCCCCACTTCTCATTAAACTCATGTTTTTGGTCCTCTATTTATTTACAAAACTAGATAGTTGGGTCAAATCCAATTATTCTCTCATCTTGTCTTCCCAACTGTCTTGATTAAGGTATTCGCATGTTCGGAACATCGATCCAAGACGAAGAGTTCTAGGGAATCCAGAAGCTTGCAGAGCGTTTCTTGTCCATTTCATTGGTGCATTATTTTAAAAAAGCTATTACAAGACTGCTGCTTTTAGCAGTTTAGGATTCAGCGCTTGTTCAAATGTGGTATTATTGACTGCTCACTCAGCAGTTCGATCCTGGGCACCGTCATTCAGAACAAACCCCGTTTTAGTCCGGTGCGTTTGCTCCGGCGCAACACCTCGATCCCGACGGCAACATCGTGGCCAAACCGTGGAAAACTGCACAAGGGAACGTTGGCAAAACAGGAGCCTCATGCAAAAAGCCTATTGGTGGAGACGGGCAACGCAAAGGAGGCATTCAGCCAATCGGACCCTCCCGTTCAGTCAGCTGAATTGTGACGCAACACCTGGAGGGGGAAATGTGTATCTGGTTGCTAAGCGACGATGCGAAGTCGAATTCAGGCGTAAGTTTGCACGCCAGGGGGTTGCAAAAAAGACAGATCAGGGATGGGGGGTGGGGGTGGGGGTGGTACGGGAGGGAGAAAAAGACCCTCCCCATTTCCCTTTGCTCCCCCCTGCCCGTGCTGGAGTTCAGCGGACAAACAGTGAGTGTTTGCCCAGTGGGAGGAATTGCATGAAACAAGCTTTTCCTGGGGTTGCCAACTCCAGGTTGGGAAATTCCTGGAGATTTGGGGGTGGAACCTGGGGAGGGATCTCTGCAGGGATCCACCTTCCAGGGCCACCGTTTTATTTAGGGAAGCTCATCTCTAGTGTCTGGAGTCCATTGCAATTCCAGGAGATCTCCTGGCCCTACCTGGAGGTTGGCAAGACTCTAGGACAGGGGTAGGGAACCTGCGGCTCAAGAGCCGCATGCGGCTCTTCTGCCCTTGCACTGCGGCTCCATGAGTAGAGCCGCCGGCCGCATCCTTGCCCGCCCTGCAGGCAGCAGGTCAGGCGCACCAATGGCCCGCAGCTGGCTGGACCGCGCCGCAGGCTTCCCCTCTCGCCCGCCCCGTTCGAGCGAGGTGGGTGCTTTCCCGGTGGCCGGCGAGGCCGAGCCGCTGGCCCCATCCTTGCCCGCCCTGCAGGCAGCAGGGCGGACACATCCATGCGCTTCTCAAAATGAGCGGAGTAAAAGGTAGAAAAAACCCTATATATATAGTGTTATCTTTATTTTAAATGTCAAAAATTATTTGCAGCTCCAAGTGTTTTCTTTTCCCGTGGAAAACGGGTCCAAATGGCTCTTTGAGTGTTAAAGGTTCCCTACCCCTGCTCTAGGAGGTGAGATCTGTAAATGGCATTGACAGTTGTCAGCGGTATTTATTCTTCACTTCAATGGCCGACACACCATTGGGTCTAGATAAATGTTAAGGTCTAGGAGCTTTGGGCAGAGAGAGTGGCTTGTTTCGTTGACGGATTTTTGTTGTTGTTCTTTGTCTTTTCCTGCAAAGGACCTCTTCTCTCCCAAGGTGATCAG
Source organism: Sphaerodactylus townsendi (assembly GCF_021028975.2). Classification (NCBI taxonomy): domain Eukaryota; kingdom Metazoa; phylum Chordata; class Lepidosauria; order Squamata; family Sphaerodactylidae; genus Sphaerodactylus; species Sphaerodactylus townsendi. The sequence goes on from NC_059432.1 coordinate 11,356,582, forward strand.
ATCTTCTGTGTGAATTGCAACCTTGCAAGTTTGGTCCCCTAAAGGTAAGGTTGGTGCCTGTTTTGAGTGTCCTGATCTCTGGCACCCATAAATCGAGGTGTCCTGCTGGATCCGACTGGTGGTCTGTCTAGTACAGCATCATGTTTCACACAGTGGCCCAACATTTACCCTAGTGTGTAACAGACTTCCCTCTGTGATACACCCCTGAAGATGCCAGCCACAGATGCAGGTGAAACGTTAGGAACAAGATCCACCAGACCACGGCCACACAGCCGGAAAACCCACCACAAACAGTTACCCTAGAGGTCAAGTAAACAGGGCATAGATGTTGCCCCCGGCATGCCTGTTTGGAGGTGTACATCCTCTGGATGTAGACATTCCCTTTTGTCATTGTGGATTACAGTGATGGATGGATCTTTCTTCTGTGAATATAAGTCAATTTTAAAGCCATCTATGCTTGTGGCTAGCATGACAATGTTTATTCCCGAAGCCTAAAAAAAGCCCAAAATATTCTGAGAGACCCGTCTCATCCAGCACACTCTCTTTTTGAACTGTTACCATCCGGCAGATGATACAGGTCTATCAAAACTAGGACAAAGAGGCTTAGAGACAGCTTCTATAGAGCTGTGGCTATGCTAAACTCTGTCGTGTTGATGTGTTTGGGGCTGTGTAGGGATGGGTGGAGGAAAGGGGAAGGTGAGGATGGGGTATGAGTCTGAAATTGTGTGCATTGAGGAATGCTGCTGTAAATTTCATTGTGCGTGCACAATGACAATAAATGCTTATGCTTATTCAAAATCTTTTTTAAAAATGATTTTGTTGTAAACTGAAGTTTTGGTTCCCTGCTCTGCCGGGAGGGGCAATGTCTACTTACTATAAAAGGTCATTATGAGGATTAATGAGAATGCAGAAGAAGAGTTTGTATTTATACCCCGCCTTTCTCCCCAGAAAGGAGTCTCCGGGTGGCTTACAAACTCCTTTCCTTTTCTCTCCCCACAACAGACACTTTGTGAGGCAGGTGAGGCTGAGAGAGTTTTGAGAGAACTGTGACTGGCCCCAGGTCACCGAGCAGGCTTCATGCATAGGAGCGTGGAAACAAATCCAATTCACTGGGGTGCTGTGTGGTTTCCGGGCTGTATGGCCGTGTTCTAGCAACATTCTCTCCTGACGTTCCGCCTGCATCTGTGGCTGGCCTCTTCAGAGGATCTGATAGTAGGAATGGAAAGCAAGTGGAGTATATATACTGTGAGGTGAAAAGGTGAGGCCATCTGAATAGAGTAGCCTGGCATGTGAGTCACAGAGAAGTCTGTAGAGAATGTCAGGAGAGAATGTTGCTAGAACACGGCCATACAGCCGGAAACCACACAGCACCCCAGTGATTCCGGCTGTGAAAGCCTTCGACAATACAAATCCAATTCACCAGATCAGAGTCTGCCGCCCGTGTGGAGGAGTGGGGAATCAAACTTAGTTTTCCAGATTAGAGTCCACATGCTCTTAACTGTTTTACCACACTGGCTTATATATGAGAAGCCGTATGTAAATAGGAAGGAACCAATGCAGTCTGTATCTCCCCCCACCCAGGAAAATAGCCTTCCTTCCATTTCTTCATGCACAACTTCATAAACATTTTTGGTGACTCTTTTGCATAACCCCAAGAACGTACATAAGCAATGCGACGGGATTGACTCCTAAAGCAGCAGTGGCGTAGCGGTTAAGAGCAGGTGCACTCTAATCTGGAGAACTGGGTTTGATTCCCCACTCTGCCTCTTGTGCTGTGGAGGCTTATCTGGTGAACCAGATTAGCTTGTGCACTCCAACACACGCCAGCTGGGTGACCTTGGGTTAGTCACAGTTCTTTGGAGCTCTCTTAGCCCCACCCACCTCACAGGGTGTTTGTTGTGTGGGGTGGGGGGGGAGGGAAAGGAGATTGTAAACCCCTTTGAGTCTCCTTATAGGAGAGAAAGGTGGGATATAAATCCAAACTCTTCTCTTCTTCTAAATATGATGGTAATTGTGGGTTTTTAAAAAAATGCCATTTTATCTTATTTTTTAAAAATGCTATTTCATTATCTTGTTAGGAATTAGTCTAATAAAGTGGGAGCTAATTCAGCGCATTCTATCAGTGCAGTGTTTGGTCCAAGATGGATGTACAGTATCTCAAGGAATGCCTTGGGCAATGCTTAGTGGAGGGACTTGCGAAAGTGGTAGAACGGCAGCCGGTGGACCCAATCAATTTCCTGGCATGCTGGATTTACAGATACAAGACACGTTTAAATGAAGACGAAAAGGTACCACAGTTCTTGAACAAATAATAATCAATAGAGTGATGAAATCAACTTTCTTAAACTTAAGTTTACCTTTTGCCTGATCTGTCGGGGTCACGCGTTGTTACAGCGGAAAACAGAGAGGGTCCAATTGGAGCAGGAACGGGAAGAAGTCCTGGCGGAAATAGAGAGGATTGAAAAGATGAAAGCAGAAGAAATCCAAATAGCCCGGAAACATGAACAGCAGCAGAAGGTTGGAACATCAAACTGAATTTGCAACTTTTAAAAAAGTCATTGTCATTATTTTATGAAATCACATCCACCAGATCTTCAACTGGTGTTGGCCTTCGTACACATCAGGTTCTTCCTAACAACCTAGGATGTTGTAATATATGGGTCATATATAACTTCACATAACACTACACTATTATAACTTCACATACACACTACAAGGGTCAGTGCTATCAGTCACAGACCAGGAAAGGGATTTGGGCATCTTAGTTGATAGTTCCATGGGAATGTCAGCTCAATGCATGGCAGCTGTGAAAAAGGCAAACTCTATGCTGGGGATCATTAGGAAAGGAGTTGATAATAAAACTGCAAGGATTGTCATGCCCTTATATAAAGCCGTGGTGCGACCGCACTTGGAGTACTGTGTTCAGTTCTGGTCACCACATCTCAAAAAGGATATCGAAGAGATAGAAAAAGTGCAGAGAAGGGCAACGGGGATGATTGAAGGATTGGAGCACCTTCCTTATGAGGAGAGGCTGCAGTGTTTGGGACTCTTTAGCTTGGAGAGGAGACGTCTGGGGGGGGATTTGATTGAAGTCTATAAAATTATGCATGGGGTAGAAAATGTTGACAGAGAGAAATTTTTCTCTCTTTCTCTCAATACTAGAACCAGGGGGCATTCATTGAAAATGCTGGGGGGAAGAATTAGGACTAATAAAAGGAAACATTTCTTAACGCAATGCATGATTGGTGTTTGGAATATGCTGCCACAGGAGGTGGTGATGGCCACTAACCTGGATAGTTTTAAAAGGGGTTTGGACAGATTTATGGAGGAGAAGTCGATCTATGGCTACCAATCTTGATCCTCCTTGATCTGAGGTTGCAAATGCCTTAACAGACCAGGTGCTCGGGAGCAGCAGCAGCAGCAGCAGGCCATTGCTTTCACCTCCTGCATGTTGGAGCACATTGCCTAATCGGGACAATGGCATAAGCCCGGCGGGACGCGGGACACACTACGCAAAAGTGTGAGTGTCCCACGAAAATCGGGACGCCTGGTCACCTTACTTTTGTGGGTATGAATTTGCATAGTATGCCTATATTTCAAATTCAGTTAGGGGCGTAGTATATGTGCTGATCCAAGCAATGTGGCTTTTTGTATTTGACAGGTGGAGATTTTATCAATATGTAGTTAATTCATACGACATTCAAGGTTTTTTGGCTCGGCACCCAGTGTGCCGATAATCACTGGAACCAACAGCTGCTCGACCAGTTGTTGCTGTTGTTATTTTCAATTATGGGCCTTTCTGAAGCAGTATTCATCGCACTGTTTGAATAGATTGGGCAAATTATTAGAATGGCAGTGTTCTGAGCGTGCCAGAAAACCCCCGAGATCTGTCTCTTTCCGTGACCATTAAAACCAAGAAGGCAAAGTGTGGTTGACTTCCATTCATTCGAGTCTAAAATTTTGTTTGGCAAAGGCCTTTGCAGAGCGACATGCTGAGAAAAAGTCCACTGAGAAGGGTGGGGCCCCAAATTTGCCGACTGTTGTGGAAATCGAGGAAAGCCATTTAAAGAAGGTACACAACAAACTTAGCGGCATGTCTGTCTCTCCTTCTCTGTGTACACGTAATATTTTAAGTATTACATTCTCTCTGGCCCCCTGGCAGGTAACATTCTTCCACAGCTTGAGATTTCCGGTTTCATTGTTCCTATCGTATGCATGTAGCTATCTTCTGGTCTGTCCAAATTCACTAGCAAGCCACCTCCAGGGAAATAATGCTTGACGTTAACTGATGCCGGTGAGGCATTTCAAAGACTCAAGGCAATCCGACCTTCTGTTCTTTCTTTCCACATTTCTTGGCCGACACTCATCTGAAATGTGTCCACAGACAAGAGGTCTCTTGATCTGGAAGAACAGCAGTCAGCGCATGATGCAGGAGAATAATCAACCATAATATTGGCCTGAAATTTCTCATTTGCAGATTTGAACCGACTTTCTCTACAGGCACAACCGTTCCACCCACTCTTTTCCTCTCCTTTTCCATGTGTTCTGCCTCCTCAATCTTTCCTTTCATTTTTAATACCCATGTCTCATTTTTTAAGTTTTGAGCTGTCTCTTGGATATGTTTGTGGCATGGATACCATTCCAAGATGTGGGGGTCACAATATTATCATCATCATCATCATCATCATCATCATCATCATCATCATCATCATCATCATCATCATCATCATTATCTTTCTTTCTTTCAGCAGCAGTGGCGTAGGAGGTTAAGAGCTCGTGTATCTAATCTGGAGGAACCGGGTTTGATTCCCAGCTCTGCCCCCTGAGCTGTGGAGGCTTCTCTGGGGAATTCAGATTAGCCTGTGCACTCCCACACACGCCAGCTGGGTGACCTTGGGCTAGTCACAGCTTCTCGGAGCTCTCTCAGCCCCACCTATCTCACAGGGTGTTTGTTGTGAGGGGGGAAGGGCAAGGAGATTGTAAGCCCCTTTGAGTCTCCTGCAGGAGAGAAAGGGGGGATATAAATCCAAACTCTTCTTCTTCTTCTTCTTCTTTCTTTCTTTCTTTCTTTATTTGATTTAATATACCGCCCTATCCCCGAAGGACTCAGGGACGTGCACAACATAAAAGCATCATATACAAGCCTTTCCTAGCCTTTCCTCTTCCTGTCACGTGATTCTGATGACCCATGACAGGCTAACCATCATGTCAAGCAATCTGTTTCTGTAGAGCCAAACGTCTTAATTTTTGTTAGAAAGAAACTAGTCCTGTTTCCTTGGCTGTCAAGGGTTTGCATTCTTGTACCAGGTGACTAAGCGCTCTAGTACAATAGTAGTTGTTCATTTTCCTTTTATCCTGGCAAGATCCCCAAAGGATTAATTTTAAATCAGAAATGCTCCTTTATCAAAGTAGGATGAGTCGTCTTTGTTTCCCCACTCTATTCTAACTGTATTGATTTGTATGAAATAAGATGGGGCAGTGGCGTAGCGCCAAGGGGACAGAGGCATGATGCACCGGGCGTGTGCCGGTACATGGGCGTGGCGGGGGCATTCTGGGTGGGCAGGGGCATGGCAGGGGCGCAGTTCCCCCTCGCTACGGCCTTGAGGTGGGGCCAATATTACAATAATTTACGTGATTTTTAATTTTGTGCCAACTTCTCCAGTTTATCTCGGCAACAGCTGAACTGCTTCCGCAAGCGTTAATTAAGTCCCCCGTAGCCACACCTATTTTCCAAAAATGATATTTTTGTAGCGGTGTGCTCAGGTTTTCTTTCCATCGGTAGAAAGTGACAGAAGAGAAAGACGGGAACCTTCCTGAAGAAAAGGAAACAACTGAATTGAAGCAAAAGGCGCGGGCAGACGTACAGGATCCAGGGGAGTTGAACACTGCAGAGGATGAATTGCAGGAGACGTTCCGGGAGATAAGCAGGGCCATCGGTCTCCGGGAAGCTCTGACTGAGCCCATCCCAGAGGACGATCTTGACCAGATTTCAGATGACGAAGCAGCAACCCAGTCAGAACACTCCGAAGAAAGCGAGAACGAACCTGGTGACGTTCCAGATGAGGAATACAAATCCAGTCAGGATCTGAATGCAGAATAACTGTATGGTCCCACCCCTGTTCACTCAGTGAGGCTTACGTCGAAGCAAAACAGTGTTCATAGGATTGCAGCCCAAAACTGAGGAGCAGTGCTTATGATTAGATTAGGTTTTCCTGGCCATTTCATTTTCTAACATGTGTGAGGAAGGGATCTCTTTGCTGCTTAGCTGCTCCAGCAATATTGTACTGAAATTTGACTGAGGGGACAATACAGTTGTTCACCTTAACGTCCTAGAACAGTGGTGGCGAACCTATGGCACAGGTACCAGAGGTGGCACTCAGAGCCCTCTCTGTGGGCACGCGCAAGCAGAGTCGCCCCCCGACCCCCATACACACATCTAGGCTGGCCTGGGCCACTGGGCTCGATTATTAGCATTAAACCTAAGACCTAGTTTTGGGGAAGCAGTGTAGGTAACCCTATTAAGCGCTGTTAAACCCCACTGATTTTCATGCAAAGAACTAAAGTGCGATCCTTTACCTGGGAGTAAGCTTGGTTGCTGGCAATGGGGCTTGCTTTTGAGTAAATCCTCCTCGGGTCGTGATTCACCCGTTGGAAGAGTTGCACGGTTGCTTCAAAGCAAAGCCACCGACTACCACCAAGCTTACTCCCAAGCAACGCACGCCTTGGAGCCAACCGTTTTTTGTAAACTAAAACCTCAGTATTCAGGTTAAATTGCCGTGTTGGCACTTTGCGATAAATCAGTGGGTTTTGGGTTGCAATTTGGGCACTCGGTTTCGAAAAGGTTCGCCATCACTGTCCTAGAACATGTTCTGTTCTTGTGCTCTTGGATTTCCGTGCTGCCTCTAGTCCAAAGGATCCCACTAAATTTATATTGGAGAAACCCCTCTCAGCGGAAAGGGCAGGCCAGTGTGTCTTTTCAGACCAGCTGCAAGCAGTGGTGGGATTCAAATAATTTAACAACCAGTTCCGGTGGTGGGACTCAAATAATTTAACAACTGGTTGTTTACAAGCACCATTTTAACAACTGGTTCTGCCAAAGTGGTGCAAACCTGCTGAATCCCACCACTGGCTGCAAGTATATTTTGCCTTTTTTAAAGTGACCTGTGAAACAGATGGAAGGTGACCGGTGGGTATTGTGACTTACAAATTAGCATGGTTGTTCTTTGCTTCCAGTGATGTTGTGATTTGAATTTGGAGGCTTTGAATTGAATAAATGTGTCTGGGTAGGATGAGCAGATAGATGTATGAGTTGGGTTATTTCCTGATCTCGTTTGTGGGGATTGTCTGTTCCAACCATATTAACCGGCTAGATGTACATGTTAGACACAATCTTTAGACACTTCCGTTGGATTGCCACCTGTTCCTTAGCCTTGCTTCTGTGCCTCTAACAGCAGCTTGCTACTCAGAAATTAGGTAGATGAAGCTTTTCCCGGCCAAGTCATTCAAATCCACAATTGCTGCACCAGATTTCAGATAAGAGCAGAGGAGTAGGGACAGTAATGAAGTTGGCAACCAGCTGTTGTGAGTTTTCTGGATTGTATGGCCGTGGTCTGGTAAGTTTTGCTCCAAACATTTTACTTGTATCTGTAGCTGGCATTTTCAGAGGCACGTCACGTTAAGGTGTGTTTCTCTCTGTGGCAATGTGGAGTGATTGTGTGTGGGGGGGGGGTGTTATGTTTAGCAACACTGCAAAATCCAGCTGCCAGTGTAATGATGGCATCTATACGATAGAATTGATTTCACAATGGATCATGTGGAATGTATTCTTGGCTTACCAAAATCTGATCACTGGGTGCTTGGTTGATTGACAGTCACTGTGAAAATCAGGAATTGCAAAAATAAATTGCGACTTGCTCTAAATTGTGAGTCCTTCCCCTAGAACAGTGATGGCGAACCTTTTCAAGACCGAGTGCCCAAATTGCAACCCCAAACCCACTTATTTATCGCAAAGTGCCAACACGGCAATTTAACCTGAATACTGAGGTTTTAGGTGAGAAAAAACGGTTGGCTCCGAGGTGCACGTTACTCGGGAGTAAGCTTGGTGAAGCAACCGTGCAACGCTTCGAATGGGTGAATCACGACCCTAGGAGGGCTTACTCAGAAGCCAGCACCATTGCCAGCAACCGAGCTTACTCCCAGGTAAAGGCTCGTGCCCAGGCTAGCCTAGATGTGTGTGTGCGTGGGTGGGTAATTTTCCACACCATTTTTGTAAAAAGCCAAGACTGTTTGTTTGATCTTTCTTGCGAGATTTTTGTTTTGATCATTAAAAAGCGTTTGTATCTTTTTAGAAAACATTTTGGATACCTCTATTGGCTATCTCTTTATATTTAGAATTGAAATTAAATTCTCTGTGGTCATTCTTTTGTTTGTTTTAATATTGTTTTTGAGAATATGTGTGTGTGTGTGTGAATATACATGTGTGTGAGTTTATGTGTGGGGGGGAGGAGATCTAACAATGAAAAAAAAACCAGTTTGTGATTGTTTCTAATCATTCAGTTTGGGGTTTGGAGGAAACCACCTTAAATGCAGAGAGGAAGAGAGTCTGCTTTAAAAAGGATCAGGTATTAATCATGCAGAAAAATCGAAGTTCCTTGGCCTGGATAACCCTTTATAGCTGGATCTCCTGGGATCTCAGAAGCCCAGGATCAGCCCTGGGTAGTACTTGGTTGGGAGACTGGACTGCCAAGGAAGGCTATGGTTGGTTCTTAGAGGCAGGTAAACTACTTCTGTTAATCTCTTGCCTGGAAAATCCTATGGGCTTGCCATAAATCACCTGTGACCTGAGGGCACTTTCCACCACCATAACTGAAGCAGCTGAAGCGTCTCCTTACTGTAAGCTTATAAACTCCATGGACATTATCTCCAGAGTTCATCCAAGACTCTATGAATCATAGAACTGGAAGGGGTCGTATAGGTCATCTAGTCCAACCCCCTGCTCAGCGGAGGATCAACTTGGAGCATTCCTGGGCCTTTCTGCATAAACCTTTTAAGACATTTTCAGGCAGGAAAAATGTTTCCTCTGTGGAACTTGGCACTGTTTCCCACCTCCGCCCCCCTCCCCAATTCCATAAGTGTTTTGTTTATAGCCTGGAAACATGAGCCAGCATGATGTAGTGGTTAAGAGCAGGTGCAATCTAATCTGGAGAACCAGGTTTGATTCCCCACAGCTTGAGCTGTGGAGGCTTATCCGGTGAACTGGATTAGCTTGTGCACTCCGATACATGCCAGTTGGGGAACCTTGGGCTAGTCACAGTTCTTTGGTTCTCCCAGCCCCACCCACCTCGCAGGGTGTTTGTTATGAGGGGGGAAAGGAGTTTGTAAGCCCCTTTGAGTCTCCTTACAGGAGAGGAAGGGGGATATAAATCCAACTCTTCTTCTTCTACATTTGGGTTGTGTTTTGGGCAGTCCCTTCTTCACACTTGCAATGACTTCTATAAGCCAGTAGCCCAGAGTAGTACTTTAGTGCTCATCTTGCATTGAGGATACAATCCCAGATCTTAGATTTTATCTTTTAAAAAGTTGCACCAGATAGTGATAGTGGATTTGTGTATTTTATTTTACCACTGCCAGCCAGATGGTGTCGCCACAGCTTAATAAACCCGGGGCTGATCCAAGATGGCGACACTGGGGAAAGACGCTAGCTGTGCTGCTACGAAAAAAACGTAAATTTATCTTGATTCTGCTGCTGTTATATATGGTTTTAAATAATTCTGACTGTGTAGTTAACAAGTGCCTGCAGTTGTGAACTGCTTGAATCTGTGTCAAGGACAACTGTGGAATTTTGGAGCCTAATTGAGTGTCTGTCTTCAGATTACTGTGTGGGCAGCCTGTTAGTGATTTACGCTTGAGACCCCCACACTTTGCTCTCTTGGTCTCTAGACAGGCGGGGTGTTTAAAGCAATTACTCAACAACTAACAGGATTTCCATCTACCTAGTGGGAGCTTATCGTGACTGGGCTTAATGGCAGCTAGGAAACGCCTGAGAAATACACCACAGAGGAGCTTCCCAGAGCCCTCCTGGCGTCCAAGCAACAAAAAAAATACGACGATTTTCTGTTATTATTTACCTCCAGGGTGAGACTCCTCAAGTAAAGCATTTACTATTTCAACTTATACCAAAATCGGTTCTCCCCTTTGACTCCTGGAGTGCGAAAACACACCCCTTGCCCCTCTCTGAAATGATGAAAGGTGGAACAGTGGGGAGTCACTAACAATGCTGTCTTCAAGCTTGAGCTTACTCCACGAGGAGCCCCATTAACTTAGACTCAGAGGAGCTGGCTACGTCATCACAACCCACCTCCAGGGAAGGAGATATAACATGCAAGGCATGTCTGAGAAGTGTGTCTGACACTGCCTCTCTTTGCAATCTTGTTGCTAGAACTCTTAGCAACATTTACAGTGAAATTAAAAAGATCCAAATGAACTTAGACTCATTGTGTAAACAATCTTCTGAGCAACATGCTATGGATTCAGCTCACAGAACAGAGAACAAGGGTGAACTAAAGTTGACAGCTTAATAAACCAAGGACCTAGGCCAGTGATGGTGAACCTTTTCGAGACCGCCCAAATTGCAACCCCAAACCCATGTATTTAAAACTCTATTTTAGGTGGCTGAGGTACACCACACTTGAAGTTACAACTGCCCCAATTTATAGGCAATATAATGCAATGCACAACTTTCAGACAACTCATGTACACCTGCAATCCTTTACTGCAGCCACAGCGGTGTGATGTCTTCATACACAACAGCCAGAGCAACGATTCAGCAGGAATGTTTTATAGACTTGACTTTTCCAGTTCTGAAGATGGGCCAAGGTAATGTTCAGCAAGTGTCAAGCAAAGGAAAACTCTGTTTGGTCAGCAACTTCCTTCCTGTGCCGCAAAAATCCAGTGCTTGCCACTTAAACCCCAATGCTGACGTACGTTTGCGTGGAACCAAACTTTTTTCAGTTCAGGCTTGCAGACGTCCACTTGGACACCCTTCCCCCCCCCCCCCCCGCCATCTTTAATATTTATTACATTTAAAAATTTTTCTTTTGTGGGGTTTATATGGAAACATTTAAAATATTGTTATTTTACATAATGTGCATAAGCCACCCTGAGGCCAGCTTTGGCTGGGAAGAGCCGGGTATCACATATATAAAAATAAAATTTTCATGCAACTGTAACAGCCAGGTTTTGATAGAAGTTGTTCTGCCATGCAACGAAATACACAAATGAAGGAATTCAATGTAAAACACCTTTCTGCCTCTCAATTATATACATATATACGAACACACCCCATTATAGATGGTAACTGGGCAACTCTGAACGGGGGGGGGGGGAGAACAAGAGAATCCTGCTTCACGCATGCGCTGTTAAGCGTTCAGAGGCTGGCAAACTCCTGGCAACGAAGCCGCAGCGGATCGCACGCATGCGCACACTGCACAAAGCCGCTAAGGACAAAATGGCGGCGAGCACGCCGCGTCTAGCCGAGGAGTGTGTCGGCCGGGTGGTGCTGCCCGGGGATGTGCTGCTTCTTCCCGCCCACCCTGAGGAGGACGGCGAGCGGCTGCGTCTCACGCCCAGCGGTCCTCAGAAAGGGCGGATGATCTGCGGGCCGGGGCTGCGGCGCGGTGGGGAAGGCCTGCTGGCCACCAAGTGCGGCCTCCTGCGGTATCGGGGTCCATCCGGGCAACCAGGGGGCGTGATCGGAAGTGGCTCTGGGGGAACGTATTGGGTGGACTCCCAGCAGAAGAGGGTAAGGGAAAAGGGCTGTAGGATGTGCGCATGCTTACTTGAGCAGACGGCTGAGCCTGTAGGTTGTGCGCATGCGTACTTGAGCAGACCACTTTGCGCATGGGTGCTTGAGTAGACGGCTGAGACTGCATTTATCTATTTATTATGTGGTTTTTGTTCCCCGTTCAGGCTCAGAGCGGTTTCCAGATCTCAATAAAACAAAACCGTCCATAATAAATACACTAGTTTTGACGTGTCTCGATATTCCCATGTGTGAGTTGAAGCGCTGCATCTTTGCCCTCCTTCCGCTGTAACAAAAAGGGCTCACTTGAGCGGAGTGCAACCCCCCCCCCCCCTCATTCTGCACCACCTTGTTTGGACCTTTGTAATTCTGCCTTGGTCTTTCTATGCAGGCTTGCTGCTGCCGTGGTCATTTAATTTTATATTATGACTCCTGGTGCTATGTTGTTCGTTCTCAGTTTTGTACTTGTATTTCTATTAGGGTTGCCAGCTCCAGGCAGAGGAAACCCTGCAGTGTTGGAGACAGTGCCTGTAGCAGGGGAAATTTGGGGAGGGATTTGCCCCTGGAAAATGCCCTAGAGCAGTGGTGGCGAACCTATGGCACTCCAGATGTTCATGGACTACAATTCCCATCAGCCTCTGCCAGCATGGCCTAATCTCTGCCCAATTGGCCATGCTGGCAGGGGCTGATGGGAATTGTAGTCCATGAACATCTGGAGTGCCATAGGTTCGCCATCACTGTCCTAGAGTCTGCCCTTTGAAGCAGCTGTTTTCCACAATTAAGCTGGTCTCTGTAGTCTGGACATTCGTTGTAATTCAGGGAGAACTCCAGGCCCCATCTGGAGGTTGGCAACCATATATCTTATGTGGTAGTCACTTTTGTGCTTGCATTCTGTTGTATTGACAGCCTTTCCTTCTTGCCTTTTTGAGTCTCAAGTGAGAAAGGCTGTCATGATGTAGTACACAATATGAAACATGCAATTACTTCATTTTTACTTAGTTCATTTGTACTCAGCCTTTCTCACTGATAGGGATCCGAGGTGGGTTACATCACTCTCCTCTCCTCCATTTTATCCTCTTGTTGGGAGGGCGTGACTGGCCCAAGATAACCCATGAGTGGGGATTCAAACCTAGATCTTCCAGATACTAGTCCAACACTTTTAACCATTACACTACACTGGCTGTCTAAGCGTAAATAGATAATGTCCGTTTTTTTCATAAGCGTTTTATTTGGAACAAGAGAGGAATGTGATCCATTTACCTTTGAGGGCTGGAAAGATTATGGGCCATTCTGTCTACTGTGAGTTCTATTACACAACCCTAAATGACAAATGACTTGCCTGTATTTTGAGAGTGTCACCACCGGTCTGTGCAGTTTGATCCCCTTCTGCTGACCATCTGATTTAGTTCCCTGCCTTGGAAGTATGTAGAACTTGTTTTTGCTTCCCCCGAGGTATTTCAAACCGGCAAAGTCATGTAAAAATAATCTCTCATAGCACTTCTAGGAAAATGCTTAATATTTCCAAGTGTTGGCACTGAACTTAAAGGCATTTGGGGCTTTCACAACCCAGAGTTATAGGCTTGTACCCGATATCTTGCGGTTACTCTGTTGCATCATCGACCATTGTGATCAGTAACATATTATTACTCTCCTGCATCCTAGAGACAAGAAATGTGGCCACAATCCAGCTGTTACTCATTCATATAGGAAAGTTTTAAGCATGTCAGCTCGTGTTGAAATCCATGTGACCTAAGAGAGCTTAACATGGGCTTAATGTTTTACTATTATTTATTTATTTTTATTTATTTGATTTGATATACCGCCCTATCCCCAAAGGGCTCTAAATGTTGCCTTCTTCTTGCATTATATGAAGCCTTTGTAGAAGAACATTTCATACCCTTTTTTCACATGTAGCATGTGGACCTTATCTGTCTCTCTCACGTTTGATTTTGGGTTTTACGATTTTCCTTCTGCTATTGGAAATGGTAAGAATCGGGAAAACACTCATACCTTCTTTTCAGATTTCTCTTGTTTTTAGTCAATGATTCCCAAAGTGGATGTTGTGTTGGTTCTGTTAACCTTTGTCATGCCCTTATATAAAGCAGTGGTGTGACCGCACTTGGAGTACTGTGTCCAGTTCTGGTCACCGCATCTCAAAAAGGATATTGAGAGATAGAAAAAGTGCAGAGAAGGGCAACGAGGATGATTGAGGGACTGGAGCACCTTCCTTGTGAGGAGAGGCTGCAGCGTTTGGGACTCTTTAGTTTGGAGAGGAGACGGCTGAGGGGGGATATGATTGAAGTCTATAAAATTATGCATGGGGTAGAAAATGTTGACAGAGAGAAATTTTTCTCTCTTTCTCACAATACTAGAACCAGGAGGCATACATTGAAAATGCTGGGGGGAAGAATTCAGACTAATAAAAGGAAACACCTTTCTTTAAAATGCAATAGCGCAGATTGGAGTGTTTGGAATTATGCTGCCACAGAAGGAGGTGAGTGATGGCCACTAACCTGGATAGCTTTAAAAGGGGCTTGGACAGATTTATGGAGGAGACATCGATCTCTGGCTACCAATCTTGATCCTCTTTGATCTGAGATTGCAAATGCCTTAACAGACCAGGTGCTCGGGAGCAACAGCCGCAGAAGGCCATTGCTTTCACATCCTGCATGTGAGCTCCCAATGGCATCTGGTGGACCATTGTGAGCTGGACTAGATGGACTCTGGTCTGATCCAGCTGGCTTGTTCTTATGTTCTTTATCTGACAATTTTGTCTGCTCTTAGGTAAATAAACCATTTGAACGTACTTCCTATTACATGTTCTGAGAGGGAGGGAGCAAGCATTGCCAAAGATTTTAATACTCATGTTATGCACAAAAACAATAGCAAACCACCTCTGCTTTCTTGCCTTGAAAACCCCATGAGGTGGACCACTGAAAAGACACTTGTGACTTGACAGCACATAATTGTTGATGCACCTGCAATGGCATTCAAGTTTACTATTTAAATGCAGTTTCAGAGAAGTTGGCATTTTTGTTCTGGGGTGCTGTGCTTATACCTGTGGTCAGTTTGAAAAATGAGTTGTCCAGTTTCCTGCAGGTTTATGATGGTGGGTGCCCTGGCTGGGTGGGGTTGGTGTGCTGCCACAGCAGTGGTACTGAGGAAGCTCAGGGCTGGGCTGCTAGCAGTTCAACAAAGAATAAAGTCCGAGGTTACCAAGTCTGTGGGAGAGTCCAAAGAGACGTCAATCAAATGCTAGGAATACATACAGCAACTGGGGGAATCCAGGAATCGAGGTCAGAAGCCGGTCCATAATCAGTCAGGTCCAGAGGTGGGATCCAGCAGGTTCTCACCAGTTCCCGAGAGTGGGTTACTAATTATTTGTGTGTGCCGAGAGGGGGTTACTACCCTGTTTCCCCGAATATAAGACATCCCCTAAAAATAAGACATAGTAGAGGTTTTGCTGAAGTGTGAAATATAAGGCATCCCCCAAAAGTAAGACATAGCAAAGTTTTTGTTTAGAAGCATGCCTGACGAACAGAACACAGAAAAATAAGACATCCCCTGAAAATAAGACATAGCACATCTTTGGGAGCAAAAATTAATATAAGACACTGTCTTATATTCGGGGAAACACGGTAATTGTGTCTGCTTTTCTGTTAGAAATTCCATTAGGTCCAAAAATCATAAAGTCCTGTTGTTTCCTATGTGGCTGGTTAGCGAAGGTAGAAAACGGGATAATTCTCCCTGTTGGGCTGTTTTAAAAACATGTTTTAGAAATATGGTAAAGTTCCTTGTTTAGGGAAAGTATCCTTCTTCTGATTTCTAGACACAAAATTAAGTATTTGACAGTATTAAGTATTTGACAGGCAGTCAATTAGAGGAGAAGTAGTTGTTTCTGTTGGCAGTAGACGATAGGACTTGCTATAATGAGTTTAAATTATGGACAGAAAGATACCAGCTGGAAATTAGGAACTTTTTTTTACAGTAAGAGTTTTTTACAGTAACAGAGAAATTATTAATGCCCCGCCCCCGGAATGCCCGGCCACGCCCCCGTTGTGCCCCGCCCAGCCCCATTGGCGCTACGCCACTGTTTGAATCCCACCACCATGGGAACCTGTTACTAAAATTTTTGGACCCCACCACTGGTCAGGTCTGGAGACAGCAGTGGTGTGCAGTCAAGGGCAGGTGGAATCCGTCTTGCGACCACAATTGCAGTCCCTGCCCAAGGCCTTTTATTCCTCAGAGCTACTTCCCTGGGACTGCTCCTGCAAAGGCTCTGGGTAATGCCTAGCCTGGAGTCTTGCTGAGCGGCGTCTCTGCTTTAAGGCCGGTCTCAATCTCCGTCTGCACCTCAGTCTTGCATCTGGAGACCCAGAGCTCCTACCTATCATCTCCTTTAGCCCTGCTGATTTGTTCTGAGCCAGAAGCCTGTGTGAGTTCAGGCTCTACCAGTTCAGCTGGCATCTCTCTGCAAGGCTCCATTAACCCTTTCTCAGGCGAGCTATCAGCTGCAGCAGGGGCTTCCTCAAAGGATCTGCCGGTTGCCGGGTGTGTGTGTGTGTGTGTGTGTGTGACAGTGGGTTATGTTTTAGGAAACCACTGTGTAGCGTCAGTGTTTTTTTTCATGAGACGGGAGTATGGATGATCACAACTTTCTAATATCCCAGCATGGTGTAGTGGTGAAGAACGGTGGAGTCTAATCTGGAGAACCAGGGTCAATTCCCCACTCCTCCACATGAGTGATGGGTTCTTATCTGATGAACTGGATTTGGTTCCCCACTCCTCCACATGAAGCCTGCTGGTTGACCTTGGAGTAATCACAGTTCGGTCAGAATTCTCTCAGCCCCATCTACCTCTAAAGGTGTCCGTTGTGGGGAGAGGAAGGGAAGGAGTTTGGAAGCTGCTGGGCAACTCCTTATGGTTGAGAAAAGCAGGGCATAAATCCACATTTTTCTTCTTCTAATGTTTCATCTGCATCTATGGCTGGCATGTCACGGTAAGATGTGTTTCTCTCTGGCACAGGCGGGCAGTTGATCAACACCTCATCCAGCGGAAACCTTGCAATGTGGGAAGCGTTGTGAATGAAGATAGGGAAGCCACAACTGCGAGGCCTTACAGGAGAGAAAGGCAGGGTATAAATCCAGACTCTTCTTCTTTTCATTTCCAGTACGTCCCAGTCAAAGGAGACCACGTGATCGGCATAGTGACTACCAAAGCCGGGGACATATTCAAACTGGACGTTGGCGGAAGTGAGCAGGCGTCTTTGTCCTACTTGGCCTTTGAAGGGGCAACCAAGAGAAACAGGCCAAATGTGCAGGTGAGGACTCTAAAATATGACCGACAAAGATTTCTGTGCCAACTATCCTGACAAAGATTACTGTGCCAACTATCCTTTTTCCATCTTGGCAGGGCCTTGATTCTATCTTGGGCCCTGACTCTCCCCTCCCAGCCTTTTTGATCGGGCGCCTGTCTTTAATTTTGCTTGCTCTTAACTTTGCTATTTAAATTTTAAGAAATTGCTGCTATGGAAATTTGTTTTAATGTGGTTAGTTTTAGTTATTTATTTTATGTGCTGTTATTGGAACAGCTGTATTGTGAACCGCTTCGAGCCCTTCAGGGGTGAGGCAGCCTATAAATATAATAATAATAATAATAATAACAACAACAACAACAACAACACTCCATACGGGAACAGGTTGTGTCAATGTAATATAGCCGTTGTTGAGACTGTTCAACATGTACTCTTGGAATGCCCTATATACAAGTCGTTACGCTCTATGTACATTTATCCATTGATAGAGAGCTCAAACGTTGTTAGGTTACCCTCTGTTATGAATTTTCTACTCAGCGGTTCCTGTGATTTTATATGTGAGAACGTTGCGAGTTTTTTGAGGCACTATCTGGTCAGGCGCAATCATTGCCTACAAAGTAGTAACGGCTAATTTATTTTTTTATGTGCGCGGTTTACAAAGTCTGGTTGCAAATGTTTCGAGAAGCAAGCCTTTATTGGCATAGACAGTACAACAATAATAAAAAACGGATTAAAAAGCATATGCAAGGTTGCAAATGGTTAATGTAGATTCTAATGTATTTTAATGTTTTAGTCAATAGACAAATGCCCTTTTTATTAATTCTGTAATTTATAATGCCAATAAAGGCTTTGGAATTGGCAATATGACTGACAATAGGGATTGTCTGGAGGTTTGTGTTCAATGCTAACAGCAGTGATATTGAGCAACAGCAGCGTCCCTTTGCCTTAGTCATGAAAAATGTCTGCATGTGAACGTGCCTGAAGACATCGCATACAACTCGAGCAAAGAGTTCAAATGCCTTTGCCTCTTTCTCTTTTCCGCCGCCAGTTTTTGTACTTTGAGAGGAGCGTGGGATAAGAATTCATTGCCCTTGCCAGGAATAGAACCTATTGATTATTTTGCCTGCTGGCAGATTCCTTCTGAAAATGATTGTTTGTCCTGGATAACTGGCTTCCTCCTGGTTTGGTTCTGCTGGGATGGGAGGTCATGCGAAAGAAGAACTCGTGAGATTTGCAGAAGCCTCTAAGCTAGGCTTGTGGTGCGGTGGTTAGGAGTGGTAGGCTCTGATCTGGAGAACCAGGTTTGATTCCCCACCACATGAATGGCCAACTCCGATCTGGTGAACTGGATTTGTTTCCCCGATCCTACACATGAAGCCTGCTGGGTGATCTTGGGTCAGCCCCAGTTCCGTCAGAACTCTCTCAGCCGCACCTACCTCACAAGGAGTCTGTTGTAGGGAGAGGAAGGGAAAGGAGCTTGTAAGCTGCCTTGAATCTCCTTACAGAAGAGAAAGGCGGAGTATAAATCCAAACTCCTCCTCCTTCCATCCAAAGCTTCAGCATTTCAAATACATTTCTAAGTGTTTGTATCGCATGCGTTCCATGCTTGTATCAGATTTGTAAAGTCTGTCAGTAATGGAGCTGCCTGTATTTTTTTCCCACTTGAAGGAAATTCAGATGATGATTAGCAAAAGTTATCATGTGATTTAAATAGTTTTAAGAGCTAGCTATACTATACGTGTTGTGTCATTTAATACATTAAATTAAAATGGTGACCCTTTTCTGTAATACCTATATCCTTATACTATCCAGGGGTCTGCAACCTGCGGCTCTCCAGATGTTCATGAACTACAATTCCCATCAGCCCCTGCCAGCATGGCCAATTGGCGTGGACCATTGGCTTGAGGCCTCTTCTCCATCCTGTATGCTATTAAATGTTGCTAAACCTTTTTTTCCCCCATCTGTTCTGCATTCATGTGCTCTGCAATGCCTGAATTGCAGTAAGGGTGTGGTAGTAACAAACCATAGGAGTTTCTCTTTTTACCCCTTTTTACCCACAGGAATGTTGAATTTTAAGATTCATCTGGTTTTCCTGGTTTATAGAATTGGCTGCCACTCAGAATAATTTAGCAGTATTTGGGGAGGTGCTAATTGGGGTGCGCAAGAGGAAAACTGTTCAGCACACTGGCAAAACTTATATTGACATACTGCAAAGGGAAATTGGGAGGATCCCCCCCCCCCCCCGAACAGGAAATATACACTCTTGAAGTACATGATGAGTTTGGCGAAGCTGGTGTGCAGAATCATTCTTAATAGTAGCATTTTAGGTAAGATTGCTCTGACCTGGAGGCCTCAGGCCGGCTTGATCTTAGACCAGTGGTGGCGAACCTTTGGCACTCCAGATGTTATGGACTACAATTCCCATCAGCCCCTTCCAGCATGGCCAATTGGCCATGCTGGCAGGGGCTGATGGGAATTGTAGTCCAAAACATCTGGAGTGCCAAAGGTTCGCCACCACGGTCTTAGACGCTAAGTTGGTTAGTACTTGAATGGGAGACCACCAAAGCTGATCTGTTGGCTTCTTATTTTGGAAGCCATGCAGGGTCACAATAAGTCAGCTGTGCCTTGACAGCACTCTCCAGCACAAGTGAGACTGCCAAGATGCACAATTTCACAGCGTACAGTTTGCCTTCTTCACTCTCTATGGCAGTGATGGCGAACCTTTTCGAAACCAAGTGCCCAAATTGTAACCCAAAACCCATTTATTTCTTGCAAAGTGCCAACATGGCAATTTAACCTGAATACTGAGGTTTTAGTTTAGAAAAAACAGTTGGCTCAGAGGCGTGCGTTACTCGGGAGAAAGCTTGGTGGTAGTCAGTGGCTTTGCTTTGAAGCGATCGTTCAACTCTTCCAATGGGTGAATCATGACCCTAGGAGGGTTTACTCAGAAGCAAGCCCTATTGACAGCAACCGAGCTTACTCCCAAGTAAAGGATTGTGCTTTAGTTCGCATGAAAATCAGTGGGGTTTAACAGCGCTTAACAGGGTAACCTACACTGCTTCCCCAAAACTAGGTCTTAGGTTTAATGCTAATAATTGATCCCAGTGGCCCAGGCCAGCCTAGATGTGTGGGGGAGAGGGGGTGACTCTGTTTGCGTGTGCCCACAGAGAGGACTCTGAGTGCCACCTCTGGCACCCGTGCCATAGGTTCGCCACCACTGCTCTATCGGCTGCCCAAGAATGTGAGCTGGAGGTCCTCGAGGTCACTCGAGGTCCTGTAATTGCCATCAGTTTGCTCCCCTCCCCCCAATAAGCTTGTCGATCCCCTCTGACGTTTGCATTTCGACCATGTCTTCCTTCCCAAATCAAAGCAAGGCTGTTCACCTTGTCTTCTCCAGCATGAAGAATTACCGGTGCTTTGAAAGAGCTTTCACAGTAGCAGCTGAAATGCATTTTAAGAATGCAATCTGGGGGGAAGGGACCTTGAGACTACATTGGAAGCGGCGGAAGCCCTAAGCTGACGGCTGAGCGCAGTGCACTGTGCAAAGTGGCATGGATGCTGTTAGGCCACTTACCTCGACACTGGGCCATTGTGCAGACGCATGATGGGCAAACCCAGAGGTTGCCCCCTGCAGTGCTGGACCTCAGCTACAACTGCCCCCGCCAACATCGTGGGGGGCGTTCCTAAAGGCAGAGCCGAAATTAGTTCTTTAAGGCCAGGAACACCCACTCCCAGTTGTGCAGACTTACACTACCACAAAGTGTGACTATGTTAAACTCCATGGCAATGTGTTGACATGGTGGTGGCTGTGTAGGGATGGCTGTAAGTTGGGGTGTGCGGATTGCAGATAGGTTCATCAGGGGATGTTTTGTATTTTCGTTGTTTTGCATTTTCGTTGTGTGGGCACAATGACATTAAAGTTATTCTATAAGTCACTCTGCCCAGTGGACTTTCCCAAGGGAGTAAAGGTTTGGAGTTTGGAAGGGATTAACCCTTCCTCCCTGGTGCCCACGCCACCCATTTTCTCTTTGGAGGGAGTTCAACCGTGCCATCCCAACCCGCTGCTCTACTGACCTCCCCCTCCCTTTGGTTTGGGCTGTCCTTCTCCTGTTCAAGCCAAAGCACAGAAGTGAAGGAGCTAAGGTGTATAAGGAAGTCCATACATTCTGGGGAAGAGAGAGCAGCGCTTACAATTCTTTGCATATTTCTTGGCATAGTTAGGGGTGTCAGGCTCTCGAACGTGGAAATAACAGAGACCGTAGGAAAGTCCTAAAGCAGTTTATTTCTACAACGCGTAGAGTAACAGAGAAAGCTGAATCTAAGCTCTCCCGCTTAGATCCAGAGGTTATATCCTTCAATCCCCCCCCCCATTTGATCCCCGCCAAATGTGCTTCACAAAGTGTATAACATTTGCACTACAGCGCTTCAAGAAACCTGGGAACCGTTTGCACCTTCTTGCAGGAGAGCTGGCGCCAGGGAATTGCCAGGGAGGGGAGAGGGAAACAGGAAAGCATTTACAGGAAACATTTGCAATTCTTACACAGCGAGACATCTGGGCACTGCAATTCTTACACGGCAAGACATCTGGGCACTGACAGGCTTGGTCCTGACAAGGGGTGAGTGGAGCAGAGCTGGTTGTTGGTTAGTCTGCTGTGGCTCCTCCCAGTTCCTGCCTCGGAGCATCTGGTCCTTTGACATGTACTGGATGAAAAGAGGTCAACACTGTGGTTGAAAAAAGGACCTTTGTTTCTAAACATTGTTGGCATCGTGAGGCACAATGCGTGGCATGTACTGTGGAATTGTAGATGGTTTTGTTCTGAGCTTTCTTTCATTCTGCAGGTAGGAGACCTTATTTACGGCCAGTTCATCGTCGCCAACAAAGACATGGAGCCTGAGATGGTCTGCATAGATAGCAGCGGCAGAGCCAACGGAATGGGAATTATCGGACAAGATGGCTTCTTAATTAAGGTTTCCTTAGGCTTAGTAAGGAAGTAAGTGCAGCGGAGTTCTTCACTATCAGTTTGTAATCGCTCGAGTTTGGGACCCATCTAATGATCTGGTCAGAGAAAGGACTTCTTGGGTCAGTGTAATATCTTTTTTATGTACCTGTAAGAACATAAGAACAAGCCAGCTGGATCAGACCAGAGTCCATCTAGTCCAGCTCTCTGCTACTTGCAGTGGCCCACCAGGTGCCTTTGGGAGCTCACGTGCAGGATGTGAAAGCAATGGCCTTCTGCGGCTGTTGCTGCAGATCACCTGGTCTGTTAAGGCATTTGCAATCTCAGATCAAAGAGGATCAAGATTGGTAGCCAGAGATCGACTTCTCCTCCATAAATCTGTCCAAGCCCCTTTTAAAGCTATCCAGGTTAGTGGCCATCACCACCTCCAGTGGCAGCATATTCCAAACACCAATCACACGTTGCGTGAAGAAGTGTTTCCTTTTATTAGTCCTAATTCTTCCCCCCAGCATTTTCAATTAATGCCCCCTGCCCCCTATAAATTATATGTACTTGTTTTATCAATTTCTTTTCCAAATATAAATAATAAGAATGAGCTAAAATTACTTAGATTCATTTAACGATGAATGAATAAGGTTGTTTCTGTTTTGTATACCAGTTAATGTGAGTCTATCTTTATATTACTTAATTCTGATATAGATTGTGTTTGACTTTGATTATATAAGCTAATACATGCATTTATTATAATTTTTTTCAGTTATAGGGACTACTTTGTCGGTTATGTTTGCTTATTTTTAATCTTTTAATTTTTCTTTTTCATCTGGATTTCTTTGTCAGTAAAATTTTTTAAAAATTAAAAAAGAAGCTTTGCTAGGCAAAAATTGTTGAAGCAGCGGATTTACTCGGAGTAGACCACCTTGCAGAACGCAATGTAGACAAGAACCGACAGACACACAGTCACCAGTGCAGTTCCATTTATTGCTATCTACTGACAAAGTGCTCCAGACCACAGGTGTTTTCACGCACACCTCACTCTGCTGTCTGTGCTGACTATATACAAAAGTGGCACCAATCAGGTGCCCTCACCTTATCAGGTTTGCACACGGTACAAGCTGTGCACTCGGTCCTAATCTGCACACAGCACCTGTTAGAAGGAGGGTCCAGCTGTCATTTAGATTTTGCTCATCTAAACATTCACACATGTTCTGACAAAAATTCCCTCCTGGCTCCATCCACTTTCTAAAAAACATTTGGCCCATTCCAGAAAAAGTTCCTGCAGATACCGTGGTGCCCGCGGGCAGTATTTTGGGGAATCCTGATGTAGAGGTTTAATTATTTCTTGAAGAAGTCGAGGTCTTCAAAGCCAGGCGTAACTTCTCTGCTTATAATCTTTTTAATGTCTGGTTTCAGACTTCTTGCTCCCGGCTGTGAAATCATCCAGGATTTGGGACAGCTTTACCCATTTGAGCTGGTGCTGGGAATGAACGGAAGAATATGGATGAAAGCCAGAACAGTTCAACAGACTCTAATTGTGGCAAATATCTTGGAGGCCTGTGAGCACATGACTCCCGAACAGAGGAAGCAAGCAGTTGCCAGGCTATCGGGGAGCTGATGAGAAAAGGGGTGGGGGATAATCCGATTTGTGTGTGTGTGTGTGTGTAGTTTAGGTGGGAACGATCAATCTATTTTTATACATTTAATGTTATAAATGTTGACATTCACCTTGATGTTTGCATCTCTGTCTCTGACACTCACCCTCTGGCACCTTGTCTCTTCAGCAGACTCCAAGTGGGATTTTCGTACAGCCTTCATGATGCCAATTGGAGCAAACATCACTGTTTCCCCCCCACAATTAAATAAAAGCTTTCTTTTTTTCAGCTTTGCTTGTTCGCATCTTAACCTTGTCATTAGTCACGGAGATATATAGATATTTATTCGCAAATGGCTTATTTGCAACCACGTAGTTCTAGGATTGCCCTGACCTGGACAGCCCAGGCTAGCCTCATGACAGCAGACCTCAGAAGCTAAGCAGGGTTGGCCTGGGTAGTACTTGGATGGGAGACCACCAAGGAAGTCCAGGGTTGCTACACAGAGGAAGGCAATACCAAACTACCTCTGTCAGTCACTTGCCTTGAAAACTCTACTGGGTTGCTGTAAGTCAGCTGCGACCTAATGGCAATTTATACACACACACAAACCTATGTTCGCCCTCTGTGTCTGCTGAGCCCAAGTTTTCATGGGTTTCTCGAAGGAACATAAGAACTAGCCTGCTGGATCAGACCAGAGTCCATCTAGTCCAGCACTCTGCTACTCGCAGTGGCCCACCAGGTGCCTTTGGGAGCTCACATGCAGGAGGTGAAAGCAATGGCCTGCTGCTGCTGCTGCTCCCAAGCACCTGGTCTGCTAAGGCATTTGCAATCTCAGATCAAGGAGGATCAAGATTGGTAGCCATAGAGCGACTTCTCCTCCATAAATCTGTCCAAGCCCTTTTTAAAGCTATCCAGGTTAGTGGCCATCACCACCTCCTGTGGCAGCATATTCCAAACACCAATCACATGTTGCATGAAGAAGTGTTTCCTTTTATTAGTCCTAATTCTTCCCCCCAGCATTTTCAATGAATGCCCCCTGGTTCTAGTATTGTGGGAAAGAGAGAAAAATGTCTCTCTGTCAACATTTTCTACTCCATGCATAATTTTATAGACTTCAATCATATCCCCCCTCAGACGTTTCCTCTCCAAACTGAAGAGTCCCAAACGCTGTAGCCTCTCCTCATAAGGAAGGTGCTCTAATCCTTCAATCATCCTCGTTGCCCTTCTCTGCACTTTTTCTATCTCTTCGATATCCTTTTTGAGATGTGGCGACCAGAACTGAACACAGTACTCCAAGTGCAGTCGCACCACGGCTTTATATAAGGGCATGACAATCATCCTTGCAGTTTTATTATCAACTCCTTTCCTAATGATCCCCAGCATAGAGTTTGCCTTTTTCACAGCTGCCATGCATGGAGTTGACATTCCCATGGAATTATCAACTAAGATGCCCAAATCCCTTTCCTGGTCTGTGACTGATAGCACTGACCCCTGTAGCGTGCATGTGAAGTGTGGATTTTTTGCCCCTATGTGCATCACTTTGCATTTTGCTACATTGAACTGCATTTGCCATTTCTTAGCCCACTCACCTAATTTATCAAGGTCCGCTTGGAGCTCTTCGCAATCCTTTGTGGTTCTCACCACCCTACATAATTTGGTATCATCTGCAAACTTGGCCACCACACTACTTCCATTCTATTGAAACTGACACCCATACACTTTCTCAGGTTTCCAACTGTTGCTTTCTCTTGACACATGACTGTCAGCCAGGGTCACCAACTCTGGTTTAGGAAATACCTGGGCTTTTGGGGGTGGAATCTGCGGAGGGTATATATATATATATATTGTTTATCTGAGTAAAATAATCTTAGACATTGACGATTTGCTCAAAGCAAAGTTTACTAAGAAAGAGAGATAGGGAAAGGTTACATGGGTAGAAAACAATCAACAGTTCCCTCTAAGATGAGCAACATGTTGTGTTCTGTTCCCCAAGCAAACTAATATCAGGTGCCTTGCACTCAGCCAGAACAGAACGTAAGACCCACAGACGAATGAGTAACAGTTCAAAAACAATTTAATAGTGTTGACAGTTTAGGACTCTTTGACTCCTCCCATGAAGTCTAACTCTTAAAGAATACTTGCAATGCTGAAAACAATTGGAGATTATTGAAGAGCTTGCAGTCACCAATTCTTCCTTGCTTGCTTCCCAAAAAGTTTGCTCTGCTTCTTGCTTCTTCTGAGTTCTGCATGGTGTCCTCTAACTGTTTTTTCCTGCAATCCTGTTGAAACTTGCTTACTCAAATACTATGGATCTCTAACATCTTATATATAGCATCTTAGGCGTCTGGGATATTGCTGTCTTCAGCCTTCCACAGACACCTGAGATTAAAACAAACTGAAAAAGGGGACTGCTAGCTAATAAGAGATACTATAGTGCTCTTTGCCTATGGAGGACTTAAAGGGACAGGGTTTAACTAAGGTTTCCTCAGCCCATTCTATCTAAGGGTATAATTGAGGTTTAAAGAAAATAGTGAGGGTGTCTCTTGGGGCATGACATTTTGCTTCTATGTTACCCAAGGTGGAATCACAGTCTCTCAATAATGTGGGGAAAATTAGCTTAGAGCAGACTGCTTTATAATGTTGCAAGAGGCTTGGGTAAGGAATCTTTAATACAGAGATTACATACAGATTTAATACAGAGATTAGCTGTCAGAAGAAAATCCACAGAAAGGAATATGATGCAAGTTTGACAGTCTTTATTGTAGGGATAAAGGGCTCACAAGCATCTGATTCAATTCAGCAAACATGCACACAAAGAGGGGAAGTTACTTTTACAATCTCCTTCCAAGTTGTCGTGACTTCATACACATGGTAACATTGATTAACCATTCACAATCAGCAAACCTTGTCAATGCAAGTATCTAGTTATCCCTTGCCCAGCTAGCTGTTAATCTAATCTAGCTAACATTTACTCACAAACAGCATCATTAACTCTTTCATGACTGAAGCATCATTAACTCTTTCATGACTGAACTTGCATGCCTGAACATAATGCCAGAGAATCTGCTTTCCAAAACAGCCCTTTTCTCAAGGTGAACGGCTGTTTGTTGGCTGGCGATGAGGTGTCATCCCAGGAAATCCCCGAGCCCCACCTAAAGGCTAGCAACCCTCTTGCCGACTGTTAAGCACAATTGACAGTGTTTTGCCACTCACCTTGCTAGATTGGACTGTCTCACAGGGGGGCACGGGGGAATGCTACCCTGTAGCTGAAAACCAGATTCTTCGCGCCTAGGACATCAGACTAAGGTTGAACCCTTGTGTTCACGAGGTAGTGTGTTTTCATATGAGTGAATGAATACCTGTGCATTTTCCCCTTCTCCAGTCTGAATTGACTACTGTGCACGGTTGTCGCACTACCTGAAGCAATGTGCTTTAGATGCAGCTGTGTCAAAGCCCCACTCACCTGTACTACCTAGCCCTGGCGCAAGGTTCCCCGGGGTGCCTGACCTGATCGTAGGTTTCAGTGCTAAAACGGATCGCCCAAAGTTCTTCCAGCCTTCTACACCAGAGGACATCATGTGTGGCCACTACAGCCCTTCAGGGATGAGGGGGTCTATGAAATCCTAATAAATAAATAAATATCCCGTTTCCCCAAAAATAAGACAGTTTATATTAATTTTTGCTCACAAAGGTGCGCTATGTCTTATTTTCAGGGGATGTCTTATTTTTCAGCTCCACAGCTGCATGCTCTGGTCCAGGGGCACGCTTCCAAACAAAAACTTTGTTACGTCTTACTTTTGGGGGATGCTCTATATTTCGCACTTCAGCAAAACCTCTACTACGTCTTATTTTCAGGGGATGTCTTATTTTCAGGGAAATGGTAAATAAATAAATAAATAAATAATAGCTAACCACTTCGCCACGCTATCTAGAAAACTGCCATTGAGGGTTCCCCATAGTCTTCTCCGTTAGCAGCCTGATGTGCTATGTGGGGTTGCCAACCTCCAGTGAGATCTAAAATGACAACTGATCTCCAGATTATCTCCAGATTACCTCCAGAGATCAGTTCCCCTGGGCCAAATGACTTCTTTGGGGGTGAACTCTATGAGATTATATCCCACTGATCTCTGTGCTGCTCCCTACGCGAAGACCTTTCTCTAGAAGTTCCACGTCCAGGAATCTCCCAAATTGGAGTTGGCAACCAGAAGAGTGCCCCTCCCATTTACGGGCAAGCATTGCAACCTGGAGCCCCCCCCCCCCTCTCCTACAGGGAACTGTGCAAAGAGAAAAAAGGCCTTGTGCAGCCCGGAAACCACACAGCACCCAAGAAAATAGGCCACTCGGACATTTATTTTTCCCCGAAGGAGGGGCGGGGGGGGGGGGGTGTTGCATGGGTGGGAATTTCCCTGCCGATCAGTGTATGATGGGCTCGATTAGCCAGCCTCGGCTTGTCCTCTCGGCATTCTGCTGGCGGGGCTTGCGGCTGCTTGAAAAGCCGCAGGATCCGATTCCGACCGGCAAAAGGATTTGCTGCAGGTTATGGCCGGCTGGGCTCCGCGGGAAGGGACCGCTTGACCCGAAGCGGCCACCGGGGATCTTTAGCTGCCACTGGAGTGTGAGTACTGTGGTCTCCCTGGGCGGCCACCCGCATTGCATTTCATGTTGCATTGCAAATACATTGCATTGCACTTCATATTGCGTATTTCACTGCATATTGCATTGCGTATTGCACTGCAGATTGCATGTTGCATTGCACTGCACTGTATGTTAGACATTGCGTATTGCATGAGAGTTTGTGCAGCAGACGTTGCAACCGGAGCAGCGCGCTTGAGAAAGCTCGCAGGTAGCATTTAAGGAGGAGGAGGGCCTTTCCCTTGGGGCGGGCGGCTTGCCTGCGCGAGGCTTTGGCATGCACTGTGCATGCAGAGGCCAGCTTGGAGAAAGCAATGCACGGTGGAAGGGTGACCCTGTAGGAGACGGTGCGGTTGATGTTGGAGGAGGTTCCTCTTGGAGAGGGCCTGGGGGAAAGCTCTCAATGCCGCGCTCATTGTCTAGAGAGTGTAGTGCAGTGGTTAGTGTTGCACAGGCAGGTCGCGGTTTTTTCCCAGTGGTGAGAACGCACTTTGCGAAGACTGCGCTCAGGAATTACTCTGGAGCAGGGGTAGGGAACCTGCGGCTCTCCAGATGTTCAGGAACTACAATTCCCATCAGCCTCTGTCAGCATGGCCAATTGGCCGTGCTGGTAGGGGCTGATGGGAATTGTAGTTCCTGAACATCTGGGGAGCCGCAGGTTCCCTACCCCTGCGTCTGGAGCATAGGTGTCAAACTCACGACCCTCCAGATGTTATGGACTACAGTTCCCATCATCCCCTGCCAGCATCAGGGTGGGTTACAATAAAAACCATAAACATGGCATACAACTCCGAGAAATTAGGCACCTGCCGAACCTCTGGAGGGAGACCCGTTCTACAGTGTGGGGGCCACTGTAGAGAAGGCCTGGGGTGGCTCCCACCTCCCCTACCCTGTGAAGGGGAGGGGACAGCCAGGCAGGCCTCCCCCTTCAATTTCAGCACCCGGGCAAGGATATGTGGGTGGATGCTCTCAGGAAGCCAGGATGAAAGCCATCAAACATATAGGGCAGTGATGGCGAACCTTTTCGAGACCGAGTGCCCAAATTGCAACCCAAACCCCACTCTCCCAGAGTTTATCGGCGAATGAAGTGCCAACCCAGCAATTTCTACCGCTGTGAATGCTTGTAGGGGTTTCGAAGTTTTTAGAAAAAACGAGTTGAAACCTCCGGAAAGTCGCCAAGCGTTACTCAGGAGTAAGCTTGGTGGTAGTCGGTGGCTTTGCTTTGAAGCAACCGTGCAACTCTTCCAACAGGTGAATCACGACCCTAGGAGAGTTTGCTCAGAAGCAAGCCCCATTGCCAGCAACCGAGCTTCCTCCCAGGTCCAGGATTGCGCTTTAGTTCTTCCCATGAAAATCTGTGGGGTTTAACAGCGCTTAACAGGGTTGCCTACACTGCTTCCCCAAAACTAGGTCTTAGGTTTAATGCTAATAATCGCGCCCAGCGGCCCAGGCCAGCCTAGATGTGTGTGTGTGGGGGGGGGGGGACACTCTGTTTGTGCGTGCCCACAGAGAGGGCTCTGAGTGCCACCTCTGGCACCTGTGCCATAGGTTCGCCACCACTGATATAGGGAGTGCGAGTGCTTTTAAGATCCCCCCCTCTGGCTTTGGTTTCCATCTTTCAGGTTGAGTTCTCCTGGAATTAGGAGATTTCTAGGCTATGGAGATCAGTTCCCCTCCAGAAAATGGCTGCTGTGGAGGATGAACTCTATGGCATTAAAACAGTTACACCCTGCTGAGGTCCCTCTTCATCCTCCATCTCCAGATTGCCAGGAATTTCTCAACCAGGAGCTGTGAACCCTCCATCCAGCTACTGACCCGAATATCAGTTTGATGGTTCATCTGTAGCCGAGTCCTGTCTTGGGGCCTTGGTTGCATATAACATAACAATTATCCAGCTCTGTTATTCCAGCTTTTGGCTGGGGATCAAAGAAAGAGCTCCTGCGAAGTGTGAGAATGTCCACTTTCCCACCTTTTGGTTGCCAAGTAGATTGCGGCAAAATGCAAAGAAAATGCTCCAAGCCGGGCCGGAGGCGGAGTTTCTGCTTATGCAGATGGGTGCCAATTGGAGGGATTTAAGGGAGTGCTTTCTGTACGTCGCTGGAGAAAACTGGGGCCCTTGTAAAGGGAGTCAGGAGGGGTAATTAGAGAGCAGATTTCTCTCCCCACCCCCCATTGTGAACCTTGCTGGCTGCCCAGATTAGATTTCTTTGGAAGGTGAGATGGGAAGCCAGTCTTCCTGTGACCTGAATCCTTTTGGTTAACAGGATTAGGTGCCGTGACGTAAGGTCTGGGCGGGTCTCATGATTAAACATGCTTTGGACGCTACCTGAATATTTCCCAATAAATGAACTACAAAATGAACACAAACAGGTGTGCGGCGTGAAACTAATTAACCCAAGAAATTGCGCAGCACACCGGCTGGCTGGTAGTGAAAAAATAAACAATTATGTTCACATAAATAATCTACTATCGTTTCAAAAACTCCCAAGGGAGGTTACAGCCTTCCCCAAGGGAGGTTACAGCCTTCCCCAAGGGAGGTTACAGCCTTCTCCTCTTCTCCGTTTTATCCACACAAGAACCCTGCGAGGTAGATTAGGCCAACAGTGGGATTGGCCCAATGCCACCCAGCGAGCCTGCACGATGCAAGTGGAGATTCAAGGCCAGATACTATTCCAACACTCTTAACCACTTCACCACGATGGCTCTCCACGTAAAACAGCAACATCCACTCGCAAACAATCTTTGAAGTGTATTGTCGAAGGCTTTCACGGCCGGAATCACTGGGGTGCTGTGAGGTTTTCGGGCTGTATGGCCGTGTTCTAGCAGCATTCTCTCCTGACGTTTCGCCTGCATCGCCTGCATTTCAGCCAGAAAAATCAGCAATAGCAGAACACTTGATAAACCAACCTGGACACAGAATATTATTTGAAAACACAGAAATTCTGGACCACTCTGACAACCACTACGTCAGACTACACAGAGAAGCCATTTAGAAATTCACAAGCACATGGACAACTTCAACAGGAAGGAAGAAACCATGAAAATGAACAGAATTCGGCTGCCAGTGTTGAAAAACTCTAGAATCAAGACAGTGACTAATCAGCTCCACACAAACACAGGACAACTATAGACAATAGCAACCAAGGAAACAAAGACCAGGATACTTCTATTCAGATGCATTCACCTATTGACCTTGCTATCTTCATTGTTACTCCCAGGCTACAGACTTCTTTGTGACTCACATACCAGGCTACTCTATTCAGAGGGCCTCACCTTTTGACCTCACAGTATATATACTCCACTTGCTTTCCATTCCTACTATCAGATCCTCTGAAGATGCCAGCCACAGATGCAGGCGAAACGTCAGGAGAGAATGCTGCTAGAACACGGCCAGACAGCCCGGAAACCAGACAGCACCCCAATCTTTGAAGTGCACTGAAAGTGGACTGAAGTACATTGCTCAACGTGTGCGAGAGGGACTTAGGGATGCGCTCTGAAACCACAGTGGGAGCACTTCAGTTTCCTGCAGTGTTCAGCAATGAAATGCAAGGTTGCTCGACTTCTCGTCAAAGGTTCAGACGTGGTAAGAAGGTGGTTCATTGATCTGATACTGTCCGACTGGGAATTTAGGGTAGTTTGTTCATAACAGGTAGTAATTGCCTCCTCCTTCCCCTTTGCACAGGCGATGTGGAATCACGTTACTTTACCGACTGTTGGGAATGGTCCACGCACACTCTGAGTGGATCACCTGAGCTCGGCTGTGCAAAGCTTGGCAGAGGGGATAATATCAGTTGGGTTTTCAAGGCAAGAGATTAACAGGAGTTGTTTGTCATCTGCCTGTATCTAGTGACCCACGACTTCCTCCGTGATCTCCCATATGAGCACTATCTAGGGCTCACCGAGATCTCTGGCCCCTCTGGCAATCCAAGACTCGCTGGCAAAATATCTACCGTATATACTCGTGTAGAAGCCGAGTTGTTCAGCCCTGTTTTAAGGCTGAAAAATGCCCCCTCGGCTTATACACGAGTCACCGCTTACCAGCCGGCTCTTCAGACCTCTGCCGAGGCTGGGGGCGTGGCCGGGACGACCTCCCTGCGGCCGCTTGTTGCTGCCCTCCTCAGAGGGTGAAGGGGGAACCCCAAGGCACCCTGATTGGCTGGGCTTCCTCAAACCCCCCTGATGTCACTGCCCAAATAAGGAGCTCCCTCTGCCTCCCGGCTTCCCACCCTCGGCTTATATGCGAGTCAAGTTTTCCCAGGTTTGGGCAGTAAAATTAGGTGCCTCGGCTTATACACGAGTATATAGGGCAGTGGTGGTGAACCTATGGCACTCCAGATGTTCACGGACTACAACTCCCATCAGCCCCTGCCAGCATGGCCAATTGGGAGTTGCAATCCTTGGACATCTGGAGTGCCATAGGTTCGCCACCACTGATATAGGGTATTTACTTCTTCTGCATCTGTTGGAAATCGGCTGTTTGGCTGCCAAGTGCTCACTGCACGCAAACGTATGCTTTTATTGGCCCTTGGATCGTTGGCAGTGGCTGGGAGGGAAACAAACTTGGCTGGCAGAATTTCATGAGTAACTGAATTTATAGCAATTTCTCCTGAACCACAAAGAGAGACACGCTATTAACGGCTAGTCAATCTGAATAATGGTATTTTCTCCCACTCAAGGCTTTTATGGTGGATCAAAAGAAAGGAGAGAGATTAAAGAAAGGCAGCGGAATCGGCTGGTCTCTTAAGCTGAGTAATGTCTTGCTTACCTGCTTCCGGATGCCATGAGTGGTTGCTGCAGGACCACCCAGCCCGGTGTGGCCCGGCAGTGTTGATATGTGGTGTGCAGGAAGCTTGTCCAGAATCCTCGAGTGGAGTGAGCTGGTAGAGGGTTGCCAACAGTCCAACAGTCATGTCGGGAGCGTACCTCGGTGGAGTGACTGTTGGGGTTGCCAACCGTCCTGGAGAAAAAATGTCCTGCCCCTTTAATAGGCGCTTAATGTGTAGGATTGGCTAGCTGAACCTTTCTGTGGTGTGGAGGTCAGTAGCATCCCGTTAAGCTTCTGTTAAAGGGTCAGATAGTCCAGGCTGGTCCGATTTTGTCACAGCTTGGAAGCTAAGGAGGGTTCACTTTGATTGACATTTGGATGGGTGTCTTCCAAGGAAGTCAAGGATCGCTATGCTAATGAAGACCATGGCAAACCACCTCTTTCGGTGTCTTGTGGTGAAAACTCTACAGTGTCACCATAAATCAGCTGCAATTGAATGGCGCTTTACCTCACCCAAGAGAGGGGACATTTTTCTCCAGACCCGTAGCCAGCGGCTGCTTAGAGGGCTGTTTTATCACATTTTTCTCCCATTTTCCTCCAAACATCTCAGGATTGTGTGTTGTTTTTATCTTTGCAGTGCAGGACGTTGAGCAAGTGTGACTAGATTCCAAAGTCACCTGATCTTTCCTTGTATGTCTGAAAGTATTTAAGTACCCTCGTACCTGAGAGACTGCATTACCCCATATGCTCCTACTCGGCCTCTGCGTTCGGCAGAGGCCAATTTGCTGGTGGTTCCTGGCCCCTCAATGATGCGGCTGGCCTCCACACGAGCCAGGACCTTCACGGTCCTGCCTCCGGCCTGGTGGAACACTCTCCCTCCAGCTGTCCGGGCCCTGCGGGACCTTGGTGAATTCCGCAGGGCCTGTAAGACTGAGCTGTTCCGCCGGGCCTTTGGAGTGTCCAGCCGCTGAGGTGCGCCCCCCCCCGCCTCCCCCTTTGCTTTGCTCCTTGGGCTTTTGTTTACTATTTTTATACTTTATTTGTATATTCATTACTATTTCAAGGAAGAGTTTGGCCGCTCCCTCTCTTTTTGGGGGCAGTTTAAAGGAATTGGGCTACGGGACGCCATCACCATCATTACTATTGTTATTGTTTCTGTCCGCTGCTTAAATGGTTTTAATTGTTTTAATGGATTTTAGTGTATTTGGTCACTATCGTGACCCTTGTTATGTCTTGCATACATAGTGTTGTACACCGCCCAGAGCCCCTTGGGGATTGGGCGGTTTATTTATTTATTTATTTATTAAATAAACAAACAAACAAACAAACAAACAAACAAACAAACAAACCCAATACATCACCACAGATCAAAACAGACAAGCTAGTATAGCATGACAAGACAAAACAATTCAATAGAATACATAGCCCACCAATTACTACACTGTCTCAGATTCAAGGACATCAGATCCAAGTATGTGAATCTTACTCCTTTACATTTACCCCATCTCCCCGATTTAATTAGATTACGCGACTTGTTGGACAACCCTGATCCTTCTCTCTGTATGACAGTGGCAGACTTTCTCCTGGAAATTACGAAACGCCAGTAGATTTCCTTCGACCTAACATTTATTTCCTGTATTGTCTATGCTTTTTAATCCGTTTTTTATTATTGTTGTACTGTTGTCTATGCCAATGAAGGCTTGCTTCTCAATAGAATACATATGCCTCAAAAAGTCTCTCACACTTTAGAAGTAGTGTGTACGAATGGGTATATCTAGTCAAATATCAACTTTTTGGGGAGGTTTCTTCTGTCTGATATTTAGCAACAGCTTGGGTTCCCCCCTCAATCTGCCTCTGCTCCGTGCCCCCTTGAATCCCACTTGCCATTTTTCAAATCTCAGCCTTGAAACCAGACCAGATGATTCTGCAGGTGCAAAGATTTCGCAAAGCACAATTTCTACCCTCTGCCTCAATTCCTGCTCCCGAAGGAGAGGGGAACCCCCAGGAGCTAGATTTCGGGAGACATTTTGGGCTGCTGTTGGACAGGGGTAGGGTACCAAAACCATATTCTAGAGCAGTAATCATTGTGCCCAAAGAGACGTTAGTCTAGCTCTGACCCTAGGAATTGCAGTACCGAGTCAGTTATCTCTCAAGGACTCTAGGGCCCCTTCCGCACACGCAAAATAATGCGTTTTCAAACCACTTTCACAACTGTTTGCAAGCAGATTTTGCTATTCCGCACAGCTTCAAAGAGCACTGAAAGCAGTTTGAAAGTGCATTATTCTGCATGTGCGGAATGAGGCTAGGAGCTTGCAAAATGAATTTCGAGTCCATGTGGTTGCAACAGTGCACATGGAAGTACGTGAGAGGCACGTTGCAACCACGGCAGCATATTCTTGGAACCCAGAAAAATGGGTGCGTGCTTCTGATAAAGATCCAGCACTCTGGGGCTACAGTTTGCACGCCATGCATACTTCTGTTGCCTTCCCCAAGACTAGCAGAAGTAGAATGCAAAATAAATGAATGTAAGCTGGTTACATACAATAATTGTAAGTATCAGAAGCTGAGTGTAAGTTTGAGGGGTGAGTAGTGGCCCCTGCCATCACACATATCCTGTCCAGGGAAGTCCCGTTCCTCTTGAACCTCAGACAGAATTGTATAAGTTGGCATTTTAGGACTCTTTGATTTATTTTAAACTTTTATCAGCCACTTTTAAGAACATAAGAACAAGCCAGCTGGATCAGACCAGAGTCCATCTAGTCCAGCTCTCTGCTACTCGCAGTGGCCCACCAGGTGCCTTTGGGAGCTCACCTGCAGGATGTGAAAGCAATGGCCTGCTGCTGCTGCTGCTGCTCCCGAGCATCTGGTCTGCTAAGGCAATCTCAGATCAAGGAGGATCAAGATTGGTAGCCATAGACCGACTTCTCCTCTATAAATCTGTCCAAGCCCTTTTTAAAGCTATCCAGGTTAGTGGCCATCACCACCTCCTGTGGCAGCATATTCCAAACACCAATCACACGTTGCGTGAAGAAGTGTTTCCTTTTATTAGTCCTAATTCTTCCCCACCAGCATTTTCAGTGGATGCCCCCTGGTTCTAGTATTGTGAGAAAGAGAGAAAAATTTCTCTCTGTCAACATTTTCTTTCTTGCTTCTGCAGCTCAAAATGACTTGCAGTGTAGATAAAACCAACATTAAAAAGCATAAAAAACCAAGCATAAAAATTAAAAGCATAAAAACAACAACATTAAAACCATAAAAACCAACCACAGTTCGGGACCTGCTAATGAACTGAATCAAAAGCATAGAAACCAATCACAGTTTCAGACTGCTAATGAACTGGATTAAGTGCATTCCTAAATGAAACCATCTTCAACTGTCTGCTATTGTGGCGTGAAGAATGCTTTCACAGCCAGTTAGAGTCTCAGTACTCTTGGTGTTGTTAATACGGTGTATTAGGTTTGTGTAGTGTCTTTGTGTTTTTTCGCATGACCATGGGATGTAATTATCTTTAGCTAACTGGACCTCACAGAATCGGCTTTTCCCAAACAAAATCTACAAATGAATTGGGTTTCTATGTCATGGTTGCTTGCGGTAAGTAAGAGAGATTTCCGGGGAGCATCCCCAAAGTTGGTTCTAATCCCCCCACCCAGAGGTTGGATCCCGCAGGTTCTCAAGAGTGGGTTACTAATTGTTTGTGTGTGCCGAGAGGGGTTTACTAATTGGGTCCGCTTTTCCATCTCCACACCCTCGCCTCCCTGAGGCATCCTGCCTTTGAACGGGAAGGTTCCATATAGCAATTGCGACTAATAATGTAACTCCCTGAACTGGGTTAATCCCTTTCAGGTGCTGCAATTCATGGATTCTCAGCCTTTCGTACCTTTTATCTCCCCAGTCTCTATCAAAGAACCTGCGTGTTTCACCATTGCTGTGTTCAGATTTGTGAGTTGGGGCATTTTCTATAATGTGATGATGATTTAGAAATGTCCTGGTGCAAAAAAAATTGGGGGAGTCGTGGTGGGGTGGCTGCCCATGTGGGGGTGCATCCAACTCAGGTTTTGCCTAGGGCTCAGGTTTGCCGAGGTACTCTTCTGCCCCCTTTGCTGAGGGGGGGCTGGCGAGGGAACCTGTTACTAAAATTTTTGGATCCCACCACTGCCCCCACCCATCCTTTAAACCATAAATGTGTACAATTGGCAAGCCCACGAGGGCAGGCCGGCTAACCGTACTTTTCATGGCCCTTCTTCTGCAAGACTGAAATCAAGGTGAGGAGAACCTCGTGCAGCATCCGCTGTATGGAAACTGAGGTGCCGTCGTCTCACTGCCTTGGGGGAAAGGCATCTTTGAAGCAGTGCCCACAGATAGCCTACCCGTATTTCTATTGTAGAACGATAGCGTGATAAGTAAAGGGTGAATGCCAAGACTTTCCATGTGGGCTGTGTGCCCAGTCTTGCCCCACGTTATCTTGGAGGAGGGCGAGTCAAACTAGCTTCCTCCTGTCTGCCTGCCAGCCCAGACGCCTTCGATCTTCCTCCAGATCCTGGTGAACTTTGCTCATTAGAGCAGCTTCTATCTTTGCGGGGTTCGGTAAGTGTGTGCTCCTAAACCTCCTATAAGTTTCGGGGCCCACGTCCTCTATTGTAGCCCCTGAAAGCTACTAAGAAAAACTTGCAATGACTGAGCCCAGATAATCTGTACCACCTGATCCAACATGGATTCTATGAAAAAGGGGTAGATTATTATGTGGTGCGTCAAACTCTATTTCTGGTTCATTTTAAAATTGTTTTTAGAGTAGTGGTGTTTTGTTCGGCAGGGCTCTGGGGTTGGGTTTGTGACCTGTGAATGGAAGAGGGGAAAGGAAACTTCCTACGTTTAAAGGATTATGGTTGTATGTGCAATCCTCCACCGAGTTACTCTAAATACGTGAAAATCGGTGTGTTTTATCTGGAGGACCTTTGCCTTACAAGTGACTGCAAGGTGGCAGAAACTCATTTTTCAACACAGTAGGTTTTTAATCTGGATGCGGCAATTACGACAGGGAGGTTTCTTTGAATCGTAACCCTCGGGACGTTTGGAGCGGAAGGATCAAACACGCCGCTGAGACAGGAGGTCCATAAAGCTGTCTTAGTAAATAAAAAAATACCGTAATTGTACTCCTTCTCAATAATATAACATACAGTTGGATCTTGATATTAAATAGCTGTGATATTTTTAAACGGCATGTCTGTACAGATACTTTGCTAGCAGAACAGTAAAATGGAGACTATCCTTACCAAAAATGAGAGTTTCCTTTTCGAATTCAGAAGCTGCAAGGTTGGATCTGGCTTCTCATACCTTTCTCTCTCTCTCCCCCTCCCCCAATTAATAGTGCTCCAAACTCTCTCCTAGCACCCCTCATTCATTTTTTAAAAAATTACTATTGGCTTGATACTTACACAATGTTGGGGGGTTCTTCTTTTGCATCTGTGAGAGTCAGAATGACAGTGTGCTCGAAAAGGGTAACAGGGAACATTTTTTAAAGAAAAATATTGATTACTTACATCGAATGCTGATCCTTCCTAACAGCAAAACATATGTAGATACTCAGGCTTAGCAGGAGAGTCGTTACTTATCCATCTCTCTCCAGGATCGGGTTTGTCCACACTGTAAAAATCCAAGTGGAGACTCTTGCTCACATTATTCTTGACTGTCCGAGATAGGTGAGCATTAGGAATTTCTCTCCCAGGCTGGCCCTAGACAAATCTGAAAGTGACTCTGACTGCTCTGTTGTGGAGCTTCTGTTAAACAACACAGATGTCGTGCTCTTGGAAAAAGTAGCAAAGTTTCTTTTACAAGTGACAGAACTTTCTAAGTAATGTATACTGCTATATACAGTCTTCCTGTCTGCTTTTTGAATGTACTCTGGATTTGTATTTCAAAAATGTCTGGCGACGCTTTAGAACCTATTTTTAAATGCCAAATAAAGGTGGTTGTTGTTGCTGCTGCTTAGCAGGAGATATTTTGATCCTTCCTGCTATTAGTGAGCAAATTTCCTAGTTTTCTAATTAATTTCCTTTGTAGAAATATGGCAGATTGTCTAGGAAGGAAGGCTGGCTGAGACTTGAGGCTGAATTGGCTACTAAGGTGTTTATCCGTCCCCTTGTGGGGCCTGAATTGACCACCGATTGCTTCTCCCTGCGATACATTTTCATTTGTTTGCTCTCTGGCACTGTGAAAACCAGACAGGTTTCCTAATTCTTAAGGGTCATTTGTTCTCTGTTCAGTTGCGTAGTGGGACTTTTACCCCCATGGGGCACACATCCAAACTTAAGGGCCACCAAGCGATGAGATTCTTGCTTTGTTCTGGATGTTGGTGCCCTATATGCTTGAAATGGCTGTTTCACGGGTTTCCTTAAGAGAGCCATCGTGGCCTAGCGGTTAAAAGTGTCAGATGTGAATTTGGGGGAAACGTTGGCGGCCCCTTTGAGATCCTCCCTTTCTCGCTGGGGAGAAGGAGAGCGAGAATAAATGAATTAAATAAAAAAAATGCGTCTCCTTGCTTTGAGCAGCACTGTCGCTCCGTTTTAATAGTTTTGTTTTAATTGTGGAGCTTCTGATTTTTCGAGCCCGAGAATGCTTGCGGTGCCGTGTGCTGCTTGTGATATGCCGTGTTGCTGTGCTTTTCGGAGTGTTGCGCAGACAAGATCTTGGCAGGCTCCAAGGTCAGACTTCTGACTCAGTCCTCTCGCCCTGCAACTGGGCGACAAGTTACTTGTGGTTCTGCGCAATCGTTGTGTGGTGCCCGAAAAAGCCCCGACCCGTTTGTTAGTCACTGGGTGCGCATGTCTCGCCTGAAAATAGCACAACAGATAACGGGGTCACACGGTTCACGTCTGCAAGGGCATCGCTGAATTTTCTCAGCGCTCGGTCACTTGTGTGCAGTGAATCTACTGTTGAATGTGTGCAAATAGATTCCGCTGCTGGAGTTACCCAGAAGTAGCCATTGATGTCCGAACTAGGTCCTGGATACCTCACGAAGAGAAACTGTGCCCACATTGGTGATCAGCAGATCATTGTTTGGATTTGATGTTGCAGCTAAAACAGTGATGTTACATTTGCTTTTGGTTACTCCGACACTTCTGTGCCCTTCCGGGGCTTGCCTGTTTGAAAAATCCTGCACTTGATTTAAAAACAAACAAACCCATTTTCCAGCTTGTACAAAGAGTCTCTCTTTGTCTCAGAGCATGGAACACATAAGATCCCAACACATCAAGTCTGTGTCTACCCTGTTTCCCCGAATATAAGACATCCCCTGAAAATAAGACGTGGTAGAGGTTTTGCTGAAGTGCGAAATATAAGGCATCCCCCGAAAGTAAGACGTAGCAAAGTTTTTGTTTGGTAGTATGCCCGACGAACAGAACACAGAAAAATAAGACATCCCCGGAAAATAAGACATAGCGCATCTTTGGGAGCAAAAATTAATGTAAGACACTGTCTTATTTTGGGGGAAACACGGTAGACCAGTGATGGTGAACCTATGGCACGGGTGCCAGAGGTGGCACTTAGAGCCCTCTCTGTGGGCACTCACGCACAGAGTTCATCATGTGGGGGGGTGGAAAATCACACACACACCCCACACACACACATCGAGGGTGGCCTGGACATTCCTTTACCTGTGAGTAAGCTCGGTTGCAGGCAATGGGGCTTGCTTCTGAGTAAACCCTCCTAGGATCGTGATTCACCCATTTGAAGCGTTGTACGGTTGCTTCACTAAGCTTACTCCTGAGTAATGTGTACCTCGGAGCCAACCGTTTTTTTTTTTTTTTTGCAATAAATAAGTGGGTTTTGGGTTGAAATTTGGGCACTCGGTCTCAAAAAGGTTCGCCATCACTGCGGTAGACATTTTAAACTTTTCACAAACAATATCTATGACAGACTGCAGAATCCAGCTTATCACTAGATAGTAGGACAGTAAGAACAGCGCATGGCTCTGAAGCATCCGTCCCCTCATCAATATCTCCTCTATCCCCTTCTCTGGCTTTCAGGATTCCAGCATTCACATGTTCAAGCACATCTCTGCATCCATAGGGGCTGGACATTTAACAAATTGCCTGTTATTCGACCTCAGTCCACCCCTGGATCCAAGAACACAGTGTTCTTGGTTACGCGGGCGGACTGCAGTCGAATTACAGGCAATGTGTTCTTCCTGGAGTACCTTTTGAATCACGTGTCCAAACAGTGAGTTGGCCACAACAGATAGGCCAGTCTGTAATGATCAGAAATGAATTGCACTTAATCCCTGTGCATCCGCACGAGATTACAGTGGTTCCTGTGACCCGAACTCTGGGATTTTCCAAGATCTTTTTCCTTTGGAACCAAGAACGGCAACCGCCCAACGGCTTCCCCCCCCCCCCTTTCTTCTGATTCCAGGTATGCTTTCACAGTTCGACCTGGGGTACCTCACTGTGGCGATGTGGTCCCTCGGCCTTGGGGCCA
The DNA here is from genome assembly GCF_021028975.2 of Sphaerodactylus townsendi. NCBI lineage: Eukaryota > Metazoa > Chordata > Lepidosauria > Squamata > Sphaerodactylidae > Sphaerodactylus > Sphaerodactylus townsendi. The sequence goes on from NC_059432.1 coordinate 11,398,112, forward strand.
TCGGGGCCGCTGTGACTGGCATCCTCCTGGCCAACACGGATTTGTTCCTGTCTAAAGTGGAGAGAGCGTCGCTGGAGTTTCTGGAGGACATAGAGCTGAAGACTCTGGGAGAAGGTACGGTTGGGATAGATTAAGGTGAAGCCTCTGACGTCTCATCTTTGCAATTCTGGGCATTAACAGAATTAAACATGCTAGGAAAAACAGTACAGTGGTTTGCATCCTGCAGACCAGAGGTGTCCAACCCTGGCGCTTCAGATGTTCATGGACTACAATTCCCATCAGCTCCTTCTGGCATGGCCAATTAGCTGATGGCTGATTCGAATTGTAGTCCATGAACATCTGAAGCACCGAGTTGGACACCCCTGCTGTAGACAGAAGGAATGGACTTCTTTCCTGTTCTTCTTTCCCCCCCAAGGACTTCATGTGTATGTAAAGTTCAGTTAAGTCACAGCTGAATTCTGGCAGCTTGAGGCAAGAGGTAAACAGAGGTAGTGTGCCACTGTCTTCCTCTGCATATTGACTCTAGCCTTCCATGGTGGTATCCTATCCAAGTATTAACCAGGGGAGAGACTCTGCATCGCTTCTGAGGTCTGATGTGATAGGACTAAATTTGACCGCTCAGGTAAGAGGCTATAATTCATACCTCCCCCTGTCCAGCTTCTTCAGAGGGTCAGGAGACGCATGAGAGGTGATGGTTGGGTGGGGGAATCAACAAAATTCGACACCCCCCCCCCCGCTTCCTCTTGTGTGAGGACCTCCATGAATGGAGTCACTGCTTTTGCAAGATAAAGGGGAGAAAAGTTCTGCCATTGTAATGTAGCCAGCGTGGTTAAGAGCTGGTGGGACTCTAATCTGGAGAACTGGGTTTTGATTCCCCTCTTCTCCACATAAGTGGCTGAAAAACTGGATGTGGTTTCCCACTCCTGCACATGAAGCCTGCTGGGTGATCTTGGGCTAGTCCCAGTTCTCTCTCAACTCTCTCGGCCCCACCTACCTCGCAAGGTCTCTGTTGTGAGGAGAGGAATGGAAAGGAATTTGGAGAGAATGGTGGGGTATAAATCCAGACACTTCTTTCCTGTATGGCTGTAGCCACACACCCCTCCCATTGTACTCAGGTTCATAAAAATCTCTTGTCCCTCAGCAAGAACATTCGGTGGGATAGGGACGGGATCAGTGGGCAACGTCCATGTACAGCATCTGACCCAGTATGTTACATTGGGTGAAACAGTGTGTTTTTTAATCTTAGAAAATGCAGATGACATACATGTCACCAACTGCATACAATAAATTCCATAACATCGTGATATTATCACAGTACTATCAAATCATAGAATCATAGAGTTGGAAAAGACCGCAAGGGCCATCCAGTCCAATCCCCTGAAATGCAGGAACACACAACCAAAGCGATCCCGACGTATGCTGACCCAGCCTTTGTTTAAAAACCTCCAAAGAAGGAGACTCCACCACTCTCTCCGAGGCAGTGAATTCCACTGTCTAACAGCCCTGACGGTCAGGAGTTCTTCCTAATGTTTAGGTGGAATCTCTTTTCCTTCACCTTGAAGCCATTACTCTGTGTCCTAGTCTCTGAGGCAGCAGAAAACAAGCTTGCTCCCTCTTCGACATGACATCCCTTCAAATATTTAAACATGGTTATCATGTCACCCCTTAACCTACGCTTCTCCAGACTAAACATCCCCAGCTCCCTAAGCCTCTCTTTGTAGGGCATGGACTCCAGAACCTTTACCATTTTGGTTGCCCTCCTCTGGACCCGCTCCAGCCGGTCAATATCCCTCCTGAACTGCCCAGAACTATACACAATATTCCAGGTGAGATCTAACCAATGCAGAATAGAGAGGTTCAATTACATCCCTCGATCTTGACACTATACTCCTATTGATACAACCCAGAATCGCATTGGCTTTCTTGGCCGCCGCATCACACTGCTGATCATCACAGTATTTGAATCATCACAGTATTTAACCCACCCGTTGACTTTCAATATAACACATTATGGAACACCAGTGTATTCCCTAGTTTCCAACCTCCTTAGACCTCTGAAACACAGGATGTAGTTAGAATGGTAATTCTAACTTTTTCCCAGATTTTCATCAGCCAGTCCTTTTGTACTGGGACAGTTTCAGTTTTCCAGAAGTGTTTAAAAACAATTCTAGCTGCAGTCAACAAATGTAGCATTAGTTCCTCCTGATGTGAATTTCACACCATCCCTGTATATTGCTTTTTTCCACATGCACCATTTCATACAAATTGTCTTAGAGCCAGCGTGGTGTAGTGGTTAAGAGCAGGTGCACTCTAATCTGGAAAACTGGGTTTGATTCCCCATTCCTCCACCTGAGTGGCAGAGGCTTATCTGGTGAACCAGATGTGTTTCTGAACTCCTACATTCCTACTGGGTGACCTTGGGCTAGTCACAGTTCTCTCAAAACTCTCTCAGCCCCACCTGCCTCACAAGGTGTGGGGAGAGGAAGGGAAAGGAGCTTGTAAGTCACCTTGAGTCTCCTTACAAAAGAGAAAGGTGGGATATAAATTCTTCTTCTTAGTGGTCAGACCTTGTGGGATCACAATAAATCAGCTGTGACTTAACAGCACTTTCCCCCAAGTTCTTTTTTCAGGGGATTGAAAAGCCACAAGTTCACTAACCTACACTACTTTTTGTCCTCAACAGAGCAAAGAACATTCAAAGCTGGGGAGCTGTGGAGGAAGAACGGGGCCGTGATCATGGCGGTACGGAGACCAGGATGATTTCTGTGCAGAGAGGTACGGTGGGGTTTTTGCATGGGTTTTTTCTGAATAACAGTTAATTTGAGTTGTGTCAGCTGTGGAGTCAAGAAACATATGGACTGGATGGAAAGGGCCAAACTTAAAATAGGAAGCTCCCAGACAATGAAAACAACATAAAATATCCATAAGATCAGATCAAAAGACTTTAAAATAATATATGATGACTTGCAACAGACAGGAGTGTCAGGGGGGATGCATATCTGAGTGAAGGAGATGCATTCTTGAAACCATGTAACCACCAGATATAACCAATCAATGCCTCTTTGATATATGTAACCAGCCTGCCATATGTTACTATTGTCAGCTGTGCACTCTTTCTTTGACCTGTGCTTTATGGCTTTGCATGCTTTGTAGTGAAGTAGGCCTCCCCTGTCTCGCCTGTCCCGTGAGAAAAGAGTTACGGTTGTTATCTTGTTGTGGGCAGGAGACCAGGTGGCTCCTCTGCTGTCTGTTGCTGACCTTGGGGCAGTCTCGGCTCCAGGGGCTGCCTCTGGGAAGTTGGGAGGGGGGATTCGTTGGGGGTTATATGGGGCTGTAAACGCCAGCTTCGTTAGTGCTGGCTTTGCCAACTATGGTGCTTGATTACCTCATCAATAAACGGTGCTGATTGATACTTCAGAGTCTGTTATTGGCTTAAGGTTCCAGTTTCTATCTTGTCCACCATCTTGGTCTCCACCTGGGAATCCAGTACGTGCCTTGAATTCCACGATGGGGAAGTTTTCTTTACATGTATTTAGGAAGGGGCATTTTAATGCTGCTTTCCGATTCCAAAACATTCCAAGGCACAGGAGAACCTGTGTGTGCGGCTTAGGGGAAGTAGACTCAGTGTCACATATCTTATTGCATTGCAAGTTACATGAAAGTGAAAGGGAGCTGTCAATCCAACCATTGTTAACTCGTCATGTATATCCATTCATAGATAACTCAGATACGAATTCTGTGAGAATGTTATTAGAAGATCGTGTTTCCGCCATTTCACAGAAAGTAGCTAAATTTTGTATATTGGTACACAACAAGCGTAGTTCCTTATTAAGACAAAGAGCTTCACTGTGTGATGAGGACTGTAATAATGCCTGAAGCTAATGTTATTTATCAATAGATTTTATAATGGATTTTACAATTTATATTATATTTTTGTATAAGTGGAGTGCTATGTATTCACATGTACTCTGATTTTAAACTATTGGCTAGCCAAAAGGCCGTAATAAATATCTATCTAATGCTGCTTTCCCCCTTCAGAGGCGCTGTACAGAGATGTCTAGAGTATAATACTATAGTGCCACTTAAAATTGAAACAAAGATAGAGAAGGAGAAGAAGCAAGAGTCACTGGGCTGGTTTGGGAGGCAAAGGCCGAGATGTTTTGGGCTTATGTCTAAGGACTCGTGCCTCTGGCCATACCCGGGCTTAATTACCTACAAGCAGAAGTGACAGTAGACTCATCCTAGAACAGGGGTCTGCAACCTGCGGCTCTCCAGATGTTCATGGACTACAATTCCCATCAGCCAACTGGCCATGGTGGCAGAGGCTGATGGGATGTGAATCCCATTGGAAATCTGAGCTTGAGCCGTAATCTAAAGGTGAATGAGATGCTACTAGCTGGGCCTTTGTGACGGATTGTAAATGAAGAACAATACAACAATGTGTAACGTATAGATATGTAAAAACCAAGAATCGCGTCACACACTAAGGCGGAAACTAAATAAATGCAAAACCAATAAATCTCTGAAGTTACTACTATAATTCATAAAGTGTTGTATAACATACAAATAGACCAAAGTCATGATTCAAATTCATCAAAATAATTATCTTAAGTCTCTGTAAGTATCTAGAGTCTCTCATTCAAATTCTTATAACAATTCATATAGTGTGATATTATATGCAAAAGGCCAAAATAATGGTTCAAAGAGCGTCAAAATAAATATCTCCAGTCTTTATAAATCCTTTAGAGTCTCTCTCTCCTGAGGAAGATATCTACGAAAACGCTTTTTGAAACACGTGAGGCGTTTGAGAGAGAGACTTTATAAATCCTTTAGAGTCTCTCTCTCTCTCCTGAGGAAGATATCTACGAAAACGCTTTTTGAAACACGTGAGGCATTTGAGAGAGAGACTCTAAAGGATTTATAAAGACTGGAGATATTTATTTTGATGCACTTTGAACCATTATTTTGGCCTTTTGCATATAATATCACACTATATGAATTGTTATAAGAATTTGAATGAGAGACTCTAGATACTTACAGAGACTTAAGATAATTATTTTGATGAATTTGAATCATGACTTTGGTCTATTTGTATGTTATACAACACTTTATGAATTATAGTAGTAACTTCAGAGATTTATTGGTTTTGCATTTATTTAGTTTCCGCCTTAGTGTGTGACGCGATTCTTGGATTGTAAATGAAATCAATAAGTATCCAGTGTGAAATGGGCTCTGTTTAATTCTGCGGGGTTTCTGAGTCAGCCCCATGACATTGGCAGTGGGATTTCTTTAACTGGGTAGCAGGCCTCATTGCAGGATATGGAGCATTCCAATATTTAATTTTGATCCGTTTTTCTGAGTGCTTTCCCCTCCAGCTGAACCTCAGCATAACAATGCCTTTTCCCTTTCTAGTCATTCAGGTTTAAATGTATGACCTCTGTCTATGACTAGATTTGTGGACCCCACCTATGTTATATGTTGCCAGGTCTTGGGGTTGGTTTTTTGGGAATGTTAAGTGGTTTTATATCAGTTCTGTTTTGCACTTTTAATGTCACCATTTCCTCTCCTCCTCGTTCTTCTGAACCTTTCGTTAGAAAAGTGGCAGGAAGCAATTTCTTTAATGGTCTTCTCTCCAGCGTCCCACCTTCCGCCTATTGTTCTGCGTTGAGCTCCTGAAAATGTGTCATGAAGTGTGGAGATGCGAGAGGATGTCTGGAGACAGCGGAGTCTTTTCAGCGGATGAACTTTCCATACATTTAGGGCTTAGGTTTCCTCAGTTTGTAATGTGTGACTACACATTGCTGGCTGTGGAGTTTCCCATCACAGCCCTAATCTACCAGCTTTTGTTTTACCAGTTGTAAAAACATCTACCAGCAATGCATCCCTTTGATGCCACGCAAATTTGTGATCATATCTTGGCCAAATATGTTGGCGTAGACACCACGGAGTGGGGTGGGGACAAATGCCCCAGGCGGGTCCCCGTTCGGTCACATTGTTACTACGGAGTAACGGTTTAAATAATAAAAGCTCAAAGAAGCTCAAGTCGAAATGAAATAAAGATCTGAAAGACTTTATTTAGCCAACCACGGGCGGAGACAGGATCAGGGGAGCCACACAAAATGGCGGTGTGTTCTCACTTTTATCGTATTAATGACGGGTTACATCAAAATGGCAGCAAAGAACACACCCCAAAGTACCTGCATCATCAATCAATCATACAAAAGGTGGAGATTTTCCCTGTTCCCACAACATTTTGGGGTTGTCCAAAGTCCCCATTGGAAGATGTCAGTATTTCACCCTTTGACGTAAAGTGAACTAAAAACCTTTGTTTTCTCTTATCATTAATGTTTCTTGTTGCCCTGTTCCTTAAACAAGGAGTTTGAACATTCCCATGGGCCTTTCTATTGTTTTGGGAAGAGGGCAACTTTTAAAGTATCTTCTGGGTACAGCAGGATCTCAAAAACAGTTTAGTTTGCACTTTTGTATAACTGTGAACAAAGGGGCATCTTTGGAGCTATTTGGCTGAGTTAGCATTATTAGTGAAAGAATAGGTTTGAGGCCTGCATGATTTCTTTGGTCAGCAGCTTTTATGGTTGCCATCTCTCCATTATAAGGAAAAATAATGGAGGGAAAGAAGAGTTTATCTTTCCTTTATGAATCTAAAATCCTTTTCCCTTTCTCTTTCTTATATTTTCTTTATTGCTCTCACTTTCTATCACTTGCTGTTTCTTTCTTTTTTTCACTCTTTTCCTTCTGCGCTTACAACATGGGGATGGAAAATTGCCCCCACGCCCCTCCCCCCCCCCTCAACCAGCCCTGCCACTGGAGGCTGAAGGAGCGGCCTAGCAGGGCCACCACAGGGTGCCCCTTGGCCTGGCCCTGCCCCACCAGGCCCGGCGGAGGCTACTGCAGGGCGCCCCGCCAGGCTGCCCAAGACCACTGCTGGCTCAGCTAAGTGTGGTGCAGGGGGCACCATTTTGCCCTGGGCACCATTCCCCCCCGCTACACCTCTGGCCAAATAGCTTATTTATCTGACACACCTTCATTCCATCTTTCCTCCCCAAAGCTTTGTGGGTCTCCAAGCCTACGGATTTATTTTTCACAATACTGTGAAGTAGGTTAGGCTAAGAGAACGACAGGCTGAAAATCACCCGGAAAAGTTTCATGGCTGATTCGGTTTATGAACCTGGTTCTCCCGCGTCCTGGTTGGGCACTTTAGCCATTAGGCAACGCTGTCTGTCTGAGGCTTTCACCCGACGTTGTGATGCTTGTCTCATTTTTTAGGAGGCCTCTGAGCTGTCCTCTCTGAAGCCTCAGCTTGAGCAGCTGGGGGTCCCGCTTTATGCTGTTGTGAAAGAGAACATCGGCACTGAGGTGGAGGATTTTCAACCGTACTTCAAGGGAGAAATCTTTCTGGATGAGAAGGTACGCCATGGTTGTCGAGTTGTGCCAAGCCTGGAAAGAGTAAGAGAGTGAAAACCCCAAAGATTTACCTCAGAGGTTTTGAGCCACTCAGTCTAAATAGCTATTTTCGGTCTCCCCAGTGGTATATAAGGGCTTAAATTGCTTGGTGCATGGTCCATTTCTGCAATAAGGAGACGAAACCTGTTTCTCAAAGCATTTTTACATGCCTTTGAGGCTACTTTTTTTGGCTGTCTGTACGGCAAATGCATGTTTTGACCAACATTTTCTCTTTGAATGATTTAGGCCAGTGGTGGCGAATCTATGGCACGGGTGCCAGAGGTGGCACTCAGAGCCCTTTCTGTGGGCACATGTGCACAAAGTTCATTATGGGGGGGGCAGAAAATCTCCCCACACACATACACACACACACATCTAGGCTAGCCTGGGCACGATCCTTTACCTGGGAGTAAGCTCGGTTGCTGGCAATGGCGCTTGCTTCTGAGTAAACCCTCCTAGGGTCGTGATTCACCCATTTGAAGTGTTGCACGGTTGCTTCACCAAGCTTACTCCCGAGTAACGCGCGCCTCGGAGCCAACCATTTTTTCTAAATGAAAAACTCAGTATTCAGGTTAAATTGCCGGGTTGGCACTTTGCGATAAATAAGTGGGTTTTGGGTTGCAATTTTGGCACTCGGTCTCGAAAAGGTTCGCCATCACTGATTTAGGCTAAAAATTGTGAAAAAAGTTATAATTCTTCTCTCTTTCTCGTTGGGCCAGCATTAGTCTCAAGTCAAACACGAATGGTTCAGATTTTTGAAAAATGGGATTTCCCTGTCTCTGATCCAGACACCTACATGTTCAGAACATTTTTATCCCTTCCTTTCTTCCCAGGAGGTTGGAGTAACACACGTGGCTCTTCCTTCCTCAGTTTATTCTTGCAATTATCCGGGAAGTAGGTTACGCTGTGAGTGATCACCCAGTGAGTTACATAGCAGAGTGAAGAATTTGAACGTGGACCTCCCAGCTCATAGTCCAGCATATGAAGCGAAATCAGATCATTGGTTCATTGAAGTCAGTATTGTCGAAGGCTTTCACAGCCGGAATCGCTGGGGTGTTGTGGGGTTTCCGGGCTGTATGACCAGTAGCATTTCCACCTGCATCTGTGACTGGCATCCTCTGAAGATGCCAGCCACAGATGCAGGTGAAATGTCTGGAGAAAATGCTACTGGAACACAGCCATACAACCCAGAAACTCCACAACACCCCACCGAAGTAAGTATTGTCTGCTCAGACTGGTAGCAACACTCCAGTGTCAGGTAGAGGTCTTTCACGCCACCTGCCGCTGGTTTCTTTTAACTGGAGATGCTGGGTATTGAACTTGGGACTTTCAGCGGGCCAAGAAGATGCTGTGCCGCCGAGCCACCTTACTGTAACCATTACACCACACTGGCTCTTGTCTATGCCTGATGGTCTGGCCCATGTTCTCATGGATTTGTGTCAGAATCGTTGTGGTGCGATAAATGGTCACACCAATCCAACTCCTCGCAAACCATTCTGAGTCGCTTGGAGTATAACAGGAAGGTCTGTAAGTAGATCCAGGGCATGCGGCTTGGCTTAGTAGCTCTGCTCATTAGGGTAAGCGGCTTTTATGCCGTTCTATTTATACACCATTAATGAACACGCTCAGAAGACTTGTTTTTAATCTTTCAAGAATTGGCGTGTTCTTGCAAGGGGTCGCCGGAGACACGCACAGATTAAATAGAAAAATTAAACAGCAACTGTTTCTTCTTCATCCAGTTGCGGCGAGAAAAAAGGACTGCCCATCCCATTTAAGCAATCCCGTTTTCAAAAAGCTGGAGCTAAAAATAAAAAAGGAAGAGTTGGAACAAGCAAGCTGACAGATCGTCCCCTGAAGGGATAATAGGAGGCAGGGGTAATTGATGGATGCGTTGCTATGTTTACGAAACATAGGTGTGCCTCTTGACTACTGTAGGGGTGCCTGGAAAGAGCAAAACGCTGTCGGGTTATTTACAAATGGGAAATGTTCAGAGTTCTGAGTTGGGTGGACTATAATAGATCATTTTTGGGTGCCAGTTTCTCTCCTCTCCGCCCACCCCCAACCCAGCATTCCACTGGAAGGCCGTTCTTTACGCACGCACATGTTTCACTCCTCTGCCCCTGCCCAAAGCTACGCTCTGCTACTCTTGCCTTGTTCATGGGAGTCAAGAAACTTCACGGCAAAAACCCAACACAGGTCTCTTTGGAGGCAAAGGAGCTAGATTTGAGTTTCACAGAAATGTGAAGATCAGCGGGACCTAAATAAACAAAAACCTCCACAGGACAAAAGCAGGATTCGTTGACTTTTCTGACGATGTGATCGCTTCTTCTAAGATTTCATCCGGAGCTGCCTACATCTGTTCAAGGACAGCTTTAGCATCGTACAAACTGGAAACATACTGTATCTTTTTTCCCCCCCTTTGCATGAAAGCAAAGATTCTCAGGAAATGCAGTCTTGTGCCCAGTGCCATATATTTGGCTGATTACGCACAATGTGCTTGCTGCGAGGTGCAGGCGAATGTCCATTGCAGCACGATATCTTGTACAGGTGTTTCCTCAAGCCCCACTTTCACTCTCTTTTCTCTCGGCAGCAAGCAAGACCACTTTTAGCATGACTTCTAATTTGCTTCGCTGCCAGAGCGGGACAGATTTTGCCAGTGAGCACAGATTGCCCTCGAGATCTTCTCTCTGTCCACGGCCAATCTTCTTTCTCCCTTTCACTGCTTTGCAGGCCTTTCCCCTCACACCCCTTTCCCATGTTGCCGGCTGCTTCAAGTAACAGAACAGAAGCTCACTTGCACAACACCGACCTCTAATTCTCTTGATATTTTGACATACTAAGATAAGGAGAGCTTGGAAATAACAAACCTCTGTCCTTTTGTGACTGCAGCACCAGCAGCAGGGAGTGTTGCGGACAGGAGAGGGAGAGAATATTTGCTCTTGGATGGCCCCCTTCTTTAGCAGTCTGCGGTCCAGGGAATTGCTTTGCCTTTCATTTGGGGTGGGGGAAGATGACTTTGGGAATAGTAATATCGACAAGTGCAGTGCAAGGGCTAAGTCAGCAGTCTTGATTACTGGATGTAATGAGATCTGTGCCTTTAAGAATCACTTGATGAGCAGAGTTAAGGAGAACCAGCCCTGGAGAGTTCTCTGCAGAAAAAACTCCAGGGAAAGGAGGGAGTGCCTCCCCATGGGTAAACAGAAACGCAAGGAGAGCCCTCTGCAAGCCCACTGTGCAGAGAAGAGCCCCGAGGTAAGTGGTCTATGCGCATTGGGCTTCTGTGTATTTTTCGGCACTTCTGTGGAACTCCAGTGTCCTTGCGCACACATGCAGGCATGCAGACAGCTGGTTTGCAGAGTGGCCAGTTGGATACCCATGACTGGAAATGGTAGATGTTTTTGTAGTGCCTTCAAATGACTCCACCCCCTCTGCCTCACTGCCCCTTCCGCCTGGCACCATCGTCCAGAACCCCTGTGAGATGCCACTTCTCCGGCGTCCTTCAAATCGCTCCTCAGAACCTGCTTTTCCCAGAAGCCTTTGGGCACAGTCTGGAAAGAGATCGTCCTTCCCCCTGCTCCCCTTAAGCGTTTCTTATTCCTTTCCCCAGAAACGATTCTACGGACCCCTGAAAAGGAAGATGCTGTTCTTGGGCTTTGTTCGGTGGAATGTCTGGAAGAATTTCTACCGTGCTTGGTGCAGGGGCTTCAGCGGCAACATCGAAGGAGAAGGCGTCATCTTGGGTGGTGTTTTTGTCATCGGTCCCGAGAAGCAGGTATTGGAAAGACCTTGTGCAAAATGTAATATCCTCTTCCCTCACGGGAGGTTCTTGGAGAGCGGTCTTCCAGCCAGGCCTCCCAGGATAACCTTTAACTGGATTTTATTTATGTATTATTTATATTTATTTATTTATTTGATTTAATATGCCGCCCTATCCCCGAAGGGCTCAGGGCGGTGAACAATAGAATATCATATATAAAAACATACATATAAGTTAAAAACAATTGCATTCTAAAACAATGTCCCACAAAACCCATATGTAACCCTCCCAGGAACAAAATAGTGGGTCCCGATGATGTTGGGGACCCCTGTAGAGCAAGGGGGGACGGGGGCACCCTCAGTGGCTGGCCTCTCCGAAAGCCCAGTGGAACAACTCGGTCTTACAGGCCCTGCGGAACCACTCTGTGCCTCTCTAGCATCTCTGCCTCCTCTGCCCCCCCCCCCCCTTGGGCAGCAGCCACCCGGAGCACAGGCACCAGGCCCGCCAGCCGAGTCCTCCCTGCCCACTGCGGTGCGCACATGTCGTGCTTAGTGGCCTAGGCCAGCCTAGATGTGTGTGTGGGGTGTGTGTGTGATTTTCCGCCCTCCACATGAGGAACTCTGTGTGTGCGTGCCCACAGAGAGGGCTCCGAGTTCCACCTCTGGCACCCGTGCCATAGGTTCGCCATCACTGACTTATGGCAACCCTTCAAGGCAAGAGATGAGCAGAAGGACTTTGCCACTGGCTGGCTCTGCAGAGCAAATCTGTCCTTGGTGGTCTCCTGTCCAAGTACTAAATAGGTCCCACCTCTGCAGAGCGACCATGGACTGAAATGGGTACAGCAGTATTGTGAGTCTTCTCCTTGGTAATGTGCTTTAACCCTGAGGGGCGTGGGGAGATAACCATTCCTTCAGGCACCTGGGACAGTCGACTGGAAATAAAACTGTGCAAGGAAGCAGCGATTGGGTTGGTGCTTTCACAACCCCATGGATTCCAGATAGGAAGTTCCCTTGTGCCAAGAGGGCATCACAAATGCCTGTGTCTTAACGGTTAGAGAAAGTGTCTTTGCAGATGCCAAGGGGCCAAAAGACCCCTTAAACGCAGAAGTCAAACTAGAGCAGGGGTCTGCAACCTGCGGTTTTCCAGATGTTCATGGACTACAATTCCCATCAGCCCCTGCCAGCATGGCCAATTAGCCATGCTGGCAGGGGCTGATGGGTCTAGGTTGTAGACCCCTGAACTAGAGGATACTGTGTCCCTGAGTCCGCCACGTATCTGTAATGTTATCATCTGGTTTGGTCCAAGAATCTTTTCAGGTCTCTTAGAACAAAGAGGATTAGAAGTTTTTATTATTACAAGAAGGTTTGAGACTCTGGCCTTTTGGCATTAACTTCTTTATATGCACTGGCTGGGGTAGCTTCAGCAAACCCCCTTTAACCGTGAAAATCCCTTTCCTGACCTATCTTCTCCCCGTCCTGTTTCAGGGTGTTCTCTTGGAGCATCGTGAGAAGGAGTTTGGAGACAAAGTGAGCCTTGCTGCTGTCCTCGATGCTGTTAAGGAGATAAAACAGCAATCTTCGGAACATTAAAACGGGAAATATACCTGCTGCCCTCTTAACTGTAGAAGCTACAGTGTCTGTAGCGACATAACCTGAAATTCCTACCCAGAAACCATCAGCTGCCGTCTCACAGGAATGGCTGTGCTTTGTTGGCTCTAGATATCCGGGGATCCTTTCTGTTGTTGTCTTGCTGGATTAATGAAAGGCTGGGCCTAAAACGTTCAAGTCCAGTCTAGATGGCTTCCAGTTAGACCAGAACTGTTGGGGAATTTCTTGGTATCTTGTCAGAAGAAAGGCTGATGGGAAGGCAATAAAAACTGAAATAATTAAAGTCTCAAGTGGGTTTCTTTTCTTTCTTTTTTTCTGCCAGCCAACCACTTTTCTCTCACTGCTTCTGTCCTGATTCCGCACCTCCCCCCCGGTTTATTCATAAGACATTATTGTTCGGATTATCATGGGGAAAATAAAGCTAAGAGACGTTTGTAATGCAGATGGGCATTCTGACTCTGGGAGGGTTTTCCTGTTGCCCGTCTCTTTACAGACCTGCTTTGAAGCAAGAACTTCTTTGTACCTTCCCTGTAAAAACTCATTGTTTCTTCCCCCTCTCTTCCAAGTGTTCTCAATGTTTCCTCCAGCTTATCCTAAATTGGATTTTTATATCCCATGGAACATGTGGGTTTGGTTGGATGGGGCGGGGTGGCAGTAAATGCCACTATCACTTGGGCCTGCCCCCCAGGAAGGGGCTACTGACCTCTGGAGCCCCCTGGCCCAACCTGCAATATAGAAATAACAGTAGTGCCGGCCTACCTACCCTGTTTCCCCGAATATAAGACATCCCCTAAAAATAAGACATAGTAGAGGTTTTGCTGAAGTGCGAAATATAAGGCATCCCCTGAAAGTAAAACGTAGCAAAGTTTTTGTTTGGAAGCATGCCCGACGAACAGAACACAGAAAAATAAGACATCCCCTGAAAATAAGACATAGCGCATCTATGGGAGCAAAAATTAAGATAAGACACTGTCTTATATTCGGGGAAACACAGTAGCAACATGCAGAGTTTCCCGTGATTGATTCTGTAGTGAGCCATCCCAGATGTTGCCAGCAATTGCTGATGTGTCCTGTCTCCCAAAGACAAGCACTGCGTCCTCCACCGCCATCACTGGTACCATCCAGTACGAGGGATGGTGATTCGGTTTAAATCCTGAAAAAAGCATATCAGCTTTTTCAGTTTTTTTCTTTACCAAACCCCCCACCCCCCTCCGTCTATTCGGCAAGAAAGCTGAAAATGATTCAACTTTTGGATTGGCAAGCGAGCATTCAGTTGAAGCTCACCCCGCCACTGTTTCTCAGGTCCACGTGGACTTGGAAAATAGTGGTGGGTGGGGTGAATTTTTTATTACGCCTGTTTGGGGTTCTTAGGAGCAGCGGTGGCGTAGTGGTTAAGAGCAGGTGTACTCTAATTTGGAGGAACTGGGCTTGATTCCCCGCTCTGCCACCTGAGCTGTGGAGGCTCATTTGAGGAATTCAGATTAGCCTGTGTACTCGGACACATGCCAGCTGGGTGACCTTGGGCTAGTCACAGTTCTTCTGAGCTCTGTCTCAGCCCCACAACAGGGGGTTTGTTGTGAGGAGGGAAGGGAAAGGAGTTTGTAAGTCCCTTTGAGTCTCCTACAGGAGAGAAAGGGGGGATATAAATCCAACTCTTCTTCAAAACCTGAAAAATGTCTGTTAAAAGCCCAATAAAGCCAATGGGTACTGGTTTTACCAAAAATGTCCAAACCCTCCGAAATTTATCGAATTTTTTTTAATGGGCTCATCTCTATTCTAAACTTTCTCCATTGACAAACTCATCAGAAATATTCTTTAGTATGGTTTTTCTACGGATCCCTTCATAAAGACTAACAGGTACACATATCCCTTTCCCCCTCAACTTTGTTGCTTATGAAAGTTCTAGAACATAAGAACTAGCCTGCTGGATCAGACCAGAGTCCATCTAGTCCAGCACTGTGCTACTCGCAGTGGCCCACCAGGTGCCTTTGGGAGCTCATATCTGATATCCCTCTCTTATTTCACAATGTAATGTCACAGTTTCTCATTATGAGGCGTCATTGTCCCTGCTGGTTGAGAGAAATCTGTCAGGATGTAGCCCTTAGGCAAGACATGACTTGGGCAGAAGCCATTTCAGTCTTTCTCAATGTCCATTCTACCTGAAACGGCGCTCAAGGAAGAGGCAGAGAGATGGTGAGCCTTTGGAGACGAGGTAACCGGACCTTTCATGGCCCAGTATTTAGATGGCAGTAGTCCGTGGGGCATCAGAGCGAAGTCTCTTTCACGTTTCCCTCAGGGGTGTGAGAGCCATTTCCTATGTTGTGGTGCAGGTACCTGCACATCATAGCCACATGTGCTGATAAGTTATGTGCAATCTAAGAAGAAGAAGAGTTGGATTTATATCCCCCCTTTCTCTCCTGTAAGGAGACTCAAAGGGGCTTACAAACTCCTTCCCCCCCCCCAACAAACACCCTGTGAGGTAGGTGGGGCTGAGAGAGCTCAGAAGAACTGTGACTAGCCCAAGGTCACCCAGCTAGCGTGTGTTGGAGTGCACATGCTAATCTAGAATATGCTGCCACAGGAGGTGGTGATGGCCACTAACCTGGATAACTTTGAAAGGGGCTTGGACAGATTTATGGAGGAGAAGTCGATTTATGGCTACCAATCTTGATCCTCTTTGATCTGAGATTGCAAATGCCTTAACAGTCCAGGTGCTCGGGAGCAACAGCCGCAGAAGGCCATTGCTTTCACATCCTGCATGTGAGCTCCCAATGGCACCTATTGGGCCACTGCGAGTAGCAGAGAGCTGGACTAGATGGACTCTGGTCTGATCCAGCTGGCTTGTTCTTATGTTCTTATAGTTCACTGTATAAGCCTTCACAGCTCATGCGGCAGAGTGGGGAATCAAACCCAGTTCCTCCAGATTAGAGTATACCTGCTCTTAACCACCACGCCACTGCTGCTTCCCACCTCCCCAAATATGCAGAATACCGGTGTTCCCACAAGCACCAGCTGGTAACTCAACTGGTTGGGTGGCACATCCCACCACAATCGGGATGGACCTCTCAGAGGGAATCAACTCTCCTGAAAAATCTGGAGTCTTGGCCGGAGGCTCCTTAAAAATCCAAGTCAGTCATGAAAAACCAGTTCTTGATGGCCTGACAAGCAGTGCAGAAATTATGAACCAGGAAAGGGGGGGGGGGTCAATTTTGACAACCACCCTCCCCATCTTCCCGTAATGATTATTTAAACTCCAGCTGCATTTTTCTCCTTTTCCACGGTTCTTCCCCTTTAAGTGACACTCATCTGCCCTCAACAGTCCATCCCTTCCAGAGAAGGTTTAGTTCTCATCAGGCTTATGTTGGTATACTCATTTGGGATTCATTTGCAAAGTCATGTTCTTTTCTGTAGTCTCTTACTACCGTGTTTCCCCGAAAAGAAGACAGTGTCTTATCTTAATTTTTGCTCCCAAAGATGTGCTATGTCTTATTTTCAGGGGATGTCTTATTTTTCTGTGTTCTGTTCGTCGGGCATGCTTCCAAACAAAAACTTTGCTACATCTTACTTTTGGGGGATGCCTTATATTTCGCACTTCAGCAAAACCTCGACTACGTCTTTTTTTCTGGGGATGTCTTATATTCAGGGAAACAGGGTAGCATCTGTGGGTAGCCTGTAGAGCTGCCAACTCTGGCCTGGAAAATTCTTGGAGGCTTCGGGGCGGTGCCTCTGGAAGGTTGAGTTTGGGGAGGAGAGACAGTTCAGTGGGGATGTGATGCTATAGAGCAGGGTCCCTCCACATATTCATAGACCATGATTCCCATCAGATCTGCCAATTGGACATGCTGGCAAGGGTTGATGGGAATTGTAGTCCGTGAAGGTCTGGAGAGCCATAGTTTGGGACCCCTTCCTATAGAGTCTGTACTCCAAAACTCCCATTTTCTCCAAGCGGACTAATCTCTGTTTTCTGGAGTTCAGCTGCAGTTTTGGACTGGCAACCCCTAGTCAGAGGTGGGATCCAGCAGGTTCTCACCAGTTCCCGAGAGTGGGTTACTAATTATTTGTGTGTGCCGAGAGGGGGTTACTAATTGGGTCCGCTTTTCTGTCTCCACGCACTCGCCTCCCCGAGAGGCATCCTGCCTTTGAACGTGAAGGTTCCGTACAGCAATTGCGACTAATAATGTAACTCCCTGAACTGGGTTAATCCCTTTCAGGTACTGCAATTCATGGATTCTCAACCTTTTGTACCTTTTATCACACCATTCTTTATCAAAGAACCTGTGTGTTTCACCATTGCTGTGTTCAGATTTGTGAGTTGGGGCATTTTCTATAATGTGATGATGATTTAGAAATGACCTGGTGCAAAAAGAATTGGGGGGGTCGTGGTGGGGTGGCTGCCCATGGGGGGGTCATCCAACTCAGGTTTTGCCCAGGGCTCAGGTTTGCCTAGGTATGCCTCTGCCCCCTTTGCTGAGGGGGGGCTGGCGAGGGAACCTGTTATTAAAATTTTTGGATCCCACCACTGCCCCTAGTGGTCTGGTTTTGAAACACACAGGGCCATTGGAAATAAGATCACCTTGAGGCAGTGCATATTACCAGATGTCCCTCCTCGTCTATATGGAGCACCATTAACAAGCGGAGACTTTTAGATGTAAGCGGAGTCAGAAGGCAAAAGAGAGATCTTAGGTGGAGAATCTGTCAAAAGCACTGAAATTGGGAATGCTGACATTTTGAGAAGTTCTGTTGGATTCCCTGCTTGAATAGAAACGTGGCCAGCGGGTTGATAGTCACGTGTGGCAAGAGTGCCCTCTGGTGGCCATTTTCAAATATGTTCTTTGCTATGTCCATACAAGTGTTGTTTTCAGCCTTAACCCCTGCAGCAGAGGTGTCCCAACTCTGGCACTTCAGATGTTCATGAACTACAATTCCCATCAGCACATGCCAGCATGGCCAATTGGCAGAAAATCGCCCCCACACCCCTCCCCTCGGCCCCGCCCTGCCAGGCAGTTCCTTCAGCCACTGGAGGCTCTGCCGGCCGAAGGGGCAGCCTGGCGGGGCCGGGCCAAGTGGTGGCCTGCCACAGGCTCCTGCCAGCTAATGGAAGTGGGGCAAAAGGAGCAGGGGCAGTGTGGGGGAGAGAGGGGGGACACCCGGAGCAGGTGTTGCCCCGGGCACCATTCCCCCCTGCCCCCCATGCCTCTGGTCTAGCAAATGAAAACAAAACAAAAACACACTCCCAAACTGGTTTGTCTTTAAGGCACCACAACTGTTGGGATGCCAGACTGCAGGTGAGGCCTTCTGGAATTTTAGCTGACCTCCAGACTACGGAGATCAGTTTTTCTGGAGAAAATGGCTGCTTTAGACCGCACTGAAGTCCCTTCCTCCCCTGACTCCATCTCCAAATCCCCAGTTTTCCAACCCCACCCCCTGCTTGTAGTTCAATGGTACCTTACAACCTCCATAATGGTAAAGGTAACAAAGATGTAGGTAACGTCCAAATAAGCACTAACACATTAAACACGTCACCCACTAGGCAGCCAATTTAGGTTGGGTATTTCTTATATATTAAGGAACAATGCTCATCATCACATACAATTGTAATCATATATCTATCTCACATCAACAGAATTTCATCATTCACTGTTGTATCATCACATGAATAATTTTTTCTCTTTCTCTATTCAATAATCTAAACATGAACAGTCCCTTCAAAGGTGTTTCCACATTCATTCAAATTTCAGGTTCTTGCAGTTGATCAGAAAGGTTCATTCATAAATATTGCGGTCTTCAATTCATTGCTGGCAGGAACGCATCGCACGAAATTCGTGCGATGTCCTATCGAACCCACCACTAATAATGTTTAGCATTTCTATTAATGAGTTTAATAATTGTTTATTTTACTATACATGTGTATCAGTTATAAAATGTAAAATAAAATGTATATATCATGTTGCTTAATAGAGTGGTGGAGTCTCCATGGGACTATTTAGAAGAATGAGCTATGAATTGATGTGCAAGTAATATCCATTGAGCAGATTACCTATAGAACAATTCCTCATATGCAGAGTAAAATGGCAAAATTAGCTTTTACCGATGAAGAGGCACCGGTTGTTTTAAAAGCAGCAATTTCGTGCGATGCGTTCCTGCCAGCAATGAATTGAAGACTGCAATATTTAGGAATGAACTTTTGTGATCAACTGCAAGAACCTGGAATTTGAATGAATGTGGAAACACCTTTGAAGGGACTGTTTATGTTTAGATTATTGAATAGAGAAAGAGAAAAAAATATTCATGTGATGATACAACAGTGAATGATGAAATTCTGTTGATATGAGATAAATATATGATTACAATTGTATGTGATGAGCATTGTTCCTTAATATATAAGAAATACCCAACCTACATTGGCTGCCTAGTGGGTGACGTGTTTAATGTGTTAGTACCTTACAACCTCAACAAAAGTCCATTGTTTTGGGAGGCCAGCCAAGCAGGGCAACCCCAGTTAGAACCTGCACCCTTTGTAGGCATCTGTGGTAACATTACTTACAAAGTTTGTCCTAATGGGATAAGTTTTGCTTTTGGCCTTCTGCGGCCTGTGGCTGTGCCGCCAGTTCTGAGAACAAGGTCGCGGGTGTCCTAACCAAATGGCTGGCCGTGGGGCGTGGAACCAATCATCAATTGGCTGTCTTGGGGTCTGAGACGGATCCATTTCAATCAATCAATCAATCAATCAATCAATCAATCAATCAATCAATCAATCAATCAATCAATCAATCAATCAATCACCTTTAATGGCATATAAATAAAAGAAAAACATAGCATCACAAACCTTCCAATTAACACAGGTTAGAACGACTTAAAATTACACTGTTTAAAAATGTGGCCACCGCTCCCAGCACCTCATACCCTGTTTCCCCGAATATAAGATATCCCCTGAAAATAAGACGTAGCAGAGGTTTTGCTGAAGTGCGAAATATAAGGCATCCCCTGAAAGTAAGACGTAGCAAAGTTTTTGTTTGGAAGCATGCCCGACGAACAGAACACAGAAAAAATAAGACATCCCCTGAAAATAAGACATAGCGCATCTTTGGGAGCAAAAATTAAGATAAGACACTGTCTTCTTTTCGGAGAAACACGGTAGCAATGACTGTATAGAAGAAACATAACCTTCCGTTTATCAGTTGTCCCTTCCCTTCCACGCAAGAGGGCGGGGGGTTATATACTTTTTCCTATCTAGAACATAGAAGGGACAGTAGCAACATGTGTGTTACAGATTCCACACAGTCCAGGTCACACGGGCATTTCCTATCTTTATATGGGATCCCGAGGATGCGTCCTTGTTGGAGGGAGGAAGGTTGAATATTGCACCTGGCAAGAGTAAGTGCTCTACGCCACCGAGCCTCAATCAATAGATAAAGATAGCCAGCAGCTGTTAATCTATCGAAGGGGATTCCCAGAAACACAGGATTCGTCAGCTGCCTTCAACATCTGTTGGGATTCTCTATTGAAAAGTCTTTTCTCAATGACACCGAAGGCCTCTTGCTCTGTTAATATTGACAAATCATCAATGGGAATCCCCAGGTCATTGAGCTTGGTTTCAATTCTAGACCCCCCCTTGGTAGAACGGAGAGTTGAGAGAGCCTGGACTGTGGGGTCGGATTCTTCCCAGTTGAAACATATTCTGGCCCACGGATGTCCCCGCGGATTCAAAGCTGAAGAATCTCACAGTCTTTTGAACAGTCTCCTATCCCAACGCAGCGGAGGAGCACCCAGACTGGCTGTTTGCTTTGGGGGAGAAGCAAGCGGGGGCCGAGAAACACGCTGGCGGTCGCAGCAGTGCCCACGAGCGTCACAAAAGGGACAAGCAGACGATTGTCATCTTATGAATGCCTCACCCTGCTGCATACAATTCACCAGCACACTATGAGTTAGTTCTCAAGGCTTAATGGAAACGAGGGCCCCGACCCAGCCGAAGTGAGTCATGCCCGACAATGGCCCTCGAGTTGCCGTGACTAATTTGTTCCAGTGGTTTGGGGTGACACAAACAGCCTCCTGCCACGCACGATCTGCCACGTGGGCACACGTTGGAAATCTACCACAAATGCTATGTGTGCCATTAAATTGCAACAGGCTTGTATCGACCCCAGCAAGGAGTCTTTCAAGGCAAGCGAGGTGCAGAGGGCGTTTGCCATTGCCTGCCTCTGAAGAACTTTCCTTGGTGGCCTCTCGTCCCTGCTTGGCTTCTGAGATCGGGCTGTACCGTGCCCGCCTTTCCCTTTGCAAATGCTATAAAGCTGCAACTGACCTACGAATAAGTCCCGTCGAATCCAGAGAGACCAACTGCTCAGGACACATAAACAGAAGTAGTGGTAAGCAGGATTGTCAACAGGCTTGCAGGAAAAAAACAGTCCTGTCCCTTTAATAGAGGCTGAAGAGGTTGTAATTTACCAGATGATGTTAACGACTGAGCTGCTCATTTCCACACATCCTGCCTCTCTTAAAGTGACAGGGTGATTTTCCCCCCTCCTGTGCTGCTTCTCTGGGCCTTGCTGAGCTTCTGTTTCAGCACAATTGATTCCAGCCGGAGCTGCGTGGTGGCGAACCTTTGGCACTCCAGATGTTATGGACTACAATTCCCATCAGCCCCTGCCAGCATAGCCAGCAGCTTTTTAAAAACAGGACAAGGCAAATGTCAGAAATCCCAGAAGGGTAGCTAAGCAAGTCTAACAGAAGTCCCAAGTCCCCTTAAGGACTCACGAGGTTTTGGTCCACTACGAAGCTGTGTGGACCACAAACAAATCAGACAAGGCACAGGGTGTGCTCAACGTTGGCATCCTAGATAAATTCATGGACTACTTTATTCTCCACCAGCCCCTGCCAAAGTGGGCCACCGTCTTGCTGGCAGGGGCTGATGGGAATCGTAGTCCACAAACATCTGGGGTGCCAGCGTTGGACCCCCCTGCTCTAGCACCTCTGGACTTCTTGGCATCGCATTCTAGTTGAACTTCCTTCCTACGCAGATACCACTTTCCCTAGGAACTGCCCCAAATCTTCAGGCATTTCCCAAACTGCAGTTTGCAACCAGAGGTGGAATATTTACCTCCCTCCCCCCCACCGCACAGATTCCTAGAAGCGTCTGTTTATCTGCTTCTGGAAACAGAAATCTGATCAACTCTGAACTCTGAACCCAGAAATCTGATCCAGTGTGTGTCATAGTGGTTAGCGTGTCAGACTAGAATCTGGAAACCCAGGTTTGAATTCACAGTCTGCCTTGGAAGGTTGCTGGCCGGGTGGCCTTGAGTCCAGTCACGCTCTTTCAGCCTAAGCTACCTCGCGGGGGTGTCGTGAGGATAAAACGAAAGAGAGGAGACTGATGCAAACCGCTTTGAGTCTCCCAGTGGGGAGAAAGGTGGTGGGTCCTTGGGCCAGTCACAGACACTCAGCCTAACCTACAGCGCAAGGTTGTTGTGAGGCTAAAATGGAGAAGAGAATGATATCAACCAAAAACAAGCAACAGGCGAGATACGAACAAGAACGATGCAAAGCGACAAGATCGGCCAAAACCCAATTGCTCGCCCA
This sequence comes from Sphaerodactylus townsendi, assembly GCF_021028975.2. NCBI lineage: Eukaryota > Metazoa > Chordata > Lepidosauria > Squamata > Sphaerodactylidae > Sphaerodactylus > Sphaerodactylus townsendi. The sequence continues at coordinate 11,420,513 of NC_059432.1, forward strand.
ACAACAAGGGAAGATATCTTTTCTTATATTTTTAAAGTGAAACTTTCAATAAACATCATAAGTTCAAGTGCATCAATACATCAATGGAAAAGATTCATTCGTCAGTAGCTCCGCTACTGCTTCAAATGATGTACACAGATAATTTTTCAGGACTACACCGCGTAATAAGTGAACCACAGGTAAAACAGATGCAATTCGCACTCCAATATAGTGTCTGTTTTACCTGTGGTTCACTTATTACCTGGTGTAGTCCTGAAGAATTATCTGAGCGGAGCTTTGATGTCTTTGGACTATACTTACCCGCATTGAATGAGCCGCTATTGCATAACCTTATATGTTTATGAATGGACTATCCCCCTTAATGTATGCTTCATGTACTATAGCGGATGAATGAATCTTTTTCATTGATGTATTGATCCACTTTAACTTATGATGTTTATTGAAAGTTTCACTTTAAAAATATAAGAAAATATATATTCCCTTGTTGTTGGGAGAATGTTATAAAGCACAAGTGTCAAACTCGCGCCCCTCCAGATGTTGTGGACTACATTTCCCATCATCCCCTGCCAGCATGATGCTGGCAGGGGAAGATGGGAACTGCAGTCTATAACATCTGGAGGGCTGCGAGTTTGACACCTATGTTATAAAGCATTTTGACTCCCCCAGTGTGGAGAAGGCGGGGGTCCTTGCGCCAGCCACAGACACTCAGCCTAACCTACAGCGCAGGGTTGTTGTGAGGATAAAACGAAGGCCAGGAGAATAATGTAGACCCCTTTGAGCCCCCCAATGGGGAGAAAGCGGGCTGCAAACGAAGCAAACCCATCAACAAAAAGCAACGCGATCCAGCAAGGCGTTTGGTCTCAGCCGCCACGGCATTTCCCGGCTCTTCGACTCGCAAAAAGACTTCCTTTCTTTTCTTGTTTTGCAACTCCGACCTCTGCCGGGTTCGCTTCCGCTGGTCGCCTTCCCGCACGGAGCCCAGGAGGCGGGCGGCTCTTTTGCAACCCCCCCGGGAGAGGATCGGGGCCTCGGCCGGCGCTTTCGGGGAGGGGGGGAGGGCTGCCACCCGCTTTCCCAGCCCCGCCCCTCCCCTCCCCTCCCCTCCCCTCGGCTGGAGGAAGCACAAAATAACACCCCTCCCTCCCTCGCAGGGCGCGCCGGCTCGGAGCGCGGCAGGCGTGGCCGCTGTGCACATGAGTAGATTTCCTGTCCGGGGAGAGGCGAGAGCGCTTTAGCGACTCGCAAAGCTGCCATTTGCTTGGATCTGGGGGGGCCCCCGAGGGAAAAACAACCACCACCCCGAGCTGATGGACTTTCTCCGGCCGGGGAGCCCCTGAACGAGCATTGCAAACGGGCCCCCCTCCCCAAATTCTGCAAACTTTGCCAGCAGCTCGGTGAGTTCCGCCTCCGGCTCCAAACCTTGCATTGGGGCGTCCGCTTGCTTTCCTGCGCCCACCCCCCCCCCGCCCCGCTGCTTTCCTCTGCCCCCCCCCCGCCCCTTTCCGACCCCTCCCCCCGTGGCAATGTGGGGCTGCTTCCCCATAAGAGGCCGATCTCTCGCCCGGCGCTTTGTTGTCTCTCTCGTGGCTTTCTATGGTGCGCGCCGGGCGCCGGCGAGTGGGCTGTGCAGGGCGATCCCCAAGCGGCGTGACTCCGGTTTGCGACGGCGGGCTGGGGTGGGTTTACCCCGGAGTAAGTGCGTGGGATCGCGGGGTGACTTGAGGGAGGGAAAACACCCTCCCCCCTTTCCCCTGGTGATTCAGAATGGAAGACACTTCCAAGGGGAGGTAGGCGATCCCCAATTCGGTTTGGGCGCAAAGAGGTCTGGAAGTCACGTCCAAAGTCACATTTTTTTTCCCAAACCGCGGGGGCTTTTCTACTGCTTTGCAGCTGCAGTTCTTGTTTGGGGGTATTTCAGGGGTGCTGATTTTGTTCCCCATTTCTGAGCCTGACATTTGGCTCGTGTCGTTGCAACTCGATTCTTCCTCCCGTGGAAAGTTTGTTTGGCAAAGTTCTCCTTCCTAGAAGTGCTGACTTAGAAATGCGAGGCTTTCACAACGTATATGGGGGAGGGGGGGAGAGAAAATCTGTTGAGCTAGTTACCAACCTCCAGTTGGGGGCTGGAGGTCTCCCAGAATTATAGGTTTTTATAGATAGCTTATTTATTTAACATTAAAATGGACGCTTTGGGAGGTGGACTGTATGGCATTACCCTGCTGTGGTTCCTCTCTTAGAAGAAGAAGAAGAGTTTGGATTTATATCCCCCCTTTCTCTCCTGCAGGAGACTCAAAGGGGCTTACAACCTCCTTGCCCTTCCCCCCTCACAACAAACACCCTGTGAGGTAGGTGGGGCTGAGAGAGCTCCGAGAAGCTGTGACTAGCCCAAGGTCACCCAGCTGGCGTGTGTGGGAGTGCACAGGCTAATCTGAATTCCCCAGAGAAGCCTCCACAGCTCAGGCGGCAGAGCAGGGAATCAAACCCGGTTCCTCCAGATTAGATACACGAGCTCTTAACCTCCTACGCCACTGCTGCTCCTTACCTAAATTTCCTTACCTAAATTTCTTACCTAAATTTCATCCTCAAACCCCCAGGTGTTTTGAACCCACGGTGTCCAAAATTGGCTAAATTATCCTCCACGCTCAAATTTCCAGGTTTGAACCCAGATACGGCAACCAAACTAACCCCTGGAGTACCTAAATTGGCTAAATCATTCTACACCCTCAAATCCACAGGTATTTCGAACCCGGGGCCGGCAACCCTACTTTCCCAAGTATCTAAATTCGCGAAATGAAATTGTGAACGGCGTCAAAAATGTCTCAAGATGATTTTACTCCCTCAAATCCCCAGATATTTTGAACGCAGATATGGCAACCAAACTAACCCCTGGAGTATCCCAATGGGCTAAAACCATTCTCCACGCTCAAATCCAAGGCGTTTCGAACCCAGAACAGGCAACCCTGCTTTTCTGAGTACCTAAACCAGTGATGGTGAACCTTTTCGAGACCGAGTGCCCAAATTGCAACCCAAAATCCACTTATTTATCGCAAAGTGCCAACACGGCAATTTTACCTGAATACTGAGGCTTCAGTTTAGAAAAAAACAGTTGGCTCCGAGGCGTGCGTTACTCGGGAGTAAGCTTGGTGGTAGTCAGTGGCTTTGCTTTGAAGCAACCGTGCAACTCTTCCGACAAGTGAATCATGACCCTAGGAGGGTTTACTCAGGAGCAAGCCCCATTGCCAGCAACCGAGCTTACTCCCAGGTAAAGGATCACACTTTAGTTCTTCGCATGAAAATCAGTGGGGTTTAACAGTGTTTAACTGGGTTACCTACACTGCTTCCCCAAAACTAGGTCTTAGGTTTAATGCTAATAATCGAGCCCAGCGGCCCAGGCCAGCCTAGATGTGGGGGGAGGGGGGCACTCTGTTTGTGCATGCCCACAGAGAGGGCTCTGAGTGCCACCTCTGGCACCCGTGCCATAGGTTCACCACCACTGACCTAAACTGATGAAATTGTGGACAATGTCAAAAGTTTCTCAAATTATCTGCTTTCCCCATTGGGATGAAAGCCGGGGTTCTTCCTCCAAGACCTTTCCTGTCTCCTCATAAAGAGAAGTTTAATTTTAAAAGTGCCCTGTCTTGGCCTCTTCCCTTGGGCTACCTTGGCTAGCTGAGTCACCTGACTGGTTTCAAGTGAAAGTCTGGGAGAAGAGATGTTCTTCTTCCTGATAGGTTAGCCTGAGCAGGTGAGCGTGTCTCCACCTGACAAACCCAGGGAGCGTGAATAAAGGACTCTTTCAAAAGGATCTGCGCAGATGGACGTTTCCCCGGTGCCAGTTCCGTCTTAATCTCACTTGGTCATATTCCAACACTTTCTTCAAAGACGGTAGGGTATCAATTTTTAATCCGTCGCTGATTATGCAACGGAACAAACCCGAACCGGATCATGTGTGTTCCACCCGCCAAAATCCTCTTCAATCCCTTGCTGCCGGTCAGATGGAGATTTTTGCAGGGGTCAGACGCTGAGTAGTCCTGGGTTCAGGTCCCCAGCATGAAACTGGCCAACTTTACAGGGTTGTTGTGAGGGCAGAGTGAAGGAGGAGAATGCCCCGTATTCTGAGCTGGGCTTCTCCAAGGGAGGGCAAGGTAGAAATATTCGACGTCAGGTTGGGGGCTGCAGGCGCCTTTAAAATTTTGAGAGGGAATGTGGGATGGCGTTCCAAAATGGCTGCTTCATTTGGGGAAGCCAAATGCCTGTTTGCAACTCTTGGGACAAGGGAAATCCTGAAAGGGGAATAAAATCATACACGGACTAAGGAAAGCTTAGGTGTTTATAAAACCTGATTCTGCAGCGGGAAACCTCTCCATTTGAAAGAGCACAGCCAGTAAAGAGCCCCTCCTTCCAATGAACCTGCCAACTTTCTGAAAAGCCCCGTGGATATAAAGCAGGGGTCTTCCAACTATGGCCCCCCAGATGTTCATGAACTACAATTCCCCTCAGCCCTGCCGCTTAGCCATGCTGGCAGGGGCTGATGGGAATTGTAGTCCACGAACATCTGGAGGGCCATAGTTTGAAGACCCCTGATATAAAGGGAAGTTCTAGCGCAGTGGTTCTCAACCTGGGGGTCGGGACCCTTCTGGGGGCCGAACGACCCTTTCACAGGGGTTGCCTAAGACTCTCTGCATCAGTGTTCTCCATCTGTAACATGGATAAATGTCAGGGTTGGGGGTCACCCCAACATGAGGAACTGTATTAAAGGGTCGTGGCATTAGGAAGGTTGGGAACCACTGTTCTAGCGGGTGCCGCGGTGCCCGTGGGTGTTGTGTTGGGGAACCCTTTACAACCTAAATGTTTGGTGGACTGTATGCTGAAACAGTGCCATTTTTTTTCCATTTATGTGATTTCTCTCTGGAGTCATGGTGGATTACAGAGTGAGTCAAGACAATCAACAAGATAGCCCATTCAGTAAACCACAGGTGTCAAACTCGTGGCCCTCCAGATGTTATGGACTACAGTTCCCATGCTGGCAGGGGATGATGAGAGCTGTAGTTTATAACATCTGGAGGGCCACGAGTTTGACACCTATGCAGTAAACAATGTGGTAGAATTAGGGGTTTGAAACCAACCAGAAACCTGAAGACACCACTGAAGCAAAGCAAAAGTGTTAATATGACCCATTAAATGCAGAAAAGTTCCATAAAAGGATCCAGCTAGCCACAGTACTATAAGCCCCAGTCTCTAATCGTCTGTCCAAGTAACTTTGTGAATTGTTTCGCGCAGGGCAGCCCCATTTCCTGTGTAGAAAAGCTCTCTTGAATAATTCAGTTTTGCCTCCTCAGGCAGGCCAGAACCAGAAGCTCAGACAAAAGAGAGAGGTGGCATTCTTCTTCCTGGATTGTGCAGCTTTAGGTTTCTGATCCGGGAAGGCATCTTAATGTTCCACTGTGTTAAAAACAGAGCTGTATTGTAGGTGAACACGGCCTCTGCAAGTAGGCTGGGGTCCCCAACCATTTTGAGCTTGCAGGGCCCTTTGGAATGCAGGTGTGGATGGTGGGCGCAGCCACAAAATGGTTGCCACAGGAGGCGGGGCCACCTGAACAAACGTTTGCCATAGTTTTACTTCAGTCACACAGCTGAGACTTTTGTACTGTGGTGTCTTCTTCCACCAAAGTCACATTTAAAAAAAATACGGACAGCCAATCAAATTTCCAATAGACATTCAGAAACCTTGCTGGGCGAAAGTCCTAGCTGGCCCCAAACCCCTTCCTACTTGGCGGGCACCGAAAAAAGTGTTGGTGGGCATCACATTTCTACCCACTATCAGTTCTTGGGTTTTCCAGTTCTTTGGACACGGTGCCCTGAATAACTGACCAAATGTTGGGTCTCTTGATTTTTTTCGAGGGTGCGTCACAAAGTAAAAAGAACTGCTTTGTTTGAATGGCAGACCTGTTTACTTATTTAAAGTATTTATACCCTGCCTTTTTATAGTACATATTCAGGGTGGCTTACAAAATACAGTGAAACAAATACAATACATACAAAATACAATAAATACAATAAAATCCAATATTTTACAACAGTCCAATTACAATGCAACCAAATTGCACAGTACTGTGAAAATCAAGACTGCAGTACAATGCGCCTACAAAACTTAAATCATTGCTTGCTAAGATCGAGATGTTTAGGGCTGCCCAGAATAAAAATGTCTTCGTCTGGCGACGGAAGGATCGCGAGGAAGGCAAATGAGTTGTCTTGCTGGTCTCTCAGGTGGACTTCTTTGTGGGCTTAATACACTCAGTTGGTGGGAACAAATAAACATTGTGAGTTTTTGATGCTGAGATAGCGTAAACGTAACCCCTCCCTTGGCTGGATGCATCCAAGTAATAACTCTGTCAGAAACGCAATGCCTCCGTTTGACAGGTTCTGGTTGCCTGCGGGTAGAAGACTGTAACATCTGGGGGTGGAGATAGTAAACATTAGGAACTGCGGTGGTGAATAAGTGGAAGATCTGGTGGCTTTTGAAGGCACCCAGTGGTGGAAACCAGATGATGTGGTGTAGTTGTTAAAACGTCAGACTAGGATCTGAGGCACTTAGGTTTGAATCTGCCTGGCCTCTCCCCACCCTGCAAGCTCACCAACCAACCAACCAGCCAACACAAACAAACAAGCAAGCAAGCAAACAAACAAATCTTTATTGGCATTTAGGACGATAGAGTTAGGTTACAAAAAACAAATTTAAAACAATCCCCAGATAAAGTAATAAGAATCTCTTAATAACAGAGTGACACAACAAAATTAAAAAGAACAGAGGTTTCCTTAGGGTATATAATTCCTAGTAAAAACAGATAAACCTCAAGTGGAGGAATGGGGAATCAAGCCCAGTTCTCCAGACAGCTGTGCTGAGTCTTGCAAACTGAGGCTCATTCCGCACATGCAGAATAATGCACTTTCAAACTGCTTTCAGTGCTCTTTGAAGCTGTGCGGAATGGCAAAATCCACTTGCAAACAGTTGTGAAAGTGGTTTGAAAACGCATTATTTTGCGTGTGCGGAAGGGGCCTGAGAGTCATGTTGGGTTTTCCTCTTTCTACTTTCAACCTTTCCTAGCGTTATTGTCTTTTCCAGTTAACTCTCATCTCCTCATGTTGTACCCAAAGTACAATAGTGTCAGTTTCGTTATTTTAGCTTCTAGGGCAGTGGTGGCGAACCTTTGGCACTCCAGATGTTATGGACTACAATTCCCATCAGCCCCTGCCAGCATGACCAATTGGCCATGCTGGCAGGGGCTGATGGGAATTGTAGTCCATAACATCTGGAGTGCCAAAGGTTCGCCACCACGGTTCTAGGGAGAGTTCAGACTTGATTTGATCTAGAGCCACTTATTTGTCCTTCTGGCAGTTCGTGGTATGTGTAAAACTCTCTTCCAACACCACATTTAAAATGAATCATCTTTCTTCCTTTCACTTTTCTTCATTGTCCAGGTTTCACAGTCATGGGGAATACCAACATATGAACTATCTTGGTCGCCAGTGACACACCCTTAAGTATCTTTTCTAGTTCCGTCTTAGAAGAAGTGAAATACACATGAAATTAAAAACTCTATGGTAGCGTGAAACCGGCAGCGTTTCAGGAAGCCAGTATCAGGTTTTATGACCTCCTCCCGTAAAGAGCCCTGCTTCTCGTTGACCCTGGGTCAAAATTTGTAGGCCATATAAACATTTGACAAACGGCCATTTCAGCCAGTTTTCCTTGGAGAGCCAAGAATACCAGAAAGCTCAAAAAATAAGACAGTAAGTTCCTTATAAGCAATTTGCTCCCAAAGATGCTTAAGGTTCTATTTTCAGGGATGTCTTATTTTTGTGTGCGTTCTGTCTGGTCGGCATGCTTCCAAACAAAAAACTTTTCTACTGCCTTACTTTCAGGGGTGTCAGGTGAGCCCAACCCAGAACAGCCGAGAAGGCTTGAAATGCCGGGTGCCAGCTGCGGCCTCTGGCGCACTGGGCCCCTCTGCTCAGTAAGTAGAGTCACAGGTCACACCTGTCACGTCACCAGGTGTCCCAGATTGGGGACAAAAGGGCTCCTGCCCCCAGGTATGGATTAGACCCAGACGCGGATGCTTCCTTCTGCACGTAGCAGCCTGGATGAGATCATGCATCACATGATGGTCTCCGCTCTCCCACCTTCCCTACCTGCCTGCCTCCCTTGCCACCAGAGAAACCCTTCTAATAAAAGGGGTGCCAGGGACTACAATACCTGCAGAGTTGCTGTGGATCCAAGGATCCCGCGTTTCCTGCTGCTGGCTGCCTTCCAATCGATGATATCAATGCTGCTCCGCCTCTTCCCCTGGCGCACTCTGGCACAACCAGGTGCCTTATATTTTGCACTTCAGCAAAAAACCTCTACTACCTCTTATATTTCTAGGGATGTCTTATATTCGGGGAAACAGGGTAGTTCTGACCCCGTGCATTCTCCTCTGTTCCTGTGCATCGTTTTGTTTCTTAGAGCAAACGCTTGCGATCCCAAGAAGCAGAACTTGGAATTCCTTTCCGGTAGCGAAGAAGGATGCCTTCCTTCTAAGCATGGCAAGCTGTTGAATTTCATTCGAATTTCAGAACTAGCCACATTTCAGAAATCGCCACATTAATAAGGAGTTTGCTGTGTTTCCTTAAGCCAGCGGCATGCTCTCAACCTGACCTCACAGGGTTGTTGGGAGACTAAAATGGAGAAGGGAGAGTTCTATACCACCCTGGGCTCCTTTGAGGAAGAACGAGATTGAAATGTGCAAGATTATAAGTGATTGGGTTTTTTTTAATATGGAGCGGAATGAAGAGAAGGGGTCTAATGTGCTTGTCCAGATAAGATGTAAGAACTTTTCTGTTAAGAGCATGGTGGCAAGCTTTGCCTTCAAGCTATGCGCAGATGGCTGTCCCCATGAACACTCCCATGGCATGAAGAGGGCTGCACATTAACGCTAGTATGTGCTACCACAGTTGCTCTTGCTCCATGAGTTTTCATTCTGCACCGCCCGCATCTGAATGGATGATCTAAGACCGTGATGGCGAACCTTTTCGAGACCAAGTGCCCAACTTGCAACCCAAAACCCACTGATTTATCGCAAGTGCCAACACAGCAATTTAACCCGAATGCTGAGGTTTTAGTTTAGAAGAAATGGTTGGCTCCATGGGCGACTTTTACTCGGGAGTAAGCTTGGTGGTAGTCGGTGGCTTTGCTTTGAAGCAACCGTGCAACTCTTCCAATGGGTGAATCACAACCCTAGGAGGTTTACTCAGAAGCAAGCCCCATTGCCTGCAACCGAGCTTACTCCCAGGTAAAGGATCACTTTTGTTTTTCAGATGAAAATCACAGGCTTACTCAGCTTTAACAGGGTTACCTACACTGTTTCCCAAACCAGTCTTAGGGTTTAATGCTACTTCAATGAGCCCAGTGGCCCAGGCCAGCCTAGATGTGTGTGTATGTGGGGACTCTATTTGTGCTGCCCACAGAGAGGGCTCTGTTCTGGCTCTTTACTATCTGCCAACATCTCTTGTATGACTTCCCAGCCCTGGTTCTCAGTGGACGGGTATAGCCCTAAGATCGGCCCAAGCAAAGCATGTCCCTCTTCTGCTATTTATGGATGATGCAGCCCTACTGTCCTCACCTCGCGGTGGGTTTCTTGGGGCCAAGACCTCTGCATAAATTCATCGTAAATCCTCTATGGTGACAAACTTAATTTCCAGGTGAACTATGATAAAACTAAGATTCTGGTCTTTGGGAAAAGTAAATAAAAAAGCAAACCTGAAGATAAGGGCCATTATATTAAGTAAGTAACAACTTTCAAGTATTTAGGACTCTGGTTCAACAATTAAACCTGTCATGGTCCACTCATCTAAAATATGTGACTGGGTCTGCCTTATCCGGCATTGGACGCTTCTATTAAGAGGTTCTATTAATCTAGGTAACCAATATGGTTCCCCTCAGCTCTGCAAGTCTTCAAGCTAAGGTGAGAGCCCAGCTACCTATGGAGCCTCTATTTCCACACTAATAACAGCATTTACTAAATCATTCCACTCCAAATTCTGTAATAAATTATTTATGTGCCAACCAAGGCCCCATACGCAGTCTTATGTTTAGAATCACATATTCTATAGAGAGGCCACTATTTTACAATCATTATAAAAAATTCTGCTTAAATATTCACCACCAAGCTCCAGAAACTCATTGACCCAACTACCTTGAGTAACTCCACCATTCAAAATGGTGCACAATAGTTACAGCAAAGACTGGGAACTGGGCTAAGTGACAGTGACTCCTCTCACATAACCTTTACTGGAAACTTTCTTTGCCCTCATGTAGAGAGGCTGTTAGCAATGGATCAACAACTGTGTACTTGGCTTAATAAATCTGTTCACCAACAAATATGTCAATTCCTTTTCACTCTAGGGATACCCAGCCTACTATATTACAGCCACAACCTATACACAGGAGAGCTTCCTATATGCTGGCTAGATTTCTAACATCACATTCTGAGCTACATAGAGGGAAGACTTAAAGGTCTTCAAGCGATAAGAGGTTCTTGTACCTGTAGCATAGGACAGCTGGATTCCATCCCACACATCCTCCTGAACTGCAGAAGGTTATACCAAGAACTCCGATCCAGCCTGCTATCCCAAGCTATAGACCAAGGGATTGATTAAGTACTGAATCAGACAAAGTAGTTATACTTTTAAAACATGGACTTTCATTGTTTGCCTCCTTTATAGTGGGCAAAGTTTCTTTTGTCAGAAGTTTGTAAACTGAATGTATGACAAACGCTGCCTTTTACGCTCCACTTTTAACTGGAACTGTATTTTATATTATTTGCTATGCCAATAAATGGGCTTATTGGAATTGAATTGAATTGAATTGCCACCTCTGGCACCCGTGCCACAGGTTCGCCACCACCGATCTAAGACGAGACCGGCCAGTTGCAAACCTATTGCTCTCCCTGCCCAATCCCCCCCCCAGCAGTTTTGGTGGTTCTCTTCCTTTGTTAGCTGGCTTTGAATTTATTCCTTGATGGCTTCAAGGTCGCGATCTGCATCTCGTCCCTAACCTAGTCTCTACCAAGAGTATGGAATCTTCCAAATCAAGTATCCTTAAATCTTGAACCAGTCCACTGAGTCAGTTTATGAGCATCAGAAGGGTTGGTAACACACCAAACCATGGTTTATGGTAAAAATCAAACTGTGGTTTGAGGGTAAAACTGAGAGCAACCACATTCATCCTACTCTGGTCTAGGTTTACCCGTTCCCTTGTACGATGAAATGTAGCCTTCTGCATAATACTCCTGATCGGGAGCAGGGAGAACGTGACTAGAGAATCCATGGAACTTATCTGAACACGGTTGGTGACAAGCAATGTAGCATCAAGTTCACCCTCCTTCCCTGATATATTTGTAGTCACTTGACAGTAGGGATGGACTGGTCAACTGATGATATAGTTTCTTGTCATCTCCAATGAGAGAGGGGCCAGTCCAACCCAGGGTAGTCAATTCAATTCAATAAGCCTTTATTGGCATATACACGATAGTACAAAAATACAGTTCCAGTTAAAAAGTGACTAGCAAAAAACTTCACGTTTGTCATACATTCAGTTTGCATAAACTTGACAAAAAACTTTTACAATTATAAGGCAACAAATGAAAATCCTGACAATTAAAAGCATAACTACTTTATCTGATCTAGTATAATCATCATAGGCTCATTCCAAGACGCGAATAATGCACCCTTTCAAACTGTTGGCTCTTTGAAGTTGTATGTGAATGGCAAAATCCATTTTAAAACAGTTGTGAAAGTGGTTTGCAAACGCATTATTCTCATGCAGCGAAGGGGCCATAGGGTCTATAGTTTGGGACAATGGACTGGAGTTCTTGGTATGGGCTGGGCAGTTCAGGAGAATGTGTGGGATGGAATCCAGCTGTCCTATGCTACAGGTACCAACCCAGGGTAGAAGACCCAGTGCTCGGCCCAGGGAAGACACCTTCTGACCTAGGCAGGAGCTGTGCCCAGCGGAGCAGTTGGGGTTGGCTGAGCCTCCTTTCCAACCTCCTTTGTGGGGCTGGGCTGGGGAGCCGAGAACTTTTCCAGAGCCATTTTTTTTCCTCGCAGGCCTGCAAACGTCCAGTGTGGGTGTACACCTTTCTCCCCACAACTGGGAACCTCTTTTGATTTCCAGTTATGCAAAGTTGCCTAGGCATATGCATTCCTTTACTTAGGCTCATTCCGCACATGCAGAATAATGCACTTTCAAACTGCTTTCAGTGCTCTTTGAAGCTGTGCGGAATGGCAAAATCCACTTGCAAACAGTTGTGGTTTGAAAACGCATTATTTTGCGTGTGCGGAAGGGGCCTTAGATTTGTGCCCAGTAGCACTAACAAGATTTTCAGGGTATGAGACTTATTTCTCCAGAGCCTACTTCGATGCCTTTCCTCTGGCGATATTATTTGGAAAGTTTTATAAAATCCCACGTGAGTTGGGAAGTTGTATCTGCAGTTCGGGGAATGTGGAGTCTGTTTCACACATCTTTCTCCACTGTGAATTTTACAGAGAGGAAAGGAACTCTCTAAATTTCTCCTTTGTTAACCTGGTTTGCACATACAGGTGCAGCTGAAATGGATTCCTTCCATATACAAGTCTTGCTTGACGACAGAGACCCAAATATTACCCAAGTTGTGGTGAAATTCTGTGCAAAAAAGCGTAAAAAAGCGGTCTTTTTATAAAACAATGTGTAGGAATTTAATTGAAGATGTTTTGTCCATCTTAATATTATCACTCTAACAGTATAACATCTTGTAATTCTTGTTCCTTGAGAGTGAAATTTGCTCGGCTAATCCTTTTAATCCAGATATTATAATTACATTTCAGCCCCTGCCAGCATGGTCAATTGGCTCATGCTTGGTAGGGGCTGATGGGAACTGTAGTCCACAAAGACTTGAGTTCCAAAGGTTCACACCACTGTTTGGTGGATATATGTATATGTAATTTTTTTTTTTTACAAAAAAAATTCCTGGGCCTAGGTCTGTATGAGTAAATAAATTGATTGAGGGTATGGGCCTTGACTCTTCGACATTCATACCCCTGAAATCTTGTTAGTCTTAAGGTGTTGTTGGACGCAGCTAGTTGTTCTGCCACAGACCAACATGGCTACCCTGGGAAACTCTTCCCACAATCCTAGGCGAGTGGAACACCTTCAAATGAATTTGTATACCTGCTGCCCTAATGCTGCTTCTGCCATTTCTTCATGCAAGTTCGGTTTCCACAGATGTATTGTGTGGAAGGATCGAATGGGGCATTGCATTGGGGATATCCCCTTCTGCTGCTTAAGCTAAAGTGCAGCGTGCACGTCTGTTCTTTTATGTTGTCACGCAGGTTTTATGCCATCTTGTTAGTAAACAGTTTTAATGTTTATATTTTTATACTGTTTTACATTATACTGTTTTACTCTATGTGTATCCGTAAGCCACCTCGAGTCCCCTTGGGAGATTGGTGGGGTAGAAATGTAAAATATAAATAAAATATAAATACATGTTTGCCCTGCACATTGTAGTGCTTAGTGGTAGGACTTGCTGAGATGTTTTAACTCGACTAAAAGAAAACGGCAGGGGTGGGGGATGGAGCTGTATTCATGTGTCAAGCTGGGAGGTTGTGACCTTTCGCCTTCTCTGTGGTGACACAAAATGGTGGGTTTGCCCTGTGTCCTCTCTGGCCCGTCGCGCTCTGTACCCATTCAAGTCAGCACAATGCAGCAGTTCACAGAGCAGGACTGAGTAATAAGGAGAGGGGGGAAAGAGAAACTCAGGGTGCGATTGCTGGGAAAATGCCTCCCAGCTAGCCTGTTGTGAAGCCACCACCGGTGGTCACATGGGAGCGAGTGCACAATGTGTCCCACGAAGCTGCCTTCCGCTGAGCCAAACTATAAGCCTCTCAAAGTTTGTATTGTTTGCCTTGGCTGGTGGCAGCTCTTCATGGTTCCAGGTGGAGGTATTTCACCTGTTGCCCCAGCTTCTTTAAGCTGGAGATTCTGAAGAGGAAACCTGGGGTCTTCTGTGTGCAAAGCACATTCTGAGAACATAAGAAGAGCCCTGCTGGATCAGACCGCTGGTCTATCCAGTCCAGCATCCTATCATGCATAGCGGCTGCTCAGCAGGGGCAGAGCGAGGAGGAACTGCGCCCGGGGTGTGCGTGTACCCTGCGCCCCTGCCGCAACGCCCCCAGCCCCAGAATGCCCCTTCCATGACCCTGCACCAGGGCATTGTGCCCCCCATCCCGTGGGTGCTACGCCACTGCTGCCCAGTCACTGTGGATGGCCAGTGTCAGGGCATAGAGGCCAAGGACCTTTCTTGATGTTGGCTCTATTGGTATTCAGACGTTTTCTGCTTCTGGACATGGAGTTTCCTTTAGTGACCATGACTAGAAGCCACTGGTAGACCTGGCCTCCATTAATTTGTCCACTCCCTTTTTAAAGCCTTCTACCAGGGATGTGATGCAGTGGCAAACCATATCTAAATATCTCTTGCCTTGCAAACCTTACGTATAGGTAAACAGTTTCATGGGTTCTCCGAAAGTTATTAGGACTATAGCCTTCCACCATCCCCTGCCAGCATGATGCTGGCAGGGGATGATGGGAACTGTAGTCCATAACAACTGGAGGGCTGCGAGTTTGACACCTGTGCCCTACGGGATCATCATAAGTCATCTATAACTCGAGAAGAAGAAAAATGCTTGTGACCATTGCTACGTTCTTTGGTAGTGAATTCCACTTTTTATTTATCTGTTTCACATGTAGAATTCACCGCCCAAGGATGACGGGATGTTCTGCCGTCGAACCTCATTTTGTGTAGTGGATAGAGTGTTGTTCTTGAGAGCCAGGGTGGTGGTGGTTAAGAGCCAGTGGACTCCAGGTTTGATTCCCCGCTCCTTCATATGTGGTGGACTCTTATCTGGAGAACTGGATTTGTTTCTCTGCTCCTCCACATGAAGCTTGCTGGGTGATCTTGACCCAGTCGCAGTTTTCTCAGAACTCTCCCAGCCCCACCTGCCTCACAAGGTGTCTGCTGTGGGGAGAGGAAGGGAAGGAATTTGTAAGCCGCTTTGTGACTCCTTAGAGGACAGAAAGATGGGGTATAAATCCAAACCTTTTTCTTCTTAGCAAGACCTGGGTTCAGATCCTTCCTGAGGGCCTAACCATGCACTAGGACAGTGGTGGTGAACCTATGGCACGGGTGTCAGAGGTGGCATGCAGAGCCCTCTCTGTGGGCACGCATGCACAGAGTTCATCATGTGATAATAGTGTAATTATTTCAGGGAGATTATTAGCATTAAACCTAAGACCTAGTTTTGGGGGAGCAGTGTACGTAACCCTGTTAAGCACTGTTGAACCCTACTGATTTTCATGGGAAGAACTAAAGCGTGATCCTTTACCTGGGAGTAAGCTTGGTTGCTGGCAATGGGGTTTGCTTCTGAGTAAACCCTCCAAGGGTCATGATTCACCCGCTCGCGCCGCTATGCTAGTTGCTTGTGAGTAATGCCACTGATTACCACCAAGCGCATTACTCCTCGAGGTAACGCTACTTGGAGCCAAATCCATTTTTTCTTATCCTAAAACCTCAGTATTCAGGTTAAATTGCCGTGGTTGGCAATCTCTTGCACAAATAAGTGGGTTTTGGGTTGCAGTTTGGGCACTCGGTCTTGAAAAGGTTCGCCATCGCTGCACTAGGAGTTGTGTGTCAGGTGTATTGGTACCAGTACACATAGGTTTTCTCAGTGGGGCAAATAGTGGTCCCTCAGGCCATTTTAGGTCAGGAAAACGGTGGGGATGAAGAAACTATCTTACACCACAGTTTAAATCGAAACTGGACCCCCTTAAAAAGTTGTGAGCCCCTGACAACAGAGCCCCCAGGATACAATCTGGTTAGGCCTCCGCCTGGGAGAGATCTTGGTCAAGCAGTTATTGGTCAGCTTCCCAGTCTACTTTGCAGGATGCCATTATTGTGAGAATAAAAAGAGAGAAGCCTTGTTGTCTTCAAGGATAAAAATGAGGGCTTTTTCAGAATCATATGTAAAAAAAAATGTAAACAACCACAACCCACTGGCTTGTTCCGATGAAGCCATTCAGGCCAAGAGCCGCTTATGAAAGGGAGGTTGGCTTAAAAGAAAGTTTTTGTTCTGTCCTCTTTAGGGAGTAGGGATCGGTGCCAAAATATATAATGGTGTCTTTCCTGGTCTGCAAAGTGGCTATCATCAAAGCTTTTAAAACTTGGCTTAAAGCACATGTTTCCTCCACCCCTTTTGTTTTCACAGGCCTGGTTTCTCTTCCTGCACCAAGGGCTATAGCCTGTGATGGTTGAGCCGGAGGCGTCCCACACAAAGCTAGGGGGTTGTGTCTTTGTGAGTCCAAAGTTAGGCTAGTTTCTTGGGAGCGTTGCTTGAAGAAGTTGCTCTTTGGATTTCTACGATTTGAAGGGCAAAAAGAGAGATTTGTATTCTCCCCCAGGCCAGACTGAGATGGAAAGGGAGGGAGCAAAGCAGTTTGCCTCGGTGTTACCCCTTCAAGGGATGCAAAAAACCTTCAATGGATGACACCTCTCATGCCCTACCGCCCCACTCAAGCGGTCCACGTAGAAAGGGGTAGGGATGGGTGAGCTCTCACCGCAACGCAGCTGGGAACAATAATTTGTAGTGAATGCCCCTTCTATTCCCAAGCATTCTAAGCGGTATGAAGCGAGTCGGCATTCCTGTCAGGGCCGTGATGGGTTTCTCTGTAACATAAAGCTCCTTTTATGGGAGTCGCACATACTTGCCTCGCTTCCTCGCGGCGCGAAGTCTCCGCACGCTTGTGTCACGCGGCTAGTCCCTAAGTATTGTGTCGCGGTTTGAAGTTCCTTCCGGTTTTGGTTCATTTTGGGAGGCGGAATAATGTCCCAAGTGCCACAAAGGACCACTTTCTTCCCTCTGTTTTGTTCCATTATCCCAGTTTCCGGCTCCCTAGGTCACGGGCCCAGTACGGTCATGCCGGGGCTGTTTGTTCGTGAACGAAACACTGTGGGCAGAAACTTCTAGAAGCGTTTGCTGAGGCGTGTCGGTTATGATCTGGGATAGGGCTGTGTATGCGGGGATTTTGTGAGGTAATATCATCCGGTTTACCTCAGATCTCAGCCGTTTAATGCCCCTTTGTTTGGTGATGTGGAGACATTTGATCAACTCTTTTTTAAAAAAACACGTTTTTTTTGAATGCAGGCTGCCTCCCCCACCTTCCTTCAGGGAGCCATAAGTTACCGCTTCATAGGAGTTCTGCTCAGCACCGTCTAACCTAACTGAGTTTGTGACACATCCTGTGCGTGATGTCGAAAACAGGCCTTAAGATTGGTTCCTCAAACTTCCTTTTTCCTTCCCTTCGTTTGCTTTGTTTTGTTCAAACATTGATCCTGAGGAGAAGTTTTGGAGAACTCCAAAAAAAAAAACCCCTGCAAACAATTTTGTCATATGTTTTGGGTGATCCGATGCAAAAAAATATTACATGGCTTTTGTTTTGAGAACATGGCATGAGTCACCTCACCCATATGGGGTGAGGAAACAGTTGCTAGAGGGAGGAAGTGTGGGGCTGGTCAGTTTCTTTCATTTTTCCCCTTTTTTAAAAAAAAACACACACTTCGAACCAGATTCTTGTGGTATCTCCTTCTGAGGGTGAAAATGTAGGTGTTAGGAATGAACAGGCGAAACAAAATGCTGATGAAACCCTTTCAGGTCTCTCGTATGCAGATGGCAGTGCATAAATATTGGCTTGGATCCTGTGGATCGGTTCTGCCAGTGGAAGAGTTTTCCTCTGGAGTAAAGCATTGCCCCCGTTTAAAACTCTTGCAAACGTCACCTAAACCAGTGGTTCTCAACCTGCGGCTCGGGATCCCTTTGGGGGTCGAACGACCCTTTCACAGGGGTCGCCTAAGACTCTCTGCATCAGTGTTCTCCATCTGTAAAGAAGAAGAAGAAGAAGAGTTTGGATTTATATCCCCCCTTTCTCTCCCGTAGGAGACTCAAAGGGGCTTACAATCTCCTTGCCCTTCCCCCTCACAACAAACACCCTGTGAGGTAGGTGGGGCTGAGAGAGCTCCGAGAAGCTGTGACTAGCCCAAGGTCACCCAGCTGGCGTGTGTGGGAGTGCCCAGGCTAATCTGAATTCCCCAGATGAGCCTCCACAGCTCAGGCGGCAGAGTGGAGAATCAAACCCGGTTCCTCCAGATTAGATACACGAGCTCTTAACCTCCTACGCCACTGCTGCTCCTAAATGTAAAATGGATAAATGTTAGGGTTGGGGGTCACCACAACTGTATTAAAGGGTCTCGGCATTAGGAAGGTGAGAACCACTGGCCTAAACCATTGCAAACATCGCCTAAACCAGGAGGTTCAACCTGGAGCTTGTGAGCACAAAGGTGCCTTTTTTGGTATCTACCAGGTCTTTTTAGAAAGAAGATGAGGTGAGGGATTCCACAGAGATACCGATTGGCCATTTAAAATATGATTGACTGTGCAGATTAAAATAATATTATTTCAGTGGCAGCTTACACCATACCGTTGGTATTATTCTTTCACTCCTCTTTCCCTGTGTATTTTTTAATTATCCCTCTTTTCCCCTGCAATTGGCCTTTCCCCCTGCAAACGGGAGCAGCAGTGGCGTAGGAGGTTAAGAGTCAGTGGTATCTAATCTGAGGGAACTGGCTTGATCTCCCAGCTCTGTCAGCTTCTGAGGCCGTAGGAGGTCATCTGGGAACTAGATTAGTCTGTACACTCCCACACACCTACTGGGTGACCAGCATTAGTCAGCAGCTGGAGCTCTCTCTCAGCTCCCAATTCCTAACTTTACAGGGTGTTTGTTAGATGGCAGGAGATATAAATCCAAACTCTTCTTTCTTCTTCTGCCGCAGTATATAATCCAGGTATTCTCTGGCAGCCATTTTGTGGTTATGCTTACCACCATGTTTCAGAACGTCAAAGTCTTGGGCATCCCTTCCTAAGTCCATACTGACTCTTAACTGTATGTCTGGTTTTAAAAGGATGGGAGTTTAATGTGGGGGGAATACAATGTGAAACAAACAACAACAGCAAACGGGGAATGGGGAAACTGTTTTGGGGCAATCTCTTCCTCAAAAAATCTCAATCCCAATTAGCAAGTAAGTTCAGGATTTGGAAAAATTGTGGGAAGACAAAGATATATGGAAAAGGGCAGTGTATATTTTTTTCCCCTTCCATTTTATCTTCATAGTAACTCTGTGAGAAAGGCTTCTGAGGAACGCACTGCCTATAGATCACTGCCGCAGGTTCGGTGGCAGAGTAGGGATTTGAACTCCACATCTCTCACTGGTTGTGGTCTTGTCTATGTCTGCTTTACCCAAGTGATAGGGTTGTAGTCGCGTCTTCCATGAGGAAACTTCCATTTTTAAATAACAGAAAATGCCATGGGGCTCACAATACAGCAGGCTGGGTGTGTGTGTGTGTGTGTGTGTGTGTCTTATTCTCACCCCCATGCCTACACAAGTGCCAAAACATCCACACTCCTGGATGGGGGACCCAGCAAGTGTGCAGCAGGTTCGCTCAACATCAGGATTGGGTCCCTATGGTATTGTCCAACAACTTCAAAACATAGAAGCCATGAGGAAACCGTCATGCCAAGGTTTGCCTCTGTTGTTCACGCATTAAATGCAATTATGCTTATATTTCAAAGTGTCCAAGTAGGGCAAAGGCATCATTCCTGATAACTTGGCTTATCAGCTATCTGAACTCAGACGTCCTCAGGCTGTCTCTCTGTTGATATCTCCTCTGTGTTGCATACTTGCCTGAATGACTTTTCAAAGTAGTCCCATGGTGGCGAGCTTTGAGGCCACTGCTTAAGTAAAGTGTGCACCAAGAAATGTCTTGCTGTGTTGTGGCTTAAAAAACAATTTGAAAAAAAAATCATCAGGGTGTGAAGTTTTTTTTCGGAGGAGGTGCCAATGACTAACTGCCCTTATTGATGCGGTTACTTCTGGTGAGAGACACAGCTTTGAGATTTCGGCCAGGGGCGGGTTGCCAAGTGTGGGAATGAGCATTGAGGTAGAAATAGTACTGTTAATATGTGCTCCTTGTTTTCCAGGTTGGGGAAATCTGTTGATCTGTCCCTGCTGGGTAGGACAACCCTGCTGTCAGCAGCTAGATCTTGTTTATTTAGGTCAGTGGTTCTCAACCTTCCTAATGCTGTGACCCTTTAATACAGTTCCTCATGTTGTGGTGACCCCCAACCCTAACGATTTGAATCCACTTTATACATGCAGAGATCAACTGATGCAGAGAGTCCTAGGTGACCCCTGTGAAAGGGTCGTTCGACCCCCAGGTTGAGAACCACTGATTTAGGTATTTATAGCTTGTTTTTCTTACAGATGGGGGACCAAAACCCAACATCATTTTTCTCTCCTCCATGTTATCCTGACAACAATCCCCCACCCTGCAAGGTGGGGACTCAAACCTGGGTTTCCCAGATGCTTGTTTGGCAGTGTAACCACAACACTGTATAGTAGGTGGGGCCAGCTTTGATTGGCATGACAACACTGATAGTGTGATAGTGTAAAGACACTGCCACGCATGATTGAACGTCATGCAAAGTTCTTGAGATTTCACGGAATCAAAACCTACTGCCTATTTCCTGCAATATTTAGGGGGGGGAAAACCTGCGCCCTCGATTTTGTGCAAACTTAATATGGCAGAGTGTGTGGTTTTTATTTTAAATGGGTTCATGCCTACCCTTTCTCTGCCTTAGGACTAGAGAGTTTCTTACCCCTAAGGTTTGGTCTCTTTCTGTGTGATGAACGAAAGGGTGTTTTGGAACCGGGTTTAGAGCCTCATCCAAAGGGGGGTGGGCAAAAGGAACTGTGGAAGTGGGGCATCCTTGAACTGGCACATTCACCCTCCCTTGGGCACTTACCTTGGTGGAGAGGCGAAGCCCCCAGTGTATAGCTGCCACTGGTCTCCCCCAATGCTGGGAAGGTAATCCAGCACCCCTGTTGCTGCCAGCACAATGGAGGTGTGGCCAGGGGAGTATCTTATATTAGGCCCCTTCCGCACTGTAGGATTCGACCTTAGATCGACTTGTGTCAGACCCGGGTCCTCCAAGACAGTCAGAAGCATCGGACTCGTATCTGACTCCGGACCTTCACCCCCCCCTCTCGCTGTCCTCGAAAGCCTCGGACTGGGAAGTCGAAGTTGACCATGACGAATTCGGGTTGCACTCAAGCCGGTTTCAGCGGAGTGCGGAATCTCCCTCATCTCGACTCTGCCAGCCAGCCAATCACAGCACAATATTTCGCCCATGCGCAGAACTGGAGTTTTCACCGCATGCAGCCAGAAGCAACGCCTTGGGTACAAAATCCTCCACCGTAGCTCCTACCGCCGGGTAAACGAAAAGCGGGACATCGCGCCACGCTTCCGCCATAGAACGGCAAGCCAATCGGGAATGATGAGGAGCTGAAAGGATTCGGAGAGGTGGTCCCACCCTCTTGAACTCAGCTCCGAGATACCAGCCAGCTGCCGTGCTGGAGAAACGGAGAGTCGGAGCTCAAGTAACTATTTCCACGGACAACGGTAATAAACCTGGAGCCTTTGTGTGTGCGGAAGGCCTTCACAGCTTCATCCCCGACACCGCTAAGGAAAATGGTGGTGGGAATTCAGACATAAGGAGACGCTGGGTCATGTGGACTTCGTTTAGCCCCATGGAGGTTCTCGACAGCTGGGAGGCTGCCTGGCTTTGCAAGCCTCCCCACTGGAATCCTTCTCTGACAGCCATGCGACGTGCGGAGTTGTGGTGTTGGCGTCAGCCAATTTCACCGGCTTAGATAAGGTTGCCCATGTTCTTTCAAACTGGTGGGTTTGGTAGTAATAGCACAAAAAAAGAAGAAGAGTCATCTGAACGCCTCCTTTTTCCCAGTGGTCTCCACCACTAGCCAGACACATGTGTGAGACCAAGCTTTCTGAAACATTTCATAGTTCCTGGAAGCCCCTCTGATGTCATCTGTCCTTATCGAGACTATATCTGTCCTGTCCCTTTGTCTTTTTGAAGTTCCGTTTTCAGTGTCCCACAATGAAGTTTCTACTGGCTTTCTGTATAATTTCCTGTTAACATAATATTGTTTTAATTACTTTAGAAGACCCAATTTCTCTTTGGCTGGTCATCAGCTCCTTATACACATTGTGGTCCGATGTTTCTCCAGATGTTATAACTAATTGACATCCCCTGCCAGCATGATGCTGGCAGGGTATTACGGGAACTGTAGTCCATAACATCTTGAGGGTCGCAAGTTTGACACTCCATGCCTTATATTCATGTTTCAAAAAATAAGACAATGTCTTAGATTAATGTTTGCTCCCAAAGATGCACTGTGTCTTATTTTCAGGGGATGTCTTATTTTTCTGTATTCTGTTCGTCGGGCATGCTTCCAAACAAAAACTTTGCTACGTCTTACTTTCGGGGGATGCCTTATATTTCGCACTTCAGCAAAACCTCTACTACGTCTTATTTTCAGGGGATGTCTTATATTCGGGGAAACAGGGTAGCAGGGGTGTCAAACTCAATCGCACAGAGTGCCAAAACTCAAGGCACACTTTAGGTCGTGGGCCGAACAGGATAAACATTTATTGAACAGACTAAAACATTTTTTCAACATTAATATACATCAAAACACAGGATATAATTCCAAAATAAATAAAAACTGGTTTCTCAGCTGCTGGGCTGCAAAGAAGGGCTGCCGTGGGCTCTCCTTTTCGCCCGGCAGCTACCAGAGAAATTGGTATCTTGGCTGCTGGGCTGGGAAGAGGGGCTGCCCTCAGCTCCTCTTCCTGCCCAGCAGCCGGGGCTTACTCATGAGTAAGCAGTGCTCCACGGGGGTGGCACCCGGAGTGGGGTTTGCCTCTGGACACCATTTGGCCCCGTAAGGCTGCCCCCTCCTGGCTCGCCTCAGCTCCTGGCATCCCAGTGAGAGGTCGGCCAGACAGTGGGATTTGAAGTGTGTGTTACACGGGCCAGATATGATTGTATTCTGGGCCAGATGTGGCCCACGGGCCTTGAGTTTGACACATGTGCCTTATAGGCTTGTAATCTGAAGGCGCTAAGACAGCCATTCTCAACCAGGGTTCCCTGGTACCCTGGGGTGCCGTGAGCATGTCCCAGGGCATCAGCGAAAGCGCAACACTACCACACCCACCCTCATTTTTTGTGGTGTCTTCAATCGGGCGCTCAGCAAGGACATGGAGCTGGGCCCATGGGGTAGGGCCTTTCACAGTATCAAGTAGTCAATTCAGCCCACCAGTGCTTCCCTTCACCCTGGGAGGGGAAGGTGGGGTGTGTGGCAAGCGGGGGCAATGGGAGGGGAAGGTGGAGGGTGACGGCAGGGGTACCGTGAGATATGAAGAGTGAGGTCAAGGGTACCCTGACCTCGAAAAGGTTGGGAAACACTGCGCTAAGACAAGGATGTCTTTAGACACTGTGCCGAGAAGCTGGAGTGCAGACCCTGGTTCTGAAGTTTTGTTTGCCTGCCCTTATCTAATAAAGCAATTCAATAACTGTATACTGAGTCAGCCGGGTGGTGTGTCCATGGGCGTCACCAGAAGAAGCTGAGGAGAGCTGATAACGTGTTTCATCCGGCTCCGTTTTGACTGCGAGGCCAATTATTGCGCAAACGAATCATCTTTCGCCTCTTGATGATTTTAACGTGGAGATAGATTGATGAGCCAGAAAGCAAGCGGAATGCTGCTGTGATGTTGCCAAGTTCTCACCGCCTGCTCTGTAGCGTGCGATGCCGAGCCATCCCGCGCTGGTCCTGTAACCTGAGGGGAGTTATTCAGGCAGGGAATGGCTCCAGCTCAGAGGCCTCATCCTGTAAAGCGGAAATGGAACCAGGGACCAGTACATGGATAAATGTGAAGAAAGAAAGAAAGAAAGAAAGAAAGAAAGAAAGAAAGAAAGAAAGAAAGAAAGAAAGAAACATTACAAGTGAAACTGGGGAAAAGTACATGGATAAATGTGAAGAAAGAAAGAAAGAAAGAAAGAAAGAAAGAAAGAAAGAAAGAAAGAAAGAAAGAAAGAAAGAAAGAAAGAAAGAAAGAAAGAAAGAAAGAAAGAAAGAAACATTACAAGTGAAACTGGGGGAAAGTACATGGATAAATGTGAAGAAAGAAAGAAAGAAAGAAAGAAAGAAAGAAAGAAAGAAAGAAAGAAAGAAAGAAAGAAAGAAAGAAAGAAAGAAAGAAAGACACATTACAAGTGAAACCGGGGACCAGTACATGGATTAATGTGGAGTTTAAATCCCATAGCCAGCATTCACTGTAACACTGAAAATGACTCAATGAGCATAAAAAGGAAAAATCAAGTGTACACAGTTCATGAATTGCACATGCATTGACATGTGTGCCCTTTAATTTGTGAATAGGATTATAGATTATGAGGATTCTTGGGTTCCTGGCTGGGGGTACATGTCTCTCTTAGAGAACTGGGTCCACTTTTTGGAAGGTGGGCTGTTTGTAGCCCCTCAGATTGCTATTCTGGTAGCAAAATGTCTTTTTTGCCATGTGTAAGACCTTTAAGAACATAAGAACGAGCCTGCTGGATCAGTCCAGAGTCCATCTAGTCCAGCACTCTGCTACTCGCAGTGGCCCACCAGGTGCCTCTGGGGGCTCACGTGCAGGATGTGAAAGCAATGGCCTGCTGCTCCTGAGCACATGGTCTGCTAAGGCATTTGCAATCTCATGGCTATGGCAGCTGCAACCATTCTTCAGAAGATTATGGACCCTCAAAGTTATGGACCCTCAAAAGTGTAACCCATTGGAAACAATGGGGGATGGGGCACCCCCTTTGGGAGTCCATACATTTGGACCCCCTGAACCAAACTTCACGAAACCTGGGTGGTATCAGAAGGAGACTATTCCAATGATACCACCTTGGTTTAGTGAAGTTTGGTTCAGGGGGTCCAAAGGTACGGAGCTTCAAAGGTGTAGCCCCATCTCCTATTAGCTCCTATTGGAAATAGTGGGGGATGGGGCACCCCCTTTTGGAGTCTTCCAACAAATCCCTGAAATGTTGGTGCTGCTAGCCTAAAAACTGCACCCCTTGCAGGCCAAAAACTTAAAAAACACGAAAAAAATACAAGAAAACCACAAACGGGGCAGAGCTTTGGACATGTAATTGGGGGGGGGGGAGGTTGAACGCGGAAACCCCCCCCCCCTTATCTATGTCCTTGGAGGAAAGTATGTTACACAGTGTGTCTGGACACAGTGTGTAACTGACTTCCCTCTGTGATAAACCTCTGAAGATGCCAACCACAGATGCAGGCGAAATGTTAGGAACAAGATCTACCAGACCACACCCACACAGCCCGGAAAACCCACAACAACCAAAACAAACAGAAATGACAAAAATAAAGAGGTGATGGGGAACGGAGTGAGCTCGGGTACACGATAAAATGGTACCGAGGAGGAAGTTCAGGGACAGCGCAGAGGCATGGAAAATGGTAGCAAGAAAGATAAAACGGTGTGTAACAGACTTCCTTCTGTGATACACCTCTGAAGGTGCCAGCCACAGATGCAGGCAGAACGTTAGGAACAAGATCCACCAGACCACGGCCACACAGCCCGGAAAGATAAAACTTTTTAAATGTGCCCTCACAGCAAGGGAGGAAGTCTTGAAAATGTTTCAAGCCAAAGAACATTTTTGGAACTCAAGGGGAAAAACAGTGCAGAACTCCACAGAAGCAAACGTTTTATTTTCTGCCTGAAAACTTTTTAAAAAGCTTGTGAGGAGAGGGCCTTGAGCAAATCATAAACTTTGTGCACTTTACCTAGGCTGCACGTGAAGACTATTCAGAAACTTCACCCTGTCCTTTATACAGCTGCAAACCTGCTAATGATATAAACAGGAAATCTTCTGTTTTGCCAGAGCTTCATTGGCTGCTGTTGGGTTTACATGTGCAACTCAAAATGAAACTATAATTGTTGCCAAGGCATTCAGTGCAGTGTAATATATTCTGCTGCCAAAATAATAACAACAACAACAACAACAACAACAACTTCCTAGGCCTCTGGGTGAGGCTCGAATTGTAATGAAGGCCAACAACCAGCTAAAGATCTGGCAGCTGTGAAATCTACAATATAATATTATACACTGACTGCACCTTTTCTGCCTTGGTATTCTGTCTCAGTTTTTGTCTTGCTCATCCTCCAAGCATCTTGAGGAAGCATGCATAGTTCTCCCTGCCTCCATTTTGCCCTCCCAACCACCCTGTGAGGTAGGTCGGTAGGAACTGTAGAAAGGAATTTGAATCTGGGTCTCTAATACTTACGAAGTGTGGCCATGGATATTTTTTACCAGTAAATTTTGGGTTGGGGTTTTAAAAATAAAAAACTTTCAGTAAAGCGAAATAAAGCCAGTACCTTTCTGCTTTATTTCATTTTTACTGATTTTTTTTCCAGCAGTGGCGTAGGAGCAGCAGTGGCGTAGGAGGTTAAGAGCTCATGTATCTAATCTGGAGGAACCGGGTTTGATTCCCAGCTCTGCCGCCTGAGCTGTGGAGGCTTATCTGGGGAATTCAGATAAGCCTGTGCACTCCCACACATGCCAGCTGGGTGACCTTGGGCTAGGCACAGCTTCTCGGAGCTCTCTCAGCCCCACCTACCTCACAGGGTGTTTGTAGTGAGTGGGGAAGGGCAAGGAGATTGTCAGCCCCTTTGAGTCTCCTGCAGGAGAGAAATCCAAACTCCTCCTCCTCCTCCTCCTCCTCCTCCTCCTCCTCTTCTTCTTCTTCTTCTTCTTCTTCTGGTTTTACAAACTTGAACCTGAAAAATTCCAGTTCTCCCCTCTGCGGCTTCTCGAGTCCGGACTTGAGAAGCCATCGCAGGGAGAAATCTCTCCCTGCCCACACACCCTCCAAAGGCTGTCTCTCAAGACCTGGAGAACTTGGAGAACGCCCCCCCCCCCCCAGCCATTTGGCAGAATGATTGCCCCTACAAACTAACCACTATGCTATTCACTTTCGGATGGGATTTATCCAATGCAAATTTCACCATACTTTAACCTGTGATGCAGACAATATTGGGTTAATTAAAAAAAAATTAAACTGACTACCAAAGAATGCAGTGACTGAGTCAGTCCCAGAAGGATCGGGCAACAATTGCATATAATTTATTTGAGTAGATTTCTATGCCTCCTTCTCATAGCCTTGCTGAAAGTTTCTATTTTTAAAAAATTATTCAGGTGACTGGAGATAAGGCAAGTAAGAGTTTACAATGGTTGCTGCAGGTAAATAAATGAGATCTGAAGTTTAAAGCGTTCCTTGTGTGCGCGGATTGTTGGCGCTGACTGTTCCATTCATAAAGTCACCTTGCGGTTTGACTCTGAATTCTCTGCGGTTCTCAGAAGGGATCAAATTGTGAGCGGCCGCTCGTCCAGTCCCTTTGCCCAGGCAGACGCTTCTGGGATTCCCTCCTTGTCGAGTTCTTAGCCCCTTATTCAGAAGTTGCGTTCTCATAAGGTGCCGCTTTGGGCTGGTTTGAGCTGGTTTCGTTTTCCTAGACCTACGCTAGCGTCTCTTGCTATCCTGTGAAAAAAGATGTCGTATTGGAAGGGTGTTGGCTCAGTTGTACATCTGAATCAGAGCTGCTTTTCACCTTTGTTCATTAGTGATCTGTGTACCTTCTGGAAAGTGCCCCCCCCCCCCCAGTGCGGACTTGGGACCCAGCCAAACTGCAGTATCCATTGTGACTACTTGTGAAGGGCTGACAATGGGCATCCATTCATCTACAGTCTTTTCCTATGCCGCTGTCAACTGGTGGTTGTGTAGAGGGAGGCAACACTGATTATTGTTGCTGCTGAAGGGTCTAAACCAGTGATGGCGAACCTATGGCACGGGTGCCAGAAGTGGCACTTGGAGCCCTCTCTGTGGGCATGCGCACACAGAGTTTGTCATGCGGGGGCGGGGCGGGAAATCACACACACCCACACACACATATCTAGGCTGGCCTGGGCCATTGAGCATGACGTGCACACACCGCAGTGAGCAGGGAGGACTCGGCTGGCGGGCTGGTGCCTGTGCTCTCTGTAGCTGCTGCCCGGGGTGGGGGGTGCAGAGTAGGCAGAGATGCTAGAGGGGCACAGAGCGGTGTATGCAGGACTTGCTGGAGACTAGAGCAGGCTGGCCCCTGCTCGAGCGGGTGGGGCGGAGGAAGAGGGAGCCAACCGGTTTTTTCTAAACTGAAACCTCAGCCTTCAGGTTAAATTGCCGGGTTGGCACTTCACAATAAATAAGTGGGGTTTGGGTTGCAATTTGGGCACTCGGTCTCAAAAAGGTTCACCATCACTGGTCTAAACCAAATGGCACTATGGCCATTCAATAAACGAGTATGACAACAAATGCGTGTTCTTGGCCACCACAGGTGTATCTTGGGGGTCCTGTGACCCAGGCGTCACTTGCCTCAGTCACATGGGGGGCACACTTGGCACCTGCCCCTCCTCCCCCGGCAGGCCAGGAAAAGCAAGCGGGGCCCCAGCAGGTGCAGCGATCAGGCAAGAAAGGAGGGCAGGTGAGCCGTGGCCCGTAGGCTCTTCCCTCTTCCCTGAAAGGATATGCAGGCAGGGGCGTTCCTCCCATTGGGCGAGGTGGGCAGTTGCCCAGGGCGCCCCCTTGTGGCGGGCGCCAAAAATGCAGGTTCGTTTGTGGGGTTTTGTATTTTCAGTGTTTTTCCGTTTTTGGCCTGCAGAGGGCATACTTTTTAGGCTAGCAGCACCAAAATTTCAGGGATTTTTCGGGAGACTATCCTGATGATATCACCCAGGTTTAGTGAGATTTGGTTTAGGAAGTCCAAAGTTATGGACTCCTAAAGGGAGTGCCCCCAGCTAATAGGAGATGGGGGCTACACCTTTGAGGGTCCATAACTTTGGACCCCCTGAAACAAACTTCACCAAACCTGGGTGGTATCATCAGTAGGGTCTCACGAAGATACTCTGAAATTTTGGTGCTGCTATCTTAATAATTGCACCCCTGACAGCAGGCACCCCCTAAATTTCCCCAGATTCTCCTTTTAAATCCACGCCCTTCCTGCCAATGCTTGTTTTCTTTCTTTTTTATTCTCTCAATGCCTAATAAATGTTATTATTATTTTATTATTAAATCCACCCCCTTTGGCATGGATTTAAAGGGAGAATCTGAGATCCCCAGTTTAAACATTGAAAGTGATTCTGTTTCAGGGAGGGGGAGAATCCACCCCCAAATAGCATCACTTTCAATGTTGTTTAAATTGGGGACCCCAGATTCTCCTTTCAAGGTGGATTTAAAAGAAGAATCTGGGCTCCCTAGTTTACACACCATTGAAAATAATGCTGTTTGGGAGTGGATTCCAGCATCACTTGTTTAAACTAGGTAGCCGTGGCGCAGGAGGTTAAGAGCTCGTGTATCTAATCTGGAGGAACCGGGTTTGATTCCCCGCTCTGCCGCCTGATCTGTGGAGGCTTATCTGGGGAATTCAGATTAGCCTGTGCACTCCCACACATGCCAGCTGGGTGACCTTGGGCTAGTCACAGCTTCTCGGAGCTCTCTCAGCCCCACCTACCTCACAGGGTGTTTGTTGTGATGGGGGAAGGGCAAGGAGTTTGTAAGCCCCTTTGAGTCTCCTTACAGGAGAGAAAGGGGGATATAAATCCAAACTCCTCCTCCTCCTCCTCCTCCTAGCCCAGATTCTCCTTTTAAATCCACCTTAAAGGGAGAATCTGGGGTCCCCAGTTTAAATAACATTAAAGTGATGCTGTTTCCCCCAATTGGGGGGACTGGATACAACACCATAAAAAGTTTTCATAGCAGTAATAAAACATTTTGAAAGCATTTTGAAAATGTTTCAAAAAATTATTTTTTGCTGTGTTGCATGGCTTATTGCTGTGTTCAGATTTGTGAGATGGGGCATGGTGACTTTGAAACGAGCTAGCGGAAAAAATCATTGTTTGGTCACGGTGGGGGAGGGTGGCCGCCCATGGGGGGGCATCAAACTCAGGTTTTGCCCAGGGCTCCAGTTTGCCTAGGTATGCCACTGTATGCAGGTCACCCATTTTATCACCTGCTTAGGTAGCCATTTACCACTTGTGAAATTCGTTCATTCGTGGTTTTAATCGAGGTTGCCAAAAGTTTGACTCCATCAGCTCAGTCTTTCCTCAAATAAGTGTCAGGGCTGTTCTTATCGTGGTCTGCTTCACGTGTGCTTCAGTAGCTGCAACTCAAGGACGGCAAATTATTTTTTCTGTCAACGATTGTAAAAAGGCAAAAAGAACACATGATGATGCCTTGAAGAGATAGTACTGGAATCTCAGGGTGTGGGCCCAGCACCACTTGGCCAGAAACTCATTTGCAGTCTTCAGTGTCTCACACGAAGCACCTAAGGTACTTGGAGCCAATGTTTTTTCTCCCTACAAAGAAAGGAACATACTTGTTCCGTTGTATCTGAGAAGCAAATTCTTATAGGAATTAATGAATAGCAGATCAAAGGAACAAGGGCTCTGGCGAGCTAGCAGTAAGATGCTTAGAAAGACACAAAGAACAAGCAGTGTTTAAAATGTTGAACCGGGGCCTGGGAGATCCAAGGTCAAGTCCTCGCTTCGCCATGCAATCTTGCTGGGTGACCATGGGACGGACACGCACTCAGCCTAACCCTACCTCACACAGTTGTGAGGTCAAAACAGTGGAGAGGAGAAAAATGTAAACTTTGGAGTCTCTCGCCAGGCAGAAAGTGGGGTATAAATGCAGTAATAAAGTAAATTCCACTTCAGTCTTGATAGGCACAGGGCAAGGCCCTGTCCACAGAGCAAAAGCTCTGACCGGTTACAAAAATAACCATCCAACATCTTCTTCAGTGTTCAGAGATTTATTGTTTTCATTCAATTCTGCGCAGAAGAGGGAACTCTCCTCCTCTGTTAGCAAGCAACGGGAGGAGGTTCAAGGGGCTGTTGCTTGCGTAACATAATTTATACCCTCTTACAAGCATCCCTCCTTGTCTTCTGACCCTTGGTTTGAGTCAAGAAGACGTACAGACCTGGTCATCTCATCCCACCTTTTACCACACCTTGCCCATTCCCATATTTGGTGAAACTTAAGTCAAAAACACCTTGCGTAAAAGGTTTCTATAACAACTACTGGTTTCTATTTTGCCTTTCTCTGTATTTGTGAGCTTCTGCTAATTCCTTATCTCCTGCATCTGTGGCTGGCACCATCAGATCCTCTGAAGATGCCAGCCACAGATGCAGGCGAAACGTCAGGAGAGAATGCTGCTAGAACACGGCCATACAGCCTGGAAACCACACAGCACCCCAACTGGTAAAATCTTTAGCATTTCAGTTAATTCAAATTAACGCTAATACCTCAAGAGGCTAAGCGGTGATTAGACAGCAGATGGACAATTCCCCCCCCTCTCACCAGCAGAGAGTGATAAACAGGGTGTTCCTCATTCGTCATTGCCCATATTTTAGCATTTTGCCAGAAGATATTGTCCAGTTTGGCCTTCTTGATAGTTGTAAATAGTTTCTGATTCATTTTTAAGGAACTCTTCTGATATTAAAGCACCAGAAGAATTCAGCCTTTCTTCTCTTTTCAGGACAAATCTTCCCTGATTCTGAGCTGTGAAGTAATGTAGGTTTTACATGAATTTTAACTATTGTGGTCCTCCACCCACTCCATAATCTTGGGAATTCTAGCTTGTTGGGAGTGCGTTCTCTGTTGCACCCTTGCTACCCCCGAACAGTTAACATCTGGGGTTCCCCCAGTAGAAGAACTGGCTATATTCTATTTTGAGCCTATTGTATAAATATGTCCAAAGAGTCTACAGCAGAGATGCTTGGCTTGGAAGATCAGGCACACAGAAGTGGTTATCATCTCTTCTTTCCTCAGTACTAGATTGCTATGACTCACATAAATAAGGCCACCGTGTTTTGTGTTGTGTGTGTTGTTGTTGTTCTTTGGCACACTAGGTTCCTGGCTGAAGCACTTGGTTTTTAAGTGGGTTTGGTTTCTATTTGGGGCATTTTGCCTGGAGTGAAAATTATATAGGCAAACTCTGCTGAGGCTGGCCCATTGTCTCAACTGTGGACAATGCCCAGAATAGACTCTCCTTTCCTTCCCCTGTTTTTGCTTCTAACTCTCCGCTGTATTATCTATCTATCTTTCTATCTGTCTGTCTGTCTGTCTGTCTGTCTGTCTGCCCTGCCCTGCCCTACCTTACCTTACCCTACCTTACCCTACCTTACCCTACCTTACCCTACCTACCTACCTACCTACCTACCTACCTACCTACATTACGCTGGCTCCATCAATTTTAAATACAGTTGCTAAAACCTTTAAAAACAGCGATAAGAACGATAGGAGGCGTCCAACAAAAAACCCTATATTTAAAATCCTCCCCAAGAGGGAGGGACGGCGAGTCCCATTAAACATGGGACCCAGATGTAAAAGAGCCGGGGGGGGGGGGGGCACCTTCAGCGGCTGGTCCCTCCAAAGGCCCGGCGGAACAACTCCGTCTTACAGGCCCTGCGGAACTCACCAAGATCCCGCAAGGCCCGGACAGCTGGAGGAAGAGTGTTCCACCAGGCCGGGGCCAGAGCCGTAAAGGCCCTGGCCCGCGTGGAGGCCAGCTGCATCTTGAGCTTATAGCAATGGTTAACAAAAGTTGGCCCGAGTTAGCCTGATCTTGTCTGTTCTCAGAAGCCAAGCAAGGGTGGCCCTGGTGAGTACTTGGAGGGGAGACCACCGAGCAACGTTCTCTCTGAGCTGTGTGACCACGGGGGCATCCTATTGGTGCTGTGCAGGTTTGGTGGGCACCCTGGCAGGGGAAGTTCTCCCTAACCCAACAGAAGCCTTAGAAGGGCCGTTGCCTCCACGGAATACTGTGGCTGTCGTGCAAAGGAAGGCAGTGGCAAACCACCCGTTCACCTCTTGCCTTGAAAAACCCTACTAAGCTGCCATAAGTGTGCTGTGGCTTGACGGCACTTTACACATAAGAAAAGGTTCACACCATCAAGCTAGAACTATGCGATCTGCTGTGGGTGTCAGGCTTTGAAACCTTAGACTCAGGTTTTCCTTTTGCAAAAACGAACGTACCAGGAGGGATTGATTTACACAGGGGGGGAAGCGACAGGCTCAGGAGAATGGCTGCTCCTTCTATATTTCCCAACTCTGTTCGTTTTGGCTCCGGGATCTTGGCGGGAGAAGGATTAAGCTCATTTTGTTGGTTTGCTTTATTTCAATTTTGCCTTCCCCCCCCCACCCCCAAGCAGCTTCTTCATTCCACTCTCCTCTGTCTTGTCCGCACTACAGTGCTATGAGGTAGGTTAGGGTGAGTGTGTTCGAGTGGTCCAAGGTCTCCCAGCAACCTTCTGGGGCAGAGCACGGGTTCGAACCTCGGTCCCCCAGGTCTCAGTTCAGCATTTCAACCACGGCATGATGTCACCTTCACCTAAATGCAAAAGCCGTGTAATATCTTGGTTTAAAAACAACCAACCAAAAGACTTTCAAAAGAAGAGTAGTAGTAGTAGTAGTAGTAGTAGTAGTAGTAGTAGTAGTTTGGATTTATATCCCCCTTTCTCTTCTGCCGGAAACTCAAAGGGGCTTACAATCTCCTTGCCCTTCCCCCCCTCACAACAAACACCCTGTGAGGTGGGTGGGGCTGAGAGAGCTCGGAGAAGCTGTGACTAGCTCAAGGTCACCCAGCTGGCATGTGTGGGAGTGTACAGGCTAATCTGAATTCCCCAGCTAAGCCTCCACAGCTCAGGCGGCAGAGCGGGGAATCAAACCCGGTTCCTCCAGATTAGATACACGAGCTCTTAACCTCCTACGCCACTGTTCTCCACAATGAGCTGTTAACCTCCTACGCCACTGTTGTGTTCTCCACAATTTTTTTGGGTCAGGTTGAATGCCAGATGAGGAATGCTGCAGAATTGGAAAATCTTGCTTTTGGGGCTATTTTGGCTAGTTGTTTTTTTCTTTTTCTTTTAAAGTTATTGCATGGTGGCGACCAGGAGCCTTTGTTCCCTGACAATTCTCCACTCGCCGCGTTTTTCAAAAGGACTTGCAAGCGTTCTAGGAAAGTTAAGAGCATAAGAACAATCTGGGCTCAGGTTGGTCAACCAGGGGCAAAGACGGAGAGCAAAACATCCATTTCTCTGTTTTGCATAAAATGTGTTCCGGAGGGAGATGTCGTTCAAAACGTGTCCTCATTTATAGAGGCTTCGGCTGTAGATTTTGAACCAGTCGAGAGCATTTGCTCTTGCCCGAGAAGGCGTTTTATGAGTGGTTTTGTAAAAGTGGGCGCATGTTCTTGTTTGTGCTCTGCTAATCTTCATCTGTGTTCTTATATTCCATAGATCTTGTTAATCTCCTTTCCTGCGGGGTACGTAGGTAAAGCTCTGTCAAGTCGCAACCGAGCAGCAGTGGCGTAGGAGGTTAAGAGCTCATGTATCTAATCTGGAGGAACCGGGTTTGATTCCCCGCTCTGCCACCTGAGCTGTGGAGGCTTATCTGGGGAATTCAGATTAGCCTGTGCTCTCCCACACACGCCAGCTGGGTGACCTTGGGCTAGTCACAGCTTCTCGGAGCTCTCTCAGCCCCACCCACCTCACAGGGTGTTTGTTGTGAGGGGGGAAGGGCAAGGAGATTGTCAGCCCCTTTGAGTCTCCTGCAGGAGAGAAAGGGGGGATATAAATCCAAACTCCTCCTCCTCCTCCTCCTCCTCCTCTTCTTCTTCTTCTTTCTTCTTCTTCTTCTTCTTTCTTCTTCTTCTTCTTCTGGCCACCCTAGCCAAGGGCTTTCAGGGCAAGTGAGAAGCAGAGGCGGTGTTAGGTCCTGGACCTTTCGCCAATAAACAGACTCCGGGTTCTTGATCAGTCACATTTATTGAAAGGCAGGGAAGTACCCAGCTTGAGAAGTACCCTGGGTCCCTATATCCTCAGCCGGTCCGCCCTCCTGTTTTCCCAGGGACAGTGTGAAAAGAGTTGTTTGGAGACTTAGGCGCCTCAAGGTCGTGACAGGGATAGATGCAGCCACCTGGCTCGCCTCCCCACTCAGACCAACAGGCACATCCTGTTTCTCTGAAGAATGACTCGCCAGGGTCACTAGCTTAGGCTCATTCCGCACACGCAGAATAATGCACTTTCAAGCTGCTTTCAGGGCTCTTTGAAGCTGTGCGGAATGGCAAAAACAGTTGTGAAAGCAGCTTGAAAGTGCATTATTTTGCGTGTGCGGAATGAGCCTTAGTTACCCTGTTTCCCCGAATATAAGAGACATCCCCTAAAAATAAGACATAGTCGAGGTTTTGCTGAAGTGCGAAATATAAGGCATCCCCCGAAAGTAAGACATAGCAAAGTTTTTGTTTGGAAGCATGCCCGACGAACAGAACACAGAAAAATAAGACATCCCCTGAAAATAAGACACAGCGCATCTTTGGGAGCAAAAATTAATATAAGACACTGTCTTATATTTGGGGAAACATGGTATCTGCAATCCATATTAAAGATCAGAAGAGAGAGGAAGAGAGAGAGAGAGGCCCTTTACCTATCAATCAGGTTGCATATCAATCAGGTTACATAGGAGTGTCCCTCAATCACCACGCTCTGTTCCTGACAGGTGGTTTGCCATTGCCTCCCTCTCCAGAGACTTCCTTGGTGTTCTCTCATCCACTTACTGACTCCGTTTCGCTTCCAAGATCGGAAATGATCAGACTGTACCAGTGATGGCGAACCTTTTCGAGGCCAAGTGCCCAAATTGCAACCCAAAACTCACTTATTTATCACAAAGTGTCAACACGGCAATTTAACCTGAATACTGAGGTTTTAGTTTAGAAGGTGTATGTTACTCGGGAGTAAGCTTGGTGGTAGTTGGTGGCTTTACTTTGAAGCAACCGTTCAACTCTTCCAATGGGTGAATCACAACCCTAGGAGGGTTTACTCAGAAGCAAGCCCCATTGCCAGCAGCCAAGCTTACTCCCAGGTAAAGGATCGCGCTTTAGTTCTTCTCATGAAAATCAGTGGGGTTTAGCAGCTCTTAACAGGGTTACCTACACTGCTTCTCCAAAACTAGGTCTTAGGTTTAATGCTAATAATCAAGCCCAGCAGCCCAGGCCAGCCTAGATGTTGTGGGGGGGGGGGCACTATGTTTGTGCGTGCCCACAGGGAGGGCTCTGAGTGCCACCTCTGGCACCCGTGCCATAGGTTCGCCATCACTGGACTATACCGTACAGCCTTCCTTCAGGGTGAATGGGATTTTAAAAAAGAAAAGAAAGAATCTACCTCAAGCGAGTACATGGCGGGAAGTTGGTTTGATCTTAGATGGGGGCCCTTGGGAGGAGAAGGAAATAGATGACATCTGCAGATTTCCCACAGAGTCCTGTCTGCTAGGAAACACCAAATTAAATATCCTTGTACTCTCAGGGCAGGGTGAGAATGTGTCTGTCTGAAAATTCATGTATGTCCATTTTAATATGCTTAACAACCAGTGGAAACATGTCTACAGTGGCTGGTCATGAAAGGAACGGGCGTCAGAATACTGAACCGAAAAGTGCTTTTGTCTCTCTTAGCGCCAGCAGTGTTCGAGGTGTCTGGAGAAAAGTGTCCAAACTTGCTTTTGCCTCCTATCCATATTCCAATCCCGTTTTTAACTTTGCTCGATTGTACTAAGTCTCAGGTAAAGCCAAATGTTTTTAGCGTCGCATATAGGATGCTAGAAATTAGAGACTCCAACAAGTACCATGACATTTTTAATCTGTCCGTCTGTCACAAACAAGATTTTGTTTTAATTTGGAAGCACGTTTTGCTAAAGAGAGGATTTCCTGTATTTTCCTAGTCTGTTAGCGTCTTGGCTTCAGTATTGAAACTGTGGTTCTGTGTTTGCTTTTCAAAGTATCTTTCCTGTTTAGACAGCGACGTCAAAGTTAGCCTCAGTTACTCGTTACCTACTTATTGCCATTATACTCTGGTTGAGAAGCCCAGACGCTTCTTGGAAAACCTCTAAACACAGAAGCTCTTAGGTAAAATTAATGGAAGGCTGTGTGTGTTGTGTTTATTTCTGAGCCGAAGGTAACGCTTAACTTCTGAGCTGTGCCTTAAGTTGCACGTCAAAAAGTTTTACGTGAACTCCAAACCTGGGCATGAACTGCTGCTGGAATCAGGGAAGTAATTCTGTTTGGTAATGATTACAGCTTTTGTTACTTCACAAAGGCAGCGTGTTTGCGATAGATTTAGTGCGACAAAAGCTTCTTCTTGGACTAAGCTCGATAAACCAAGCGTGGCCTTGGTGGTCAGAGGAGTATGGGAGGACATGAGAGAGGACCTTTCGACAGTGAGGTTGTGGGAAATGAAATGGAAGAGGTCTATGGCATTTCCACCCAAAGATCTAATGTGTACTAGATAAAAGGATCTTTATTGCAGTGGCCTTCATCATTTCCTAATTCGGGATCCTCTTTTAGCCCCTGAGCAGCGGGTCCTACAAAGCTTCTAGATTAGAATGTCGCACCATGTGACAGGAAGAGATGGAAGTTGAATTATGACCTCACCAGCGTGAAGGTTAGCACAGTTCCAGAAAGCTGGGGCCAAAAAACATGAGTGATCCGCTGAGGACCAAGCCAGATTAGGATCTCGGTGGAATCCTCTCCACCCTCCGATGGCTTTGCCTCACTGCCCTTTGTTCCTGTCAGCGATCATGAATGGTGGATGGTGTGGTGCCCTCATTCTCTTTGTGTGTGCATTAGCAGCAGGTCTTTCCGAAATGTA
Organism: Sphaerodactylus townsendi; assembly: GCF_021028975.2. Lineage (NCBI taxonomy): Eukaryota > Metazoa > Chordata > Lepidosauria > Squamata > Sphaerodactylidae > Sphaerodactylus > Sphaerodactylus townsendi. The sequence goes on from NC_059432.1 coordinate 11,458,341, forward strand.
GGAGCTCATGACCCCCAATCGAACAAGACAACGCTGTGCTGTTATATTGTGACCCCAAAGAAATCAACGATTAGCTCCAGCTGCTTGTAGATCCCTGACGGCTGCTGTAATAGGTCATAATAAAAATTCTAGACTATTAATTTCGAGTGCAGAGCAAATTCCCTGCGACTTCATCACTTGTTAGGACTGAACATAGTCCAACCGAGCATAGTAGCTTTGCATTACTTAAGTGACAAAATTCACATAGGCAATAAGACAGCTTATACTAGTTGAACAGCTGGTTGGTGAATTAACATCAATTCCTGGGACCATGTGTAATCGCATAAATATCATAATGGTACAATGTACTAATTACATTTACAGTATACAGAAACAGCAGATAAGAAAGCTTGAGTAGATGACCGAACAATTGAAAAATTACTGCCAAATTAACATATTATCCCAGAACGAAACCCAGTCACTCAGATATCATAAAGACGTAGATGGCATTTAAAGTGCAGAAATGCCAGATGGGATGGCTTGGCCAGTTGAATGATGAGTTTTCGACTTCATCAGAAGACCCATTTCAACTCCATCAGAAGATCGGCGTTCATCAGATGACAGACATAAACGCAAACAAAATGATGCAGCAAAGCTGTAACAAATGAAATCTACTCTTCATGTCTGCTCTCAGTGAACGCTCGTGACCTCGCAAGTGGGATTCCATGTCCCATCCACTAGACTAACCCTTTTGTTTTGCAAGGAAAGAGAGCTTCAGAGGTAGTTTACTATTGCCTGCCTTTGTGTCGTGACCCTGGTGTTCATTGGCTTCCTCCCATCTGAATACTAGTCAGGGCAGATCCTCTTAACTTCTGGGATCTGGGCTGTCCATGTCAGGGTGACCACTGTTTTTGCTACAGTTAATACATACAAGTGATTTATGCTCATATGTGTGTCTGGTTTATTAAGAGCATGTTCATCAAGAGCCACTGATGATGGTTTCATTCCAACTGACATTTGTCATTTTAATGCGTAACATGAAAGCTATCTAGATGTACTCCAGACCTGGCCATTAATTGCTACAAGAACCTGGGGTATCATTCCCTTTGGTAATGGTTAAAGGGAACTAAGCTCTACTTATATCTATTAAAACCCTACGTGCGCCTCATGGACCGAAGTTGACATTTTGAAGTCATCTGACAAACCGCTCGTTTCTGTATTTGTTGTCAGAGGCTGCCATTCATTTCTCTTCTCCCAAGAGGGCCAGTAATATAACCTGATTCCAATTCTACTTAGGGCTTATTAAGTCCGCTCGCTATTCTACTTGGGTGCAGACAGAAAGACTCACGGTCACGGACTGAAACCATCCCTTTCTTCTTGGGACATTTTGTAAAGAGTTCTAGAGAGCATGAAATCTTGAACGTTGTTTTGTGTCATGTTGCTCGGCCATAATCAAAGATGTGACATGGCTTTTGTGGGGCTTGGGGGGGAGGGGATATTTTAGAGGCACCACAAGAAAGAAAAAGGGTATATAGTACAAGATTTTAAAGAAGCAGGGTGCTCCAGTGTATATGTGGCACTCATTGCAAGACCTTGCATGTATTATTATTATTATTATTATTTATTTTTATTTTTATTATTTTTATTATTATTATTATTTATTATTTATTAGGTTTATATACCGCCCTCCCCCGGAGGACTTGCAAAAACAACAACATGTAGGTGGCAAAAACATTATGGGTTGTTAATGAGCAAGCTACACCCCGGCTACAATAAAGTGATCGCAAACGTGATAAGTGCAAAAAGTGATAAAGATATTTAATATAAACTTACACATGCATTTGCAGAAGCGCAGAAACTACAAACTCATGGGGAACATCAGACACAAGAATCTTCGCAGTGCACTATAGCTGTACAACTATGTTGTGCAAATCTGGCATAAAGTCCTCAAGATTGTGCCAGATTTTGTATTTCACATTTGTGATCATTGTACTGCAGCCTGGGTAGCCTGGAATCATTGCACTGTAGCCCGGGTAGCCTAAAATTATTGTACTGTAGCCTGGCTATAGCTTGTTTTTGCTTGTGTTGTTTCCTCCAGTGTATACTATACCTCATTTTTCTGGTTATTAATAAGCAGATCAGTTGCCAGTAATTTTAAGTAGAATAAGATTGGTTTTTATACCCTGTTTTCTCTCCCTTTAATGAGTCTCAAAGCGGCTTACAATTGCCTTACCTTGCTTTCCCCACATCAGGCACCTTGTGTGGTAGTTGGGGCTGAGTGAGACAACTGTGACTGGCCCAAGGTCACCCCAGCAGGCTTCATGTAGAGGAGTGCAGAATTGAACCCGGTTTTCCAAGATAAAGCCTGCTTCAAAAAAATCCAAACTTCACATACAAGCTACAGGGGTCAGTGCTATCAGTCACAGACCAGGAAAGGGATTTGGGCATCTTAGTTGATAGTTCCATGGGAATGTTAACTCAATGCATGGCAGCTGTGAAAAAGGCAAACTCTATGCAGGGGATCATTAGGAAAGGAATTGACAATAAAACTGCAAAGATTGTCATGCCCTTATATAAAGCCGTGGTGCGACCGCACTTAGAGTACTATGTTCAGGCTTCTGGTCACTCACATCTCAAAAAGGATATTGAAGAGATAGAAAAAGTGCAGAGAAGGGCAACGAGGATAATTGAGGGACTGGAGCACCTTCCTTATGAGGAGAGGCTGCAGCGTTTGGGACTCTTTAGTTTGAAGAGGAGACGTCTGAGGCGGGATATGATTGAAGTCTATAAAATTATGCATGGGGTGGAAAATGTTGACATTTTCACAATACTAGAACCAGGGGGCATTCATTGAAAATGCTGGGGGGAAGAATTAGGACTATTAAAAGGAAACACTTCTTCACCCAACGTGTGATTGGTGTTTGGAATATGCTGCCACAGGAGGGTGATTAGCCACTCAACCTGATAGCTTTAAAAGGGCTTCTTTGGACAGATTTATGGAGGAGAAGTCGATTTATGGCTACCAATCTTGATCCTCTTTGATCTGAGATTGCAAATGCCTTAACAGTCCAGGTGCTCGGGAGCAACAGCTGCAGCAGGCCATTGCTTTCACCTCCTGCATGTGAGCTCCCAAAGGCACCTGGTGGGCCACTGCGAGTAGCAGAGAGCTGGACTAGATGGACTCTTGTCTGATCCAGCTGGCTTGTTCTTATGTTCTTATGCTCTTAACTGCCCTACACTGTATAGTTGAAATAGGTGAGGGACCAGTTGGCTTTCTTTTACTTCTGCTTTCTTGCTCTCTTACTCTGAATTCTGGCATGATTTGGCTCTTGAGTTGTAATGCAAATCTGATGAGGATGGGAGAGGGAGGGGGGCGACGACCCCATCATGATGTGAGTTGCCCGCTTCCGAATTCGTAGATCAGCAGACATCTTGGTGACATCCACTGATGTATTTCCTGGCACCTGCTTGTTCCTAAGTCCTGGGGATAAAATGCAAAAGGTTTTTGATGGACCCGGGTGCGGGGAGGCTCAAAGAGTTCAGAGTCTTTCTGTACCAGCTAGCTGACTTGTAAAGCTCTGAGCTTATCCCAGATTTGGACATCACAGCTTTTTATCCGTATGCCAGTTACAGTGTTTTCAGGCTGGAAATAGAACATTTCTTCTGTGGGGTTCCGCAGTGGTCCCTTTGGTTTTGAAAACCGTTTTCAAAACACCTTTTCTCCATTATATCTGAAAACACTTTTACAGGGTTTGTTTTCGCTGAAACGTTTCTGAGCCAGCTTTCCTTTCAGCGCAATCATACGAAACAGTTTATTTTTCCCGCTGTGCAGCTTGCAGGGAACATTAGTGCTCATTGTGGCTCGAATGCCAATTCTACGTGGACCAGATTAAACAATTCAGTACATTCAACAGGATTTTCTTCCGCAGGTATTAAAGACCGTTGCCGGTTCCAGAGTCCTTGTGGCTGCCACATGGACTTTTGATCAGATGTGAATTCGGAGTTCCCTGCTGGGCTTCCCAAGGATGCGTGGGAGACAAGGGATTCGTGGATTCAGCCTTCCCCACAGTGTTATTTTTTAGAGCCAAAACAACCCTAGGGAACAGATTGAGGGAATTTATGGGTATGTTTCCCCCATGGAGGGAACTTACGAGTATGTTTCCCCAGGTGTAGATAGGTGTTCCCCTGGGCTGTTTCAGGTTCATAAAACAGCATGAGGGTGAAGATGTAAGAAGAAGAAGAGTTTGGATTTATATCCCCCCTTTCTCTCCTGCAGGAGACTCAAAGGGGCTTACAATCTCCTTTCCCTTCCCCCCCTCACAACAAACACCCTGTGAGGTAGGTGGGGCTGAGAGAACTCAGAAGAACTGTTACTAGCCCAAGGTCACCCAGCTGGCGTGTGTGGGAGTGTACAGGCCAATCTGAATTCCCCAGAGAAGCCTCCACAGCTCAGGCGGCAGAGCGGGGAATCAAACCCGGTTCCTCCAGATTAGATACATGAGCTCTTAACCTCCTACGCCACTGCTGCTCCTTTGTACCCCAAATTGGGCCTATATATGTCTGGAAATTAAGTTCGCAGCAGGGAACTTCGGAAGACATCGGTTGAAAGTCCTCACGGGAGACACTCTTGACTGTGAATCAGACCTCAGCTTTAAGATCGTGAATCACTTATTTGGTTGTTACACCCACTGAACCTGGTGGAACTTCCTTCTAAGGAATTTGGCAGCCGAAATGGACTGCTAGCCTTCCTTGAGTCTAATCTTGCAGAGTATACGGCATGAGAGTGACTTGGCAAAATCGACCGCTGTGGTATTTCTTTTGATCACTGATCAGCTTTTGTTTGTTTTCCTTCCTAGTTCTGTACGGCGACCACTCTGTAAAAGATGCACTATTACCGGTATGCTTCTGCGGAAGTCAGCTGTTGGTACAAGTACCTGCTCTTCAGTTACAATATAATCTTTTGGGTAAGTGTGGGTTGGCACTGCCTAATGTCAGGTCCAAGCCTGTCAATGCCCAGATGTCTTGCTGTGTAAGAATTGCAAATGTTTCCTGTAAATGCTTTCCTGTTTCCCTCTCCCCTCCCTGGCAATTTCCTGGCGCCAGCTCTCCTGCAAGAAGGTGCAAACGGTTCCCAGGTTTCTTGAACCTCTGTAGTGCAAATGTTATACACTTTGTGAAACACATTTGGTTAGAATCAAATGGGGGGGGGGGGATTGAAGGATATAATCTCCGGATCTAAGCGGGAGAGCTTAGATTCAGCTTTCGATTGTTACTCTACGCGTTGTAGAAATAAACTGCTTTAGGACTTTCCTACGGTCTCTGTTATTTCCACGTTCGAGAGCCTGACACCTGTGTGGTGTTCAACATGTTGGAGGTGATTTAAATGTGTGTTTGATGCTATTGCAGTGAAATGGGTTGGTGAATCAGGAAGCTGTGAGGTAGGCATCCGAATGCAGTGACATCTCAAGAAACGTAACGTGGATGGATTCCGTTTTCTCTCATCTTCTATTCCCACCCCCTTGTACCAAAACTGAAAATCCAACAAATTAGTGATAGCTAGTATAACGCTGTCTGGTACTTTCACTTTATCGGCAGTCTGGCGCATAGGAACATAGCTGAGGAAACTTTCCCCACTTTTGAGAAGGTTTAGTTTGCAAACTAAAATAAGATGAAGGAGAACAGTTTGATGGTTGCATAAGCTCACAACTTTCCAAAATATTGATCAAATACACAATTCAGACCGTGGTCATGCTCCCATTCTTTTTTTTTTTTGGTGGCAGCGGAATTTGATTGCATCGAGATCAACAAAAAAAGTGCCTGAGAAATAGTTTGAAAAGAGAGAAACTGGAGGGCAGCAGGAAGTGTTTTGTGAACAATCTCCCCCCTCTGTTGAAACAAGCTTCATCTAGATGCCTAGATGAATGGCATCTAGGTAGCTTTTGGTATTTATTTGGAGACCCACATTGCAAAGGGATTGTGTGACTCAGTCCCTTGTTATCAGTCCCTTGTTATCTTATATGCTGCCACAGGAGGTGGTGATGGCCACTAACCTGGATAGCTTTAAAAGGGGCTTGGACAGATTGATGGAGGAGAAGTCGATCTATGGCTACCAATCTTGATCCTCTTTGATCTGAGATTGCAAATGCCTTAACAGTCCAGGTGCTCAGGAGCAACAGCCACAGAAGGCCATTGCTTTCACATCCTGCATGTGAGCTCCCAAAGGCACCTGGTGAGCCACTGTGAGTAGCAGAGAGCTGGACTAGATGGACTCTGGTCTGATCCAGCTGGCTTGTTCTTATGTTCTTATGTTCTTTTGAGGGTAGCCACGTTGGTCTGCAATAGAAGAGTCAGAGACCAGATCTGACGGAGGGAGCGCTGTCTCTTGAAAGTTTGTTCCCTGGACATTCTTGTTGACTCTGTTACTGGATCCAAACCTAGATGGCCCCAGCTGTGAATCTACATCTCCCGGTTTCCAAATTTGGGTGGTGGTGGTACAGGCATTTACTTAAAGCTTTGCTAACATTCTATGAAATAGCAACGTAAGCAGAGAAAAGCTAACTTTGCTATGTGGCGTAGCGGTTCAGCTGTTCATTGAAAATGCTGGTGGGAAGAATTAGAACTAATAACAGGAAACATTTTTTTCACGCAACGTGTGATTGGTGTTTGGAATATGCTGCCACAGGAGGTGGTGATGGCCACTGACCTGGATAGCTTTAAAAAGGGCTTGGACAGATTGATGGAGGAGAAGTCGATCTCTGGCTACCAATCTTGATCCTCCTTGATCTGAGATTGCAAATGCCTTAGCAGACCAGGTGCTCAGGAGCAGCAGCAGCAGCAGAAGGCCATTGCTTTCACATCCTGCATGTGAGCTCCCAAAGGCACCTGGTGGGCCACTGCGAGTAGCAGAGTGCTGGACTAGATGGACTCTGGTCTGATCCTGCAGGCTTATTCTTATGTTCTTATGACTACTATCTGGGAGACCTGGGTTTGAATCTCCACTTGTTTCATGGAAGCTTGCTGGGTGGCCTTGAGCTAGTCCATGCTCTCTCAGCCTAACCTACCTCACAGAGTTGTTGTGAGGTTGCAATGAAGGAGAGGAGAACAGTGTAAACCACTTTGGGTCCCCAGTGGTGAGAAAAGTGAGGCATTCATTCATTCATTCATTCATTCATTCATTCATTTGATTTAATATGTTCCCCTACCCTTCCAGGCTTGGGGCAGCGTACATAATTCATATAAGTGATAATTAATAAAACATTTAAACATCCAATAAAACACAAAATCATCCAAACAGCGATTAATTTCAAAACCAGTACAACCGTTAAAATCATCTCACCGAGAGGCTCTTGGCAACGGAAGTCAAGGATGATGGTACGGTTGGTGAGTGGCTGTGGTTATGGGGAAAGCCTACATTGCAAACTGTAACTGCCTCAACCATATGCCTGGTGGAACAGCTCTGTCATACAGGTCCTGCGGAACTGTGTTAAGTCACCCCAGCCCTGGTCTCCTCAGACAGAGCGTCCCACCAGCTGGGGCCAGGGACCAACAGCAAGTTGATTGGAGTGCTCTCTGGGGGTTATACCGTGTTTCCCCGAAAATAAGACAGTGTCTTATATTAATTTTTGCTCCCAAAGATGCGCTATGTCTTATTTTCAGGGGGTGTCTTATTTTTCTCAGTTACCACAGCTGTAGATTGCTCTGGTGTTCTGGTTCTGACAGGCATGCTTCCAAAACAAAAAACTCTGGCATAAGCTGATCTTACTCTTTCTGGGATGCCTTATATTTTGCACTTCAGCAAAACCTCGACTACGTCTTATTTTCAGGGGATGTTTTATATTTGGGGAAACGGTATCAGCAGAGATGGTCCCATAGAACCACAGAGCTTGTCAAACAAGGCTCCCATGCCTGCAAAGGTTCATGATCTTAGAACTGGTTGTTTGATCTGCGTCCAAATCTTGTTTCTGTTGCCCTTTGCCTGCATAAGATGGGACCTGGATGTTCCTTTCCCAGTAACTATCTTTTGTTTGCAACAGAAACATGTTTTGGCTTGAGTGCAATAAGGTTCAGGCAAAACCTTTGAACAGAGGTGGGTGTGTGTGGGAGAAAGTTTCATTTGTTTGCTTGTTTAATGCCTTTGCACCTTTCCTGTCTGTCAAGATGGTCAAATGCGGTTTACTTTTTAAAACACGGCAAAACAATAAGAATAAAAACTATTTGGGGCCTGTAGCTGGCCTTTCAGATCTTGGGGCCTGTGGCAGGCCTTTGTGTTGTCACACTGCAACAAATTGGCTGCCATGGCGGGCTGGGTCCAATCACTGAATGTTTGGAGGTTCTACAGTGGAGTTGGCTTTTTCCAAACAGGTGCTCCCTGGAGATGCAGAGTACATACCTTATATGACTGGAGAGCAACAGTGGCCACAGCAGCGGCGAGATGAGTCTGAACATACCTTATATACTCGTGTATAAGTCTACTTTTTCAGCACATTTTTTGAGCTGACCCCCCCCCCCCCCCTTGACTTATACACGAGTGAACGGGTGGCGAGCGAAAAAAGGCTGGGAGCTGAGGGTGTTTTTCTGCACCTGCTCCCTGCTATGTGGATGCAAAGGCAGCTCCCAGGTAAGCCTTGGGCTGTTGCTTCGCTGCACTACAGGTGGCCAGCAGCTTCATTCACAGTGAATATTCAGTGAATAGGTGTGAATATTAAATATTAAATTTATATGTTACAGAATTTTTTGTTCAGGCCAGGAAGCTCCATGAATGCTAGGGAGCCATGCTCACTGGGAAATCCGCACTATTGGAGCCCATGACGGCAGGAATCCCCCACACACACAGCGTATCCTGGGTGCAATCCCACCCGGCCAAAGCACCTTTCTCGGCCCCCACCCAGTGTTTTTGGAAAGCAGGTGGGACTTCTGTCCAGCTGAGCTTGCAGACCTGCAAAAAAGATTTGCTTTGGGGCAGCGGCTGCCATCACCGCGCCAGCATCTTCACTGCGTAATTATAAGCTATCCGTGTGTGTTTTTTTAATAGCAAGCCTTTATTGGCATAGACAACAGTACAACAATAATAAAAAACGGATTAAAAAGCATATACAATACAGGAAATAAATGTTAGGTCAAAGGAAATCTACTGGCGTTTAGTAATTTCCAGGAGAAAGTCTGCCACTATCATACAGAGAGAAGGATCAGGGTTGTCCAACAAGTAGTGTAATCTAATTAAATCGGGGAGATGGGGTAAATGTAAAGGAGTAAGATTCACATACTTGGATCTGATTTCCTTGAATCTGAGACAGTGTAGTAATTGGTGGGCCAGAGATTCAACTGAGCCATCGTTACATGGGCACAATCTTTTAGCCTTTTCTTGCTTATTAAATCTGCCATGTAACAAGGCAGAAGGCATAACATTAAACCTGGCGAGCATTATGGCTCTCCTTTGAGCAGGGTTTGCAGCTATCCGTGTTGAAGGAGAACCTGAAGGGACTTTTTAAAAGGGGGATCTTGTTGAGCATCTTCCCTATGAAACTCTGAAGAGATCCCCCCCCCCCCCCACCCCCCCCCCCCCCCACCCCCCCCCCCCCCCACCCCCCCCCCCCCCCACCCCCCCCCCCCCCCACCCCCCCCCCCCCCCACCCCCCCCCCCCCCCACCCCCCCCCCCCCCCACCCCCCCCCCCCCCCACCCCCCCCCCCCCCCACCCCCCCCCCCCCCCACCCCCCCCCCCCCCCACCCCCCCCCCCCCCCACCCCCCCCCCCCCCCACCCCCCCCCCCCCCCACCCCCCCCCCCCCCCACCCCCCCCCCCCCCCACCCCCCCCCCCCCCCACCCCCCCCCCCCCCCACCCCCCCCCCCCCCCACCCCCCCCCCCCCCCACCCCCCCCCCCCCCCACCCCCCCCCCCCCCCACCCCCCCCCCCCCCCACCCCCCCCCCCCCCCACCCCCCCCCCCCCCCACCCCCCCCCCCCCCCACCCCCCCCCCCCCCCACCCCCCCCCCCCCCCACCCCCCCCCCCCCCCACCCCCCCCCCCCCCCACCCCCCCCCCCCCCCACCCCCCCCCCCCCCCACCCCCCCCCCCCCCCACCCCCCCCCCCCCCCACCCCCCCCCCCCCCCACCCCCCCCCCCCCCCACCCCCCCCCCCCCCCACCCCCCCCCCCCCCCACCCCCCCCCCCCCCCACCCCCCCCCCCCCCCACCCCCCCCCCCCCCCACCCCCCCCCCCCCCCACCCCCCCCCCCCCCCACCCCCCCCCCCCCCCACCCCCCCCCCCCCCCACCCCCCCCCCCCCCCACCCCCCCCCCCCCCCACCCCCCCCCCCCCCCACCCCCCCCCCCCCCCACCCCCCCCCCCCCCCACCCCCCCCCCCCCCCACCCCCCCCCCCCCCCACCCCCCCCCCCCCCCACCCCCCCCCCCCCCCACCCCCCCCCCCCCCCACCCCCCCCCCCCCCCACCCCCCCCCCCCCCCACCCCCCCCCCCCCCCACCCCCCCCCCCCCCCACCCCCCCCCCCCCCCACCCCCCCCCCCCCCCACCCCCCCCCCCCCCCACCCCCCCCCCCCCCCACCCCCCCCCCCCCCCACCCCCCCCCCCCCCCACCCCCCCCCCCCCCCACCCCCCCCCCCCCCCACCCCCCCCCCCCCCCACCCCCCCCCCCCCCCACCCCCCCCCCCCCCCACCCCCCCCCCCCCCCACCCCCCCCCCCCCCCACCCCCCCCCCCCCCCACCCCCCCCCCCCCCCACCCCCCCCCCCCCCCACCCCCCCCCCCCCCCACCCCCCCCCCCCCCCACCCCCCCCCCCCCCCACCCCCCCCCCCCCCCACCCCCCCCCCCCCCCACCCCCCCCCCCCCCCACCCCCCCCCCCCCCCACCCCCCCCCCCCCCCACCCCCCCCCCCCCCCACCCCCCCCCCCCCCCACCCCCCCCCCCCCCCACCCCCCCCCCCCCCCACCCCCCCCCCCCCCCACCCCCCCCCCCCCCCACCCCCCCCCCCCCCCACCCCCCCCCCCCCCCACCCCCCCCCCCCCCCACCCCCCCCCCCCCCCACCCCCCCCCCCCCCCACCCCCCCCCCCCCCCACCCCCCCCCCCCCCCACCCCCCCCCCCCCCCACCCCCCCCCCCCCCCACCCCCCCCCCCCCCCACCCCCCCCCCCCCCCACCCCCCCCCCCCCCCACCCCCCCCCCCCCCCACCCCCCCCCCCCCCCACCCCCCCCCCCCCCCACCCCCCCCCCCCCCCACCCCCCCCCCCCCCCACCCCCCCCCCCCCCCACCCCCCCCCCCCCCCACCCCCCCCCCCCCCCACCCCCCCCCCCCCCCACCCCCCCCCCCCCCCACCCCCCCCCCCCCCCACCCCCCCCCCCCCCCACCCCCCCCCCCCCCCACCCCCCCCCCCCCCCACCCCCCCCCCCCCCCACCCCCCCCCCCCCCCACCCCCCCCCCCCCCCACCCCCCCCCCCCCCCACCCCCCCCCCCCCCCACCCCCCCCCCCCCCCACCCCCCCCCCCCCCCACCCCCCCCCCCCCCCACCCCCCCCCCCCCCCACCCCCCCCCCCCCCCACCCCCCCCCCCCCCCACCCCCCCCCCCCCCCACCCCCCCCCCCCCCCACCCCCCCCCCCCCCCACCCCCCCCCCCCCCCACCCCCCCCCCCCCCCACCCCCCCCCCCCCCCACCCCCCCCCCCCCCCACCCCCCCCCCCCCCCACCCCCCCCCCCCCCCACCCCCCCCCCCCCCCACCCCCCCCCCCCCCCACCCCCCCCCCCCCCCACCCCCCCCCCCCCCCACCCCCCCCCCCCCCCACCCCCCCCCCCCCCCACCCCCCCCCCCCCCCACCCCCCCCCCCCCCCACCCCCCCCCCCCCCCACCCCCCCCCCCCCCCACCCCCCCCCCCCCCCACCCCCCCCCCCCCCCACCCCCCCCCCCCCCCACCCCCCCCCCCCCCCACCCCCCCCCCCCCCCACCCCCCCCCCCCCCCACCCCCCCCCCCCCCCACCCCCCCCCCCCCCCACCCCCCCCCCCCCCCACCCCCCCCCCCCCCCACCCCCCCCCCCCCCCACCCCCCCCCCCCCCCACCCCCCCCCCCCCCCACCCCCCCCCCCCCCCACCCCCCCCCCCCCCCACCCCCCCCCCCCCCCACCCCCCCCCCCCCCCACCCCCCCCCCCCCCCACCCCCCCCCCCCCCCACCCCCCCCCCCCCCCACCCCCCCCCCCCCCCACCCCCCCCCCCCCCCACCCCCCCCCCCCCCCACCCCCCCCCCCCCCCACCCCCCCCCCCCCCCACCCCCCCCCCCCCCCACCCCCCCCCCCCCCCACCCCCCCCCCCCCCCACCCCCCCCCCCCCCCACCCCCCCCCCCCCCCACCCCCCCCCCCCCCCACCCCCCCCCCCCCCCACCCCCCCCCCCCCCCACCCCCCCCCCCCCCCACCCCCCCCCCCCCCCACCCCCCCCCCCCCCCACCCCCCCCCCCCCCCACCCCCCCCCCCCCCCACCCCCCCCCCCCCCCACCCCCCCCCCCCCCCACCCCCCCCCCCCCCCACCCCCCCCCCCCCCCACCCCCCCCCCCCCCCACCCCCCCCCCCCCCCACCCCCCCCCCCCCCCACCCCCCCCCCCCCCCACCCCCCCCCCCCCCCACCCCCCCCCCCCCCCACCCCCCCCCCCCCCCACCCCCCCCCCCCCCCACCCCCCCCCCCCCCCACCCCCCCCCCCCCCCACCCCCCCCCCCCCCCACCCCCCCCCCCCCCCACCCCCCCCCCCCCCCACCCCCCCCCCCCCCCACCCCCCCCCCCCCCCACCCCCCCCCCCCCCCACCCCCCCCCCCCCCCACCCCCCCCCCCCCCCACCCCCCCCCCCCCCCACCCCCCCCCCCCCCCACCCCCCCCCCCCCCCACCCCCCCCCCCCCCCACCCCCCCCCCCCCCCACCCCCCCCCCCCCCCACCCCCCCCCCCCCCCACCCCCCCCCCCCCCCACCCCCCCCCCCCCCCACCCCCCCCCCCCCCCACCCCCCCCCCCCCCCACCCCCCCCCCCCCCCACCCCCCCCCCCCCCCACCCCCCCCCCCCCCCACCCCCCCCCCCCCCCACCCCCCCCCCCCCCCACCCCCCCCCCCCCCCACCCCCCCCCCCCCCCACCCCCCCCCCCCCCCACCCCCCCCCCCCCCCACCCCCCCCCCCCCCCACCCCCCCCCCCCCCCACCCCCCCCCCCCCCCACCCCCCCCCCCCCCCACCCCCCCCCCCCCCCACCCCCCCCCCCCCCCACCCCCCCCCCCCCCCACCCCCCCCCCCCCCCACCCCCCCCCCCCCCCACCCCCCCCCCCCCCCACCCCCCCCCCCCCCCACCCCCCCCCCCCCCCACCCCCCCCCCCCCCCACCCCCCCCCCCCCCCACCCCCCCCCCCCCCCACCCCCCCCCCCCCCCACCCCCCCCCCCCCCCACCCCCCCCCCCCCCCACCCCCCCCCCCCCCCACCCCCCCCCCCCCCCACCCCCCCCCCCCCCCACCCCCCCCCCCCCCCACCCCCCCCCCCCCCCACCCCCCCCCCCCCCCACCCCCCCCCCCCCCCACCCCCCCCCCCCCCCACCCCCCCCCCCCCCCACCCCCCCCCCCCCCCACCCCCCCCCCCCCCCACCCCCCCCCCCCCCCACCCCCCCCCCCCCCCACCCCCCCCCCCCCCCACCCCCCCCCCCCCCCACCCCCCCCCCCCCCCACCCCCCCCCCCCCCCACCCCCCCCCCCCCCCACCCCCCCCCCCCCCCACCCCCCCCCCCCCCCACCCCCCCCCCCCCCCACCCCCCCCCCCCCCCACCCCCCCCCCCCCCCACCCCCCCCCCCCCCCACCCCCCCCCCCCCCCACCCCCCCCCCCCCCCACCCCCCCCCCCCCCCACCCCCCCCCCCCCCCACCCCCCCCCCCCCCCACCCCCCCCCCCCCCCACCCCCCCCCCCCCCCACCCCCCCCCCCCCCCACCCCCCCCCCCCCCCACCCCCCCCCCCCCCCACCCCCCCCCCCCCCCACCCCCCCCCCCCCCCACCCCCCCCCCCCCCCACCCCCCCCCCCCCCCACCCCCCCCCCCCCCCACCCCCCCCCCCCCCCACCCCCCCCCCCCCCCACCCCCCCCCCCCCCCACCCCCCCCCCCCCCCACCCCCCCCCCCCCCCACCCCCCCCCCCCCCCACCCCCCCCCCCCCCCACCCCCCCCCCCCCCCACCCCCCCCCCCCCCCACCCCCCCCCCCCCCCACCCCCCCCCCCCCCCACCCCCCCCCCCCCCCACCCCCCCCCCCCCCCACCCCCCCCCCCCCCCACCCCCCCCCCCCCCCACCCCCCCCCCCCCCCACCCCCCCCCCCCCCCACCCCCCCCCCCCCCCACCCCCCCCCCCCCCCACCCCCCCCCCCCCCCACCCCCCCCCCCCCCCACCCCCCCCCCCCCCCACCCCCCCCCCCCCCCACCCCCCCCCCCCCCCACCCCCCCCCCCCCCCACCCCCCCCCCCCCCCACCCCCCCCCCCCCCCACCCCCCCCCCCCCCCACCCCCCCCCCCCCCCACCCCCCCCCCCCCCCACCCCCCCCCCCCCCCACCCCCCCCCCCCCCCACCCCCCCCCCCCCCCACCCCCCCCCCCCCCCACCCCCCCCCCCCCCCACCCCCCCCCCCCCCCACCCCCCCCCCCCCCCACCCCCCCCCCCCCCCACCCCCCCCCCCCCCCACCCCCCCCCCCCCCCACCCCCCCCCCCCCCCACCCCCCCCCCCCCCCACCCCCCCCCCCCCCCACCCCCCCCCCCCCCCACCCCCCCCCCCCCCCACCCCCCCCCCCCCCCACCCCCCCCCCCCCCCACCCCCCCCCCCCCCCACCCCCCCCCCCCCCCACCCCCCCCCCCCCCCACCCCCCCCCCCCCCCACCCCCCCCCCCCCCCACCCCCCCCCCCCCCCACCCCCCCCCCCCCCCACCCCCCCCCCCCCCCACCCCCCCCCCCCCCCACCCCCCCCCCCCCCCACCCCCCCCCCCCCCCACCCCCCCCCCCCCCCACCCCCCCCCCCCCCCACCCCCCCCCCCCCCCACCCCCCCCCCCCCCCACCCCCCCCCCCCCCCACCCCCCCCCCCCCCCACCCCCCCCCCCCCCCACCCCCCCCCCCCCCCACCCCCCCCCCCCCCCACCCCCCCCCCCCCCCACCCCCCCCCCCCCCCACCCCCCCCCCCCCCCACCCCCCCCCCCCCCCACCCCCCCCCCCCCCCACCCCCCCCCCCCCCCACCCCCCCCCCCCCCCACCCCCCCCCCCCCCCACCCCCCCCCCCCCCCACCCCCCCCCCCCCCCACCCCCCCCCCCCCCCACCCCCCCCCCCCCCCACCCCCCCCCCCCCCCACCCCCCCCCCCCCCCACCCCCCCCCCCCCCCACCCCCCCCCCCCCCCACCCCCCCCCCCCCCCACCCCCCCCCCCCCCCACCCCCCCCCCCCCCCACCCCCCCCCCCCCCCACCCCCCCCCCCCCCCACCCCCCCCCCCCCCCACCCCCCCCCCCCCCCACCCCCCCCCCCCCCCACCCCCCCCCCCCCCCACCCCCCCCCCCCCCCACCCCCCCCCCCCCCCACCCCCCCCCCCCCCCACCCCCCCCCCCCCCCACCCCCCCCCCCCCCCACCCCCCCCCCCCCCCACCCCCCCCCCCCCCCACCCCCCCCCCCCCCCACCCCCCCCCCCCCCCACCCCCCCCCCCCCCCACCCCCCCCCCCCCCCACCCCCCCCCCCCCCCACCCCCCCCCCCCCCCACCCCCCCCCCCCCCCACCCCCCCCCCCCCCCACCCCCCCCCCCCCCCACCCCCCCCCCCCCCCACCCCCCCCCCCCCCCACCCCCCCCCCCCCCCACCCCCCCCCCCCCCCACCCCCCCCCCCCCCCACCCCCCCCCCCCCCCACCCCCCCCCCCCCCCACCCCCCCCCCCCCCCACCCCCCCCCCCCCCCACCCCCCCCCCCCCCCACCCCCCCCCCCCCCCACCCCCCCCCCCCCCCACCCCCCCCCCCCCCCACCCCCCCCCCCCCCCACCCCCCCCCCCCCCCACCCCCCCCCCCCCCCACCCCCCCCCCCCCCCACCCCCCCCCCCCCCCACCCCCCCCCCCCCCCACCCCCCCCCCCCCCCACCCCCCCCCCCCCCCACCCCCCCCCCCCCCCACCCCCCCCCCCCCCCACCCCCCCCCCCCCCCACCCCCCCCCCCCCCCACCCCCCCCCCCCCCCACCCCCCCCCCCCCCCACCCCCCCCCCCCCCCACCCCCCCCCCCCCCCACCCCCCCCCCCCCCCACCCCCCCCCCCCCCCACCCCCCCCCCCCCCCACCCCCCCCCCCCCCCACCCCCCCCCCCCCCCACCCCCCCCCCCCCCCACCCCCCCCCCCCCCCACCCCCCCCCCCCCCCACCCCCCCCCCCCCCCACCCCCCCCCCCCCCCACCCCCCCCCCCCCCCACCCCCCCCCCCCCCCACCCCCCCCCCCCCCCACCCCCCCCCCCCCCCACCCCCCCCCCCCCCCACCCCCCCCCCCCCCCACCCCCCCCCCCCCCCACCCCCCCCCCCCCCCACCCCCCCCCCCCCCCACCCCCCCCCCCCCCCACCCCCCCCCCCCCCCACCCCCCCCCCCCCCCACCCCCCCCCCCCCCCACCCCCCCCCCCCCCCACCCCCCCCCCCCCCCACCCCCCCCCCCCCCCACCCCCCCCCCCCCCCACCCCCCCCCCCCCCCACCCCCCCCCCCCCCCACCCCCCCCCCCCCCCACCCCCCCCCCCCCCCACCCCCCCCCCCCCCCACCCCCCCCCCCCCCCACCCCCCCCCCCCCCCACCCCCCCCCCCCCCCACCCCCCCCCCCCCCCACCCCCCCCCCCCCCCACCCCCCCCCCCCCCCACCCCCCCCCCCCCCCACCCCCCCCCCCCCCCACCCCCCCCCCCCCCCACCCCCCCCCCCCCCCACCCCCCCCCCCCCCCACCCCCCCCCCCCCCCACCCCCCCCCCCCCCCACCCCCCCCCCCCCCCACCCCCCCCCCCCCCCACCCCCCCCCCCCCCCACCCCCCCCCCCCCCCACCCCCCCCCCCCCCCACCCCCCCCCCCCCCCACCCCCCCCCCCCCCCACCCCCCCCCCCCCCCACCCCCCCCCCCCCCCACCCCCCCCCCCCCCCACCCCCCCCCCCCCCCACCCCCCCCCCCCCCCACCCCCCCCCCCCCCCACCCCCCCCCCCCCCCACCCCCCCCCCCCCCCACCCCCCCCCCCCCCCACCCCCCCCCCCCCCCACCCCCCCCCCCCCCCACCCCCCCCCCCCCCCACCCCCCCCCCCCCCCACCCCCCCCCCCCCCCACCCCCCCCCCCCCCCACCCCCCCCCCCCCCCACCCCCCCCCCCCCCCACCCCCCCCCCCCCCCACCCCCCCCCCCCCCCACCCCCCCCCCCCCCCACCCCCCCCCCCCCCCACCCCCCCCCCCCCCCACCCCCCCCCCCCCCCACCCCCCCCCCCCCCCACCCCCCCCCCCCCCCACCCCCCCCCCCCCCCACCCCCCCCCCCCCCCACCCCCCCCCCCCCCCACCCCCCCCCCCCCCCACCCCCCCCCCCCCCCACCCCCCCCCCCCCCCACCCCCCCCCCCCCCCACCCCCCCCCCCCCCCACCCCCCCCCCCCCCCACCCCCCCCCCCCCCCACCCCCCCCCCCCCCCACCCCCCCCCCCCCCCACCCCCCCCCCCCCCCACCCCCCCCCCCCCCCACCCCCCCCCCCCCCCACCCCCCCCCCCCCCCACCCCCCCCCCCCCCCACCCCCCCCCCCCCCCACCCCCCCCCCCCCCCACCCCCCCCCCCCCCCACCCCCCCCCCCCCCCACCCCCCCCCCCCCCCACCCCCCCCCCCCCCCACCCCCCCCCCCCCCCACCCCCCCCCCCCCCCACCCCCCCCCCCCCCCACCCCCCCCCCCCCCCACCCCCCCCCCCCCCCACCCCCCCCCCCCCCCACCCCCCCCCCCCCCCACCCCCCCCCCCCCCCACCCCCCCCCCCCCCCACCCCCCCCCCCCCCCACCCCCCCCCCCCCCCACCCCCCCCCCCCCCCACCCCCCCCCCCCCCCACCCCCCCCCCCCCCCACCCCCCCCCCCCCCCACCCCCCCCCCCCCCCACCCCCCCCCCCCCCCACCCCCCCCCCCCCCCACCCCCCCCCCCCCCCACCCCCCCCCCCCCCCACCCCCCCCCCCCCCCACCCCCCCCCCCCCCCACCCCCCCCCCCCCCCACCCCCCCCCCCCCCCACCCCCCCCCCCCCCCACCCCCCCCCCCCCCCACCCCCCCCCCCCCCCACCCCCCCCCCCCCCCACCCCCCCCCCCCCCCACCCCCCCCCCCCCCCACCCCCCCCCCCCCCCACCCCCCCCCCCCCCCACCCCCCCCCCCCCCCACCCCCCCCCCCCCCCACCCCCCCCCCCCCCCACCCCCCCCCCCCCCCACCCCCCCCCCCCCCCACCCCCCCCCCCCCCCACCCCCCCCCCCCCCCACCCCCCCCCCCCCCCACCCCCCCCCCCCCCCACCCCCCCCCCCCCCCACCCCCCCCCCCCCCCACCCCCCCCCCCCCCCACCCCCCCCCCCCCCCACCCCCCCCCCCCCCCACCCCCCCCCCCCCCCACCCCCCCCCCCCCCCACCCCCCCCCCCCCCCACCCCCCCCCCCCCCCACCCCCCCCCCCCCCCACCCCCCCCCCCCCCCACCCCCCCCCCCCCCCACCCCCCCCCCCCCCCACCCCCCCCCCCCCCCACCCCCCCCCCCCCCCACCCCCCCCCCCCCCCACCCCCCCCCCCCCCCACCCCCCCCCCCCCCCACCCCCCCCCCCCCCCACCCCCCCCCCCCCCCACCCCCCCCCCCCCCCACCCCCCCCCCCCCCCACCCCCCCCCCCCCCCACCCCCCCCCCCCCCCACCCCCCCCCCCCCCCACCCCCCCCCCCCCCCACCCCCCCCCCCCCCCACCCCCCCCCCCCCCCACCCCCCCCCCCCCCCACCCCCCCCCCCCCCCACCCCCCCCCCCCCCCACCCCCCCCCCCCCCCACCCCCCCCCCCCCCCACCCCCCCCCCCCCCCACCCCCCCCCCCCCCCACCCCCCCCCCCCCCCACCCCCCCCCCCCCCCACCCCCCCCCCCCCCCACCCCCCCCCCCCCCCACCCCCCCCCCCCCCCACCCCCCCCCCCCCCCACCCCCCCCCCCCCCCACCCCCCCCCCCCCCCACCCCCCCCCCCCCCCACCCCCCCCCCCCCCCACCCCCCCCCCCCCCCACCCCCCCCGCCCCCCACCCGCCCCCCCCCCCAACACCCCCCCCCCCCCAACCCCCCCCCCCCCCAACCGCCCCCTGCCCCCACCCGCCCCGCCCCCCCACCCCCCCCCCCCCACACCCCCCCGCCCCCCCCACCCCCCCCCCCCCCCCCCCCCCCCCCCCCCCCCCCCCCCCCCCCGCCCCCCCCCCCCCGCCAACCCCCCCCCCCCCCCACCCCCGCCCCCCCACACCCCCCCCCCCCAAAACCCCCCCCCCCCCACCACCCCCTCTCCCCCCAACCCCCCCCCCCCCCCACCCATCAGCCCCTACAATTGGCCATGTTGGCAGGGGCTGATGGGAATTGTAGTCCATAACATCTGGAGTGCCAAAGGTTCGCCACCACTGTAGGGTGTTGCGGTCAGTTCACACCCCGTTCCCGTAAGTCTAAAGCAGGGGTCTTCAAACTATGCCCCCCCAGATGTTCATGAACTACAACTCCCATCAGCCCTGCCACTTGGCCATGCTGGCAGGGGCTGATGGGAATTGTAGTCCATGAACATCTGGAGGGCCATAGTTTGAAGACCCCTGGTCTAAAGCCTCGAATTTTTGCTCCAGGGCCTCCATTTTTGCTTGAATCTCACTGCAGTCTTTCCCACCTGGGCACCGCAGCAGTTAACAGAGTTTTCGGGGAGTTTTTCACACGGATATCTGTGTGCCGCTCTTGATCCTGTCCGAAGTCCATCCCATTATGATATTGCATTTTTTGGGTGATGATTCAGTAATGATTTTCAGTGACTAATGAGCTTTGTTTATCTTATTTTTTCCCCCCCTAGTTAGCAGGAGTTGCCTTTCTTGGAGTCGGTCTCTGGGCCTGGAGTGAAAAGGTAAGGCAAGTGGGAAGCTTGGCAGATTGAACCTGTTCCTTCAAAAAAGATTAAACTGCGCATGTTGAGGATCCACTTACCACGTAGCTCCGTATCACTTATTTATTGTACTTTCCGCCCTCGTTTATTTATTTTCTGCCTCCATAAGGGCCACAAGTTGGCTAACAAAGTTAAGGCATAAGCAATAAGATCACAACAAAAAGCACATCATTAAACCAGCTGAAACCGCAGCTAATATCCCTTCCCTTTTTTTTGCTATCAAGATGTCACTTCCTGGTGGCAACCGTGCCAGGTTTTCAAAGCAAGAGAAGCTCATAGGTGGTTTACAATTGCCTGCTTCTGTGTAGCAATCCTGGGTGTTCTACTGGAGGCGGAGAACATCTGGATGGTTGTTTTCCAGCTCTTGCTCAGGGAGGCAGGACGAAGAATTATGTCACTTCCTGGACATTGGCTGGGCACTCCTCCCCAATCTCCAGTTTACATCCTGCCTCGCCAGGGAGAGCAGCGTTTCTTCAAATCTCTGGTGGTTCACAATTGCCTGCTTCTGTGTAGCAATCCCGGGTGGTCTCCCATCCAAACAGTCGCCAATATTTCTGTGTGTAAAGTGCCACCAAGTCGCAGCCAACTTACGGCAACCCAGTATGGTGTTTTTTGAGGCATGAGTCTAACAAAGGCGGTTTGCGTTTGGATTTCCTTGCTAATCTCCCACTCAAGTACTAACCAGCGCCCGCCCTGCTGACCTTCTGAGATCTCGGGGAACCTAAAAATAACGTGCTCCCCCCTTGCTTAAAACACAAGAATCTCACAACCATTAATGCTGAACAAGCTTGACTTTTAATGTTCAGGTTTAGTAGCTGTCAGTATACAACATTACTGAGCAGCCTGATCTCTTTCTCGGGCCCTTTTCTGTTTTCCTTTTTCAGTTTTTAGCTTTTCAGTTTTGCCTGTTTCTGTTGGACCTTGTGTTGGGTTGTGTTTTTTTGAAATCCATGCTGTCATTGTGAGCCTTGTCAGAACATATTTAGAAGGCTGCCACTTTGCAAATTGTTTTATACAGTGGAGCCTCGGTTTTCGTTGGTAATCCGTCTGAAAAGAATCAATGAAAACCGAAACCGATGAAAACCGAGGCAAACTTTTCCATAGTGTACATCCAATTAATCTGTTATAGGAACTCCAAAAAACATACCAAAAACACATTTTTGGGTGAATAAACATAGTGTTTAATGCTGAAAACAGTAACAAACAATAACACTAGGACCAGCTTCAGAGCCCGTGGACCAATGTCGCACCAGAAAGCTGTCCAAAGAAGTCTGTTTCTGACGCCTCTTTAAGATTTGTCTGAAATGGGGCAAGAGATTGTCATTAAACAAGTTGCAGACACGACCTGCAACAGCTTTGTCCGGGTGATTTTTTTCCACAACCCCCTGCACCTTACTGCAGATCAATGAAAACTGAGACAGATTTTTCACTGAACAAATCGATGAAAACCAAAACTGATGAAAACCGAAGGCAATGAAAACCGAGGTTCCACTGTATATGCTTTTAATTGTATATTTAT